>NC_133456.1:97491225-97810725 GCF_048565385.1 Saimiri boliviensis
TTGAAATCTAAACTTACTGCCAGGTATATAGCATATTCATCTTTAACTATTGGAACAAAGGGATTTTTTTCTATACAAAGCTATATAAATTTAAAATATATATGCAATATTTGAAAATTCATCCAGTTCAGCTAACATTTCCTGATGTTCTCTGCATCAGTGATTCTGCTAGATCCTGTGAATTCGGGGGACAAAAAAAGCTATATACAGTTCTCGTCCTTAAAGGATCTATAGCCTAGTAAAGGAAGCTGACTTGCAAACCATTAAATGAAAGCTGGACCATGAGATAAAGGGTAGCGGCTATTTTAAAAACAAAAAGATAGCTTATATCCACCTATGTATTTAAAGTTCTACAATCTCTTATCTTTGAGGTAGATAGTTCTTTTTTTCCTGCGATGAAAGTCTCGCTGTGTTACTCAGACTGGAATGGAATGATGCAATCACGACTTACTGCAGCCTGGAATGCTGGACTCAGGCAATCCTCCTGCCTCAGCCTCCCAAGTAACAGAGACTACAGGCGTATGCCACCATGTCTGGGTGTTTTTTGGTTTTTTGTTGTTGTTGTTGTTGAGATGGGAGTTTTACTGTGTTGCCAGGCGGGTTTTGAACTCCTGGCCTCAAGTGATCCTCCCACGTCAGTCTCCCAAAGTTCTGGGATGATAGGCATGAGCCACTCCACCTGGCCTGAGGTAGTTATTCTTATCTCCACTTAACATAGAAGGTAACAGAGGCTCAGAAAGGTTGGATGCCTTATTTAGAGCTGATCCTCCTAGGATGAGAGTTTACATTTAGAAAAACTGACCTCCATCCTGCATTCTCACCCCAGCCAGTGGTCTTCTGGTTTTCTTGAGGTGGCTAGAATCAAAGGTAGGAAAAGGGGGATGTCTGGCAGATCTGGCTGTGACATCAGTCACCCCACTGATCTCCAGGGTTGATCTGGCTGGTTAGGCGGGTGTCTCCTTCCTCCCTCACTGCTCCACGTGCGTCCCTCCAAAAGCTGCATGCTCGGTTGAAGAGGACAAGCATCCCCCATAGAGGAGGACCGGTCTCCGGTCAAAGATATATGAGTAGCTGTGCTCCCCTGTGAGAATCTCCAAATAAGCTCTCAAGGAAAAGGGGTTACGTCCAAAGTGCTCACTCCCCATTTCCACATCCAGTCTCAGTTACCAGGATCAGAACAGAATGAGGTCTGAGTTCCAGTGAGGTGAATAGTGGCACCTGGACCATGCTAGGGCTCACCATCTTCAAGCCCTGGCTGTGCCCACAGTCTTCAGGAAGAAACTGGATGCTATGTTTGCTGGATGATATATTTCCTCTTGCTTGAGGTTGTGAAAAATGTAAAAATATGTAAAAATAAAAATTGCTGGATAAAAATATTGCCTTGAAATACAATGTGATAGTCTTCCAGTTCTTTATTCCATAAAAGACAGAGGGCATGACATGTTCAGTTCAACCCGATGCAACAAAAATGTATCTGCCGCAATGGTGGGAATATGAGGGTATGATGTAGCCCTGAGCCCTCGGGGACTTTGGTGTGGATCTAGCAATACTCAGTGAAGCTTATTCTAAAAGGCCCTATTCAACATTCATTTTCGATGTCTTGGACCATATCCTAGAAAGCAGTGTTGCCCTCAAGTAAAATTTTCCCACATTTTAATGTTCCAAACACTTGGTTGCTAGAAAACTCTATAAAGAAATTTTGCTGAAAATCAAACTCTTAGGACAAAGGTCATGCCATTTTGTTGCCGAGCCCTAGAATGAAATAGTCTTTTATTCTGTTCTCTATTTATGTGAGTTAGAATACTTCACTTCAAAATGAACTTGATTGTAGTTTTAAAATAAAAAGGGAAAGTAAAAGAAAACAATTATTCCCTTTTTTTTTTGTTAGACATTACATTTGAAAGAATGTAACTTCTTCAATAATGTTAGCGAAGCTACCCAGGATAGTCAGAACTCAAGTGAAGTATAATAACGCCAAAAACGATTATGTTGCTATTTTCATAGGTGTTTTTTTTTTTTTTTTTTTTTTGAGGAATTTGCCTTGAAGTCATTTAAGATGAATACTTGATTTTTACTTTCATTTTTTTTGAGACAGAGTCTCACTCCGTTGCCCAGGCTGGAATGCAGTGGTGTGATCTCAGCTTACTGCAACCTCCATCTCCTGGGTTCAAATGATTCTCCCACCTCAGCCTCCCAAGTTACTGGTACTAAAGGCGTGTGACACCACATCCAGCTAATTTTAATATTTTTTAGTAGAGACAGGGTTTCACCATGTTGGCCAGGCTGGTCTTGAACTCCTGACCTCAAGTGATCTATCCACCTTAGCCTCCCAAAGTGCTGGAATTACAGACATGAGCCACCACACTCAGCCTAAGGTGAATACTTTCACTCTGCAGAAATTCTAACTCACACAAGTCCCCCATCAGTCCTCATTTCCTAGGTAATATTCCATTTTTATTTTATGTTTTTAGAGACAAGGGCTAGCTCTGTTGCCCAGGCTGGAATTCAGTGGTGTGATCCTAGCTCAGTGCAGCATCTGACTCCTGGGCTCGAGTGAATCTCTAGGCATGGCCTCCTAAAGTGCTAGGATTACAGGCATGAGCCACCGCACCTGGCCCCATTTTTATACTTATCTATGCCATCCCACTTTTCTATAACATGTTTGACTTTTATATTCAGGAAAGTAAAACATAAGCTGCCTTATATGCTAAATGTATATAATAATATGCCTATATTCTAAACATATAAAGAAAGATTAACTAATAGTAAAACCAAGAACAGTGCCCCAGCCTCCTGACAGCTTGTCCGTCTCTCTCCTCTTTGGCCCCATGCCTTTTAGAACCAAAGATTGTGATGTTTCAGATGGGAGAAGGTAGCTCAGCCCCTCAAGCCAGCTCTCAAGAGCATCTGAGGGAAACCTACAGGTGGGCTTCATGGCCACAGTTGTTCCCATGAAATGAGGTTTCATAGCAATCTCCTTTTTATTTCCTTGATAAGTCAAAACGTTCCAGTTAACTGGCCCCTTGGCAGAAACGCCACAGATATCAAGAAATTAAAGACAGCTTTATATGTTTCCTCTGTGTGATCTATATTCTGTCCATTTATCAAGGGGGAGCCCTTTGCTCCACACGGTAAGACACATCCATGTATTCATTCATACCTAGTCATTTGTTCCACCTATCAGCACACTCCCTCTGTGTCTGGGAGTGTGTGTGTGTACATACATGTGTGTGAGAGGTAAGCATTCAAGTTACCCCACGTTTTTGTAATTCTTACTGTATCTTCATATTCAATATATCAGAGTCCCCGTAAGGTGAGTGGTCCAGGTGTAACCGGCACTTGCAGTGTGATCAGAACCGCAGTCAAGCACAAGCACAAAGCACGGGGACAGAGGTGCAGACTTTTTCAGCCGGGTCGTGAATGTGGAGTGGGGCTCTCCACGAAGCCAAGAGGAGATGGGGAGTCAGAGGCTCAGAAAGTCATGTCTGCCGTTGCCCTAGGCTACAGGAGGAAGCCTGATCTGGGCTGCATGCAGCATGGCATGCATGGGAGGTGACAGGTGACAGGAGCACAGCTACAAGGTGAGGCTGGACGTCCTGTCATTTGCAACGTGGATGGCACTGAAGGTCATTCTGTGAAGTGAAACAGGCCAGGCACAGAAAGACACACGTTGCATGTTCTCGCTCATTGGTGGGAGCTAAAAATTAAAACAATTGAATTCACGGAGAGAGAGTAGAAGGGTGGTTAGCAGAGGCTAAGAAGGGGAGGGGTGAGAGTGTGGAGCGGGGATTGCAAATAGAAACAAAATATAAGAATGAATGAGACCTCAAAATGTTATTAAATAATCAATAATTACTAATTCCTCTAAGTGATTAAATTAGTAGGTAACTGATGGAATACAGTTGATAAGAGGAAGAGATTTGTGGTTTCCAGCTTGGGCATATGATGGATAATGTGCAGTCACTAAAATAAGGAACAGAAGAGAAAGAAGTCGTCCAGCAGGAAAGATGAAGATGGCAGACAAGACACTTTAAAAATGTTCTTGAGACAGGGTTTCAGTATGTTGCCCAAGCTGGAGGGCAGTGGCGTGGGTCAGCTCACTGTGGTCTCAACCTCCCAGGCTCAAGCAGTCCTCCCACCTGCGACTCCTGAGTAGCTGGGACTACACTGTGCCTGGCTTTCTTTTTTCTTTTTCTTTTCTTTTTCTTTTTTTTTTTTTTTTTTTTTTTTTTTTTTGGGTGCTTGTAGCGACAAAGTGTCATCATGTTGCGCAGACTAGTTTCAAACTCCTGCGATCAAGTGGTCTGCCCACTTTGGCCTCCCAAAATGCTGGGATTCCAGTTATATGCCACCATGCCTGGCCAGCAGAGACTTTTATAGATAAGAACTTTGAAGGACCCATGTCACACCCATGTGGAGACTTCCAGTAAGCCATTAGGAAGATAAACCTCGGTACTGTAGAGATATCTTGATGAGAGATAAAAGTAAAAAAGGGAGTCATTGGTATAAGGTGGAAATGGACACTTTTGAAGGTATTGACTAGGGAATGGGGAACTCCCTTTGTTCCCATCAGATAAACTTCATCCACACAAGGTACCTCTGTTAAATTTCAGGGCTTTAAAATTTAGTTAGTCCAAAGAAAGAGTTAAATTTTCAGTTTACAGTTTAGAATGGGGTTGAAGGTGGAGGATAGGATTTTGGATGAAATCCTCAGAAGGTAGCAGGCTGATGAAAAGGGGCACACGGACAGGATCAAGGGTGCAGGTAAAGGAACAAGAGTGGTCTCTCCAAACCATGACTTAGTCTTTTTTCCAGGATTGTTAGAGATCCCTAGAAGTTCAGATGTATTCTTAAGGTGTTTCCAGAAGAGAAGACCTGAAACCTTAAGTCAGGGAGGTGGGATCCATGAGGTGGCATACAAAGTGACCAGTTCATGGGGCTGAAGTGCCCCCAGCCCTCCATGTAGCTGACCTGCCGGCCTCCCTGACATGCTGTCCCAAAGACCAGCACACCGACCTCAAAGCCTCACAGGAACCCTTTGGTACTTTGCTCTTGATGGAAACCCATGATTACACAGATGTCTTTTAGGAGGGACAGCTCAATAAAGATATATGTTAATGTGACCTGTTCCTCACAAGTGGCTCATTCCCACAGACTAGCTTTTGTCAGCTTCATAAATGTTAAGAGTATTTGCAAATATTTGCAAGTCTGAGATTCCTCGTGTGTGTGTGTGTGTGTGTGTGTGTGTGTGTAACATTTTAGATGAAAGAGAATTTTAGTGGTATAAATGTACAGCCCACTCAAGGCAGGTACTGAAACAACTCCCTTTTTTCCCATCAGATAAACTTCATCCATAAGAGGTACCTCTGTTAAATTTTAGTGCTTTAAAGTTTAGTTAGTCCAAAGAAAGTCTAAAATTTTCAGTTTATAGTTTAGGAAGAATAGAACAAGGCCAAGAAGGAATAAACTGGTACTATTTTTCTCAGTGACCCTCTTCCAATATAGTTCTTAGAACAGAACTGTAGCTGGTGCAGTGGCTCACAGCTATAATCCCAGCCCTTTGCGAGGCTGAGGCAGGAAAATCACTTGAACCCAGGAGTTTGAGACCAGCCTGGAGAAGACATCAAGACCCAGCTCTATAAATGATGATAATAATCATAAATCAGCTGGGTGTGTGGTTGTGCTCACTTGTGGTCCCAGCTACTTGAAAGGCTGAAGAGAAGATTGCTGGAGCCCAGGAGGTCAAGGCTGCAGTGAGCAGAGACTGCACCACTGCACTCCAGCCTAGATGTCAGAGCAAGACCCTGCCTAAAAAAAAAAAAAAAGAAAAAGAAAAAGAACTTTATCCTGAGAAGGAGTGAAAGCACAAATGAAGAGAATTTCAACCCAGAAGACCAGCTCCTACTCCCAGCTCTGCCCGAACCAGCCATGGGACCTCTCTGGACTTCCGTACTCTCCTGGGACTTCTTTTTCCATAAATATTATAGGATGACTGTGTTAAAACAGAAGCTTCTTAGGAACTAGGGCTGTGCCTATTAATTTCTTCTCATTATTTGCACCTTTAGAAAACTTTGACGTGCAACGTGCATTCAGAAAAGTGTCCACATCTTGAATGTTCAGCTGAATGAATTTTCCACCAAGTGAAGACCCTTGTGTAGAATCATTTCCGGTTAACAACAAATAGAACATTCGCAATTGTTTGCTTTATTAGTCTTCACTTTATAAGGGTACACAATAAATAATTACTTAGTTAATGAGAATGATTCAATCATAGTTTCTCAGAACCATCCCTATATTTTCTTCTCTCTCTCTTTTTTTTTTTTTTAAAGACAGTTTCACTCTTATTGCCCAGGCTGGAGTCCAATGGCATGTTCTCAGCTCACTGCAACCCACCCCCTCCCCCAGGTTCAAGCAATTCTTCTGTCTTAGCTTCCTGAGTAGCTGGGATTGCAGGTGCCCATCACTGAACCTGGCTCATTTTTTGTATCTTTAGTAGAGATGGGGTTTCACCATGTTGGCCAGACTAGTCTAGAACTGCTGACCTCGGGTGATCCACAAGCCTCTGCCTCCCAAAGTTCTGGGATTACAGGTTTGAGCCACCGCACCTGGCCCCTGTATTTTCTTATTCAATTCACCGGCAAGAACTTAGCCAAATAATCTAACTTAGTCTTTCACAGCCTTCTTAAAATCAGCAGATATTTGACAAAAGAATAAAGGAATAAATATCCAAACCAATAATGACCTCAGAGTACCAAGGCAATGAGGAAGAAGGAAACCTAATTGCAATCTTGTTAGACTACATTTTGCTTACTTTCCTTCTTGTTACCTTGTCACTGTGTGGTGAGAGAAGACAGTTCTCTGAATTTGTCATTCTCTTTGGTCTCAGTGTGAAATAAAATATAAAACTCAGCTTTCTCTGGAGCACCTAGAAAAATTGCCTTTCCTAAGATAGTTTGCACTGGAATAAATTTATGAAGAAGATATTCTAGTCTTGGTTCTGATATGACCCGCCAAACCACCAGGTCTTGGACAGAAGTTGACAGGGTCTTTCATTTGTCAAAGGCCTGAACTAGACAATTCCTAGAATTCATTCCTGCTCAAGGTTCCGATGACATGTACTTTTTCCAAGATGACCGGCTGTAATGAAGGGTGCAGTCTGAGGCCATGGAGCAGGTAAAAATAAACTGAGGCCCTGTAATAGTGACTCATTGGCATATCCGTCCACAGCACTGTGAGTTGGCCACTCAAACTAACCAGGCAGAGATTAATGACTAACTAGAATGTGGATTGCTGCTTTGCAAAGGAGCAGTTTAAAGATTAAAGAGAAAAAAAAAATCACTGGACAATCACATCCCTCCTCCATCCAGCTTAAACTGGCAGTTTTGATGAGTAATCCATTGACTGCTATGAGCCATCAGCTTTCCCCTTCCCTTTCCTTTGTTACAGCAGCTTTCACTGCCACTAACCACTTCAGCTGTGCAGGGATTGTCACCAGGACACACCTCTCCACTCTGCTCGCCGCCACCTCCTAACCACCACCCATGCCTTAGATAAAGGGTGCAGAAATGGCAGCAATGGTCTTTGGCCTTTGCAGGTGGATACCTGTGCGGTCACCGTGCCTTTAGACCATCTGGTCTTGGAGAGTTGGATATTCATGCATGTTCTGGAAGAGACATTCACTGCAAATGCAGAGCGAACAATAACAGCCGTAAGAGAGTCTCCGTGTGACTATTACAACATGTGAAAGATAAGAAATGAAGTCGCTTTGTTTCAGCCTCTATTTATTTGTTTACTTACTTAGTAATTTGAGACTGAGTCTGTCAGCCAGGATGGCATGCAGTGGTGAAATCACAGCTCACTGCAGCCTCCTCCTCCCAGGCTCAAGCGATCCTCCCACCTCAGCCTCCTGAGTAGCTGTGACTACAGGCATGTACAACCATGCCTGGCTTTTTTTCTTTTTCTTTTTGTTTCTTTTTTTTTTTTTTTTAACTTTCTGTAGAGACAGAGTGTCCCTATGTTGCCTAGGCTGGTCTCACACTGCTGGGCTCAAGCAATCCTCTCTTCTTGGCCTCCCAAAGTGCTGGGATTACAGTCCTGTTTCAGTCTTTAAAATAAAAAAATAAAAAACATTTCAGGGTGTGTTAGTAAGGTGAGGTGGTGGTGGTCATTTCTCTTTAAATGAGACTTTCCGTCTGTAACTTCTATTTTTATTACACTCTCTTAGGCCTGCTGGGTTCCTTCACCCTGAATTGCTGACATTCTGCCAACAAAGAAACACCCGCTTAGTTTCTTTGTTACATAGTTGCAGGTTCCTTTTTTCTTATTGACTTGATGTTGCCCTGCTCAGCCATTCAAAAAACAAGAAATAAGAGCATGATCTGGCCCCAGGAGAAACAGAAGAATTATAATTGTGGCCTTGTCATACACATATATACAGGAACCAAGATACACCTTTCCGATAGATTTGTAATGATGTCTGAAGCATGTGATTCTGAAAAATTTGAGAAAACTAGACACATTTCCAATGCTAGAATACAACTTCTGGGTTGTAATTACTTTGTACCTTGATAATTTCAGTTTCTATGCTCAGACCACAAATTTCAAAATCTAATTGTAAACACCTGTTAGTGACAAGTTGCCATGAAATAATCTATCTCAGGGACTTGCCGGGTAAACAGGGTTCTTCCTCTTTAAGTACAAGCTTTATTCGTAGATTTTTATTTATATAAAATGTTTGTCCTGAGTCTTTGTAAACAGCACTTACCTATTTTTTAATTTTAAATATAAACGTGCAAAATTTAGGAAATAAAATTTTCCAAACTCACTGACTTGCAAACAATATTCTATAGATTTGTTGATTTGGTTTGTAAAATGTTTTTTCTTCAATTAATGATTTTTTTCATTCAGTGAATCTCTTTGATGAGAATATTTAAAAGAGCTGTGTATCAAAAAGATCATATCATTTTTCAGCAAGTTATTTTTTCACAAATTATTCCACACATTCCTTCTCCCTCTGTTTCCACTCAAGGTTCTAGAAGGATCTGAGGTATTGTCTTTCTGTTAATAAGTCAGAGTAAGAGGGTAACTTTATGGAGGTGCAAAAGTTGATGGGAAAAATACAAATGCAAAGATTCTAAGTTACCTAAGGCTAAAATATCAGCCACAGAGTTTCGGAGTTTCTGGCTTGTTGGTTTCTCTGCCTCTTTGAGCCTAGTTATGGAACAAAGGTTTCTCTGCCTCTTTGAGCCTAGTGTGTAAGCTACACACCCAGAGCTAAGCCACTGGGAATCAAGACCAGGGCAATGTTCAGTTTCTCACATCTGCTCAAGATTGGCTTGGGTTTTCTCAATAATTTATATTTGGGGGAAATTCTGTAGGGGCAAAGTTATTTAACTTCTCCCAACTGAACAGTGTGGGAAATGGTATTGAATAAATAGGCCACTTTCATCACACTACCTGACTTCAAACTATATTACAAGGCTACTGTAATCAAAACAGCATGGTACTGGTACCAAAACAGAGCTATAGACCAATGGAACAGAGCAGAGGCCTCAGAAAGAATGCCACACAACTACAACCATCTGATCTTTGACAAACCTGACAAAAACAAGCAATGGGGAAAAGTTTATCTATTTAATAAATGGCATTGGGAAAACTGGTTAGCCATATGTAGAAAGCTGAAACTGGATCCCTTCCTTACACCTTATGCAAAAAATTAATTCTAGATGGATTAAAGATTTAAACATGAGGCCTAATATCATAAAAACTCCAGAAGAAAACCTAGGGAATAGCATTCATGACATAGGCATAGGCAAGGACTTCATGACTAAAACACCAAAAGCAACAGCTACAAAAGCCAAAATAGACAAGTGAGATCTAATTAAACTTAGGAGCTTCTGCACAGCAAAAGAAACTACCAATAGAGTGAACCGGCAACCAACAGAATGGAAGAAAATTTTTGCAATCTACCCATCTGACAAAGGGCTAATATCCAGAATCTATGGAGAACTTAAACAAATTTACAAGAAAAAAAACAACCCTGTCAAAAAGTGGGCAAAGAATATGAAAGGACACTTTTCCAAAGAAGACGTTTATGCATCTAACTAACATATGAAAAAAGCTCATCATCACTGGTCATTAGAGAAATGCAAATCAAAACCACATTGAGATACTATCTCAGTCCAGTTAGAATGGTGATCATTAAAAAATCAGGAGACAGTAGATGCTAGAGAGGATGTGGAGAAATAGGAATGCTTTTACACGGTTGGTAGGAGTGTCAATTAGTTCGACCATTGTGGGAGACAGTGTGACAATTCCTCAAGGATCTAGAAATAGAAATGCCATTTGATCCCACAATCCCATTACTGGGTATATGCTCAAAGGATTATAAATGATTCTATTACAAAGACACATGTACACGTATGTTTACTGTGGCACTATTTAGAATAACAAAGACTTGGAACCAACCCAAATGCCCATCAATGATAGACTGGATAAAGAAAATGTGGCACATATACACCATGGAATACTATGCAGCCATAAGAAAGGATGAGTTCATGTCCTTTGCAGGGACATGGCTGAAACTGGAAACCATCATTCTCAGCAAACTGAGACAAGAACAGGAAACCAAACACCACGTTCTCACTCATAAGTGGGTGCTGAACAATGAGAACACATGGACATGGGGAGGGGAACGTCGTACACCAGGGCCTGGGGGTTGGGGCTAGGGGAGGAATAGCAGCGGATCGGGGGATTGGGAGGCATAGCATTAGGAGAAATACCTAATATAGATGACGGGGTGATGGATGCAGCAAACCACCATGGCACGTGTATACCTACCTAACAAACCTCCAGGATCTGCACATGTACCCCAGAATTTAAAGTATAATATAAATTTTTAAAAATTAACAAAAATTTTAAAAAGAATGGAAAAAATAAAATAGTAAATAAATAAGTAGGTCACTTTTCAAAAGGGAGATTGCATCAGTAAATTAGGAGAACTGTGGAATTCTGCCCATTGATGAAATAGCTTCAGTTGTTTTTTTTTTTTTTAATGATTTTTAAACTGTCATCAGTTAGCAGTCTCCACATATCTACCACTTTCTTCATAAATAAAATCTGTGAGTTCTTTTCCAATCCATTTGCTACCAATGCCCTAAATCCACCAATACCAGTAAATGAGAGTCCACAGATACCCATGTCTGTGTAATAAAGAAATCCACAATAGCAGCATTATTGTTCAACTCAGAACACTTCCTGCAACATTGATGGCTGTTCTCTAACTGAATTAGAGCATTTCATTGTTGTGGGAACATGTTTAAAATGACTGTCATTGATCATCGTCATCTGTCTCTATTATCTTGAAAACTTGGATTTTAAAGAGCCGTGATGTATTTTTTCTTTGTCTCTAAAGTATATGGTTCGGATGTCAGATGTGGCATCTCTGATGATAGCATGGTAGAGTCCACTTTCTGGTTAGTTAAAAATCAGTTTTAGAAATGCTCTGCTTGATTTCCATATAATGGGTAAATAGTTGTTTCCCAAAATCAATTCCTACCCCCTAAGTTTTGTGGAGCATGTGGTCATTTGTCGGTGGCAGCAGGTCATTCTGTCTGGTCCCACTCAAAAAGTATAGCCAGGAATAGTCATGCACGGCTCCACAAATATAACCCCAATCCAGCTGATCTCAAAGCATTTCCCAACCACACAGTCACAAAGGAATGCCTTTACTTGCCATAAAATAAGACAAACTTGCGTTTTAACCTCACAAGAACAAGAGGTCCAACTATTGTGGAAAGAAAGCACTGACCAATAATATTATCAACTGAAGTTGTGGGAGACACAAATTGAGGGGTGGCTCCCTGTTTCCAGCAATTTCCCCAGTCACCCCCAACTGTGCAATTCCATTCACCCCACTGCTCTCACAGGGGACCCACACGGCCCCATGATCACAGCACTCCAAGGAAAGGTGTGTATTTTAGTTCGTTTGGGCTGTTGTAACAAAATACCATAGACTGGTTGACTCACAAATAATAAAAATGTATTTCTCACAGTCCTGGAGGCTGGAAGTCCAAGATGAAGGTGCTGGCATGGCTGGGTTCTGGTGAGGACTTCCAGTTTGCATGTGGCTAGCTTCTTGGGTCCAGAAGGACAAGCATTCTGGGGACTCTTATATAAGGGAACCAATCGCATGACTTAATTGCCTCCCCAAGGCCTCACCTCCTTACTGCATCACGTTGGGGGTTAGGATTTTAATGTGTGAATTTGAGGAAGACATAAGCATTCAGTTCTTCACAACATCTCATACACGGTAGGCTGATCCTTATGCTTCACGTATACCTGGCCGCAATGACTGGTCCAGAGTTAGCTGTGTCATCCAAGCCAGACCAATCAAGACTTTTTTGGAATTTTTCATGCTGGAGTTTAGAGGCAGAAGTCCTTTCCTCTTGTGTGATGAGGCGAGAATGTGAGGAGAAACAGACAAGAAAGAGAATAGGAGAGGGAGACCTTAAGCCATCTGGGTCCCCGGTTCTATTATAGATTGCCACTGTCACTTGAACTGCCTTACTAAGCCTGCTGGTCTTCCACAATAGTTGGACCTCTTGTTCTTGTGAGGTTAAAACGCAAGTTTGTCTTTTTTTTTTTTTTTTTTTCTTTTTGAGACAGGGTCTCATTCTGTCACCCAGGCTAGAGTACAGTGGCACAATCATGGCTCACTGCAGCCTCAATCTCCCAAACTCAATTGATTCTCCCACCTCAGCCTCCCGAGTAGCCGACACTCCAGGTGCAGGCCACCAGGCCCAGCTAATTTTTGGTTTTTTGTAGAGACAGGATTTCGCCATGCTTCCCAGGCTGGTCTCAAACTCTGGGCTTAAGCAAACTGCCCACCTTGGCCTTTGAGTGTTGAGACTACAGGTGTGAGCCACTGCGCACAGCCTCAACTCTTTTCAGCCAACCACTTTTCTGTTTAAATTAGTTCAGATGGAGTTCCTATCACTTGAGTCCCTATCACTACACCTGAATTGGACACTTATAAAAAAAAAAAAAAGTACTTTATAGTATCACTACTAATGTCTGGAAAGCATCCCATGATACACATATCTGTACATATTTTTCAAGTATTCCTCCATCACAGAACATTTAGATTGCTTAAAGACCCCCTGCACCATAAATAATGCTGTGATAAACATCCATATTCATAAAAGACAGTGCAATTTCTTATTATTCTGTTAGACTTGCTCTTAAGACCACATGCATTTTGAAAGCTTTTGAGACCTTATGACCAAATTTCCCTGCCAAACAGGTGCATTTAATGTATATATCCAACAGTAGTGCATGAAACAAAGTGTCTGTTTCTTCACGTCGTTGCCACGTGTTAGTTAAAAATCGGTCGCAGCAGGTCATACTGTCTGGTCCCACTCCAACAGTATAGCCGGGAAGAGCCTGCATTGCTCCCAGAGTATAACCCCAAGCCAGTCGATCTCAGAGCATTTCCCAAACACACATTCACAAAGGAATGCCTTCACTTGCAATAAAATAAGACAAACTTATCACTCCATTTCTTTAATATGTTTCTCAGTGTTATAGGCCAAAAGCGCTACCTCATTGTGTTTTTAGTTTGCACTTCTTGGAAAAAACAGTCATTCTTACAAAGAAGCCCTGGATTTCCGTCAAACTCTGAAGCGTCACGCTGCGGACACTCTTATCACTCTCCTGAAGGCCTCGATGGCTGACTCACTCTATCAAAATGCTAACAGGGTTTCCTGCCATCAAAGGGTTTTGTCAAAACATCACATTGCCTCATTTTTTATCCTTAATACCAACAACCTTCTTAATTCTGAGAGGAAGGGAAGAGAAGCCCCATCAGTGAACATCCTTACTGATGGACAAGGACTGCAGGTAGTAGGCGTACTTTTTTATCTTGTCTGGTTTTTTTTTTTAAGTTTAGACTTAGTAACTAGAAAAGGGATAGGAATACCCTTTAACTGACTCTAAGGAGGGGACTTCTATTGGTTCAGAATACTCTGCAGTTGAGGGTTTATTTTTTTGAGACAGAGTCTTGCCCTGTTAGGCTGGAGTGTAGTGACTTCATCATTGCTCACAGCAGCCTCAAACTCCTGGGCTCAAGTGATCCTCCCACCTCAGCCTCCTGAGTAGCAAGGACGACAGGCACATGCCACCATGCCCAGCACATTTTTGTATTTTTTGTGGAGATGGGTTTTGCCACTTTTCCCAGGCTAGTTCTGACCTCCTGAGCTTAAGCAATTCTCCCACCCCAGTCTCCTGAGTAGCTGGGACCGAAGACTCACATCACCACATCTGATTAGGTCAAATTGTCTGTAGAAACAGGGTCTTGCTATGTTGTCCAGGCTGGTCTTAAACTCCTGGCCTCAAGGGATCCTCCCCCCTTGGCCTCCCAAAGTTCTGGGCTTACAGGTGTGAGCTACACCCCGCCGTTTTCATTTTTTACAAGAATGTGCTGAGTAGGATGTACTTTTGTTGGGTATTGGAAAGACCTTGAATTTCATAGAGGACATTTCGGGATTTCTCCAAAGAGTGTTCAGTGCGTGACGACCAGCGTCCTGACAACAGACTAACATACTTTGTCTTTCCCCTGAACTGCCTCCAGATGAGATGCACTTGCTTTCATCTTTCTCTCCCTTTTCATTAAGACCGAAACTAGCATGGCACCGTCAGCAGCTGAGCTAGTGAACTCAGGGATTCTCGTGAGGAGGCCGCACGTGAAGAAATGGCCTTACTTCCTAATTAAAGACGTGGGGAAGCATCCTTAGAAGTGCCATCCCCAACCTTTTTGACATGAGGGACCGGTTTTGTGGAAGACGGTTTTTTTCCCTGGACTGCGGAAGGGCGGGGGCATGGTTTCCAGATGAAACTGTTCCGCCTCAGAGCATCAGGCATGAGATTCTCCTGCGGAGCGCGCAGCCTGGATCCCTCGCGTGCTGCGGCTCGCCACAGGGTTTGCGCTCCTTTGAGTATCTCACGCCCCCGCCGATCCGACAGGAGGTGTCGCTCAGGCAGTAACGCTCCCTCTCCTGCCACTCACCTCCTGCTGTGTGGCCCTGTTCCCAACATACCACAGTCCAGTACCGGTCCACAGCCTGGGGTTTGGGGATCCCTGCTCTAGAACACCTACTGTTGACTTCCGTGCCCCGGTTTCCCAGGACAAAAGCTCCTCTCGGTACATGTGTGGTGGGAGCACCGTGTGGCCACAGAGTTAGCCGAGGCTGGAGATGTTTCACTTTGTCAGTGCAGTGAAAGAAAGAAGCGGGAGGAACTACTTTTATTTTATGTTTAGATTAAATATGCGTTGCCATAACTTCCAGGTATCTGAAAATTATTATGTGAAAACATTTTGCATACAGAAAGGTCTGTAACAATAATCATATCATGATTATTGTTCTAGTGGGTTAAAAATGTCTGTAACAATAATCATATCATGATTATTGTTCTAGTGGGTTAAAAATTGCATCAAGGGATATTGATTTCCATTTTTTAATTAGTCTCTATATATGGATAGAGAGAGAACATGTGTATGTATGTATATGTATTTATGGAGATGTATATGTATATAAATCCAGCCCAGCTGTAGCCCTCCTAGGTTTTTAGGTTTTCTCTCACTTCTATTCCAGTGCTGTTCCTTTTCTGTAAGTGCACGCCAGGCTCCCCATGCACCACTCGCCACATTCTCTGATTAAGGCATAGAAAACTCCTGTAAGAAAGTGGAGGCCAGGTGTTGTGGTTCACGCCTGTAATCCCAGTGCTTTGGAAGGCTGAGGCGGGCAGATCACCTGAGGTCAGGAGTTCGAGACCAGCCTGACCAACATGGAGAAACCCTGTCTCTACTAAAAATACGAAATTAGCTGGTGGCTCATGCCCATAGTCCCAGCTACTTGGGAGGCTGAGGCAGGAGAATCACCTGAACCCAGGAGGCAGAGGTTGTGGTGAGCCAAGATTGTGCCATTGCACTCCAGCCTAGGCAACAAGAATGAAACTCTGTCTCAAAACAAAGAAGAAGAAAAAAGAAGAAAGTAGAGATTTCCAGAAGAAAAATCCTACTCAGATATAGAAATGGAATGGTTTGCAGGATACAGCTTTCTAATTTAAACTTGGTATGAAGCTCAACTCCCCCAGACCTCAGTTTTCAGTTTGTGACAAGACAGGGATTGCCTTTACTCTAAGGTGGCATCCAGTTTTGTGAAACCAGTTTTGTGAACTTAGGAGACACTGACTGGTATGACATAGGCAAACCCCCCTCTGCTTCAAGCCTGTTTGGGAGTCAGGCTCAGGGCTTGCTTTCATGAACCACCAGGCATCTCTGTCTCTGAGTTTAACCTGGTTTCCCTCTTGCTCGCCAGCCACGGATGGGGCCAGGCAATGGTGTGTGTCACCACCACTTCCTGATGCCCACTCTGAGCCAGGCTACATTTGAGGCTCAAAGGGGTTAATTTGTCCAAGGCATACACAATCCACAGAAGCAGAGACTGGATTTGAACCCTCGCTGTCAAACTCCAAAGCCACGATCTTAACCACTATCCTGTGCTGTCTCCCAGGAGGAAAGCGGTTTTCAAACTTTTTTTCAGCACTGAAGCATTTTAAGTGATGTCTTCCATAAAACCTCAAAAATGGAGCTGCCCTGGGGATCGCAGAGCAGGAACCTGGGTGTGGGCCACTTAGCCTCATCTGCAAACCCAGATTGGCTCCCAGGTGCCTTCACAGAACCCTGAGCTACATGAAATGGAAAAAGAAATCACTCTTCTCCCCAACTACACATGACCAGGACAGAGCAAAACACACCTTGCCTATCCAGACCCTCCCAGTGAGGGTCAGCGGTCAGCATCCCCAGAGGCCGAAGCCCAAGAGCGTGACTCACAGCTTATGCAGCACTTCCCACAGCCAAGGGGCGTGCAGCGCATTCCTATTTTCATATTTCCTTTGAGGGCCGCAGTCATGTTATCAGGAGACAAGCAGTCCCTGCACCTCCTCTGCCTTGACCCAAACATATTCCAATAAATGCGATAAGGTAGCAGCCTATGGGTGCCCATGTTGAGCACTGCTACTGCCAGCATTGCCTAGTTGCTTCGAATGGGTATGTGTCATTTTCCTGAAGTTCAGCATGATGGTCGAACGGGAGGGCTCTGCTATGGGGCAGGCCTGGGTTCACATTCAGGCTCTGCCAGTTACTGAGGGGGCTTAGACCAACTATTTAATGATGATTCCATTTTCTCATCTAGAAAATGAGATAGAGTAAGTACAACCTTGCACAGTATCCATCACTATAAAGGTTAGATTAACTATTGTTATTACTATTATAAGCTAATAAAACATATGCTTCTAGTAACAATAAAATGAAGAAACCAAGCATGGTGGCTCATGCCTGCAGTTCCAACACTTTGGGAAGCTGAGGCAGGAGGATCACTTGAGGCCAGGAGTTCAAGACTAGCCTGGGCAACCTAGCAGGACCCTGTCTCTACAAAAAATAAAAAATCCTAACTGGTCGTGATGGCACACACCTGTGGTCCCAGCTACTTGAGAGGCCTGAACGAAAGGATTGCTTGAGTCCAGGAGCTCAAAGCTATAGTGAGCTATGATTGCAGCACTTCTCTCCTGCCCAGGCAACAGAATGAGACCCTGTCAAAGAAAAGAAAGGAAGAGAAGGAAGGGAAGGGAAGGAAGGAAGGCAAGAGAGAAAGAGAAAGAAAAGAAAAAGAAAGAAAGAAAAGGATGAGTGTTTTTAAAACCTTTGACTATATATGCTTATCTAATTATTAAGAGGTGGACTCATGAAAACTTTAAGTTTGGATACTCTTAAATTGTGTTTGAATTTCAAGTGAGTTTTCTTATATAACATTATGTAACATGGGATGTGGTACTTCTACTTTTCTTTTGATCAGGTGTGCTATTACAAAGACTGATATTATATGATCGAAATTTGGGTGGATTGTTTTATCTATTGATAGCTAAATCCCAGGGTTTCAAGAGAACCTAGAAACTCCATCTCCCCCTACCCCTCAGCCAAATACGAACTGGACTGACAAAAATCAAACATTGTATGTGGCAGGTTTAAAAATCTATCATGCATCCTTAATGTGTACCCATGTCTGCCAGTGGTACCAAAATTCGCCTTTAGGCCTTTAATGCCCCAGAAATAAGAATCCAAAAGGTCAGTTTTCCAGTGAGGAATACTGACCTCATTACCACTTGCCCTGTGAAATACCCCAGTCTCTTTCTGCTTGTGGACCAGTGCGTTTATAGTATGCACAATTTGTGACTAAATTTGAATTGTTGAGTTAGGAGCGCTGGAGAAGTATGTGACCACAGAGCAGGACTGCATCACCTACTTGGTCTTCGTGTCACTTTTCCATCAGAATAATAAAAAGATTATTTTTTTCTATTTCTGTGAAGAACGTCACTTGTATACAAATGGTCAGCAGGTATATGAAAAAATGCCCAATGTCACCAATCTTCAGGGAAATACAAATCAAAACCATAACGGGATACCACCTCACACTTGCTAGAAGGTCTATTATCAAAAAGACAAAAAAATCACAAATGCTAATGAAGATGTAGAGACAGGAAACCCTGACAGACTGTTTCTGGGAATGTAGCATAGCTGTTACGGAGAATAACATGGGGGTTTCTCAAAAAATTCAAAATAAAACTACGAAGTCAGTTTCACTGGCTCACACCTGTAATCTCAGCACTTTGAGAGGCCAAAGTGGTGGACTGCTTGAGCCTAGGAGTCCAAAACCAGTCTGGGCAACATAGTGAGATCCCGTTGATTTAAAAGAAAAAAAAAAAAAGAAAGAAAGAACTACCGTACGATCCAGCAGTCCCACTATCGGGCATTTATCTAAAGGAAACAAAATCAGTATGTGAAGGGGAGGCCTACACGCCCATGTTTATTGCACATGACTCACTGTAATCACCAAGATGTGGAACCCAAACTAAGTGTGCGTCAGCAGACGAATGAATAAAGAAAATGTGGCAGGTAGACACTCAACCATTAAAAAGAATGGAATCTTGTCATTGTGACAACGTGGACCAACCTGAAGGATGTCAAGTGGCCTGAGAACTCCAGCACGACAGTAAGCTGAGACAATCATAGGGCGTTGTCTCTGTCTTGCAAGGACCTCTGTCCTTTATCGCTTGGTGTATCTTGAAACTGTTGTTTCATATATTTTATCTTTTCTTTTTAACGAAACAAGGTCTCACTCTGTTGCCCAGGCTGGAGTGCAGTGGCACGATTACAGGTCACTGCAACCTTCTGGACTCAAGTGATCCTCCCGAGTAGCTGGAACTACGCCTAATATTTTTATTTTTATTTATTTTTAGCGACTGACTTTCATGTTGCCTAGCCTGGTCTTGAAGTCCTGATCTCAAACCATCATCCCATCTCAGCCTCCCAAAGTGTTAGGATTACAGGCATGAGCCACTACGCCCAGCCTATCTTTTTTGTTTTCAAGAAGAGAGAATAAATTTGGTCTTTGGTACTCCATCTTGGCAGGAAGCAGAAGTCACAGGGGCTTATCCAAAGTATAATGACATTTTTAAACTACAGCAATAAAAATCATTCCCTTCAAATCTTTTAAAATTAAAAAACAAGGTTTTGTTATAGTAGGAATCAGTTTTACAAACTGTATTATGTTAAGGGTATATCTTATATATGTAAGGATTTATACCCATACTCAATGGAGTTTTATGGTATATCATGAATTTTACAGTGAATGAATTTTACGTGATCACAAAGAGTAAATCGATTCTGAATAAAGTACTGAAATTTCTAACATCCGACATTTTCTATGTAGCTTTAACCCTTGGCGTAACTGGCCAGTAAATTGGGTTCTTTTATGACCATGCCCAAAGTACACTGGATTTGGGTTGAACTCTTCCCACCTTCCTGAGATTTTATTCTCTAGTTATTTCTCAGGGTTCCCAAATGGGTCCTCCCTTGTGTCCACAAATCAGTCTGTCAGCAGCAGTTACCACAGAACATCTGATACCTCCTCCAGCCCCTGTTGCAGTTCCTGCTTTTTCTGGTTCTTCCTGAGAAGCCTTTTTTAGGATCCTTAGTGAAGCCTTTGCTGATGGTACCTCTTGAGGGAGTGCCCCCATCAGTGCCAAAGGCCTACCCAAAGCTGCCAGGCAGGGCTGAGTTCCTCACAGAGGCAGGCGACTCCAAACGGTTCTGAACATAGCCTGCTTCTGGCCTTTAACTCCTCCCAGGATCTTACAGCCTCTGATGAAAGCAGTTCAATGCCAGAGGAACCAGAGAGAGAACAGAGTTCATACCGCCCTCCCTCCTGTTTTCTCTTCCCCTCCATCCTGATTCAATCACACAACTTCTCCTCCCTCCTTTACAAAACAAAGGCCCTCATGCTCATCAGCCAATGACCACAAATATTTGATAGCATCAGAGGGAGATAATAGATGTGTTATGTACTAGCCGTATCTGAGTGCAAAAACCGGACAAGCCAAGTGCCCTGTTCCGTAGCCGCTGGCCCTTGCTGGGCCACGTAGTGTGGATGTGCCTGACATTCGGAGCTCAGAGGTTGCGTGGTATGCAGCCTCAGGGAAACAGCTCATGGAAGAGCTGTTCTTAGATCCTCCTGCAAAAACCCAAGAGCAGAGGTCACTCTCCCCAGGTGATTTTGCGTTGCTGGTTGGCAGCCTAGGCTGTGGGACTCAATAGCAGCTTCCGATACTGAACCCTCCATTTCTCACGCTCAAAGGAGGCACAACCTAAGTCAGACACAAACTACGGTCTTGTTCTTTCTCCTCCTCCTCTTCCAGGCTCGCACCAACAAATTGGTACAGCAGAGTCTCATTTCCTTAGGGGTCCTGGAGCTTCCTCTTCACTGTGATTACAAAAACATTTCTTAAAGGATACATTTATTCCTCAGGCACATTAATGGAGTCCAGATTCTATTTGGATAGTATGGACAGACAGATGTGCAGTGTTTTGTGCTACTTTTAGATGAGCAATGCTGTTTACACAGAATTTGCCCGAGACCACCCAACTCATTTCCCATGGAGCCTCCAGCTTTCCAAGCCCTTAGCCTCCAGAGGAAAAGAAAAAATTTAATAACTCAGCGCCCCACCCAGTTTTGAAGACATGACTTAATACCAAAGGAATTTGCAAGCCTGCACTGCCAATCAACATGCCTACATCAAATAAACCATCTTTTCTTACTCCAAAAAATGGAAGGTGGCTCTAGAAACATTCTGCTCTCTGACTTTCTTCCATAGTGTTTGTTCATGTCTCATTCGAGACCTGGAGAAGTTTGAACAAAGACCGTAAGCCTAAAAAGTAATAACAATGCCGGAAACACTTGAGATTTGCCCTTTCTCGAGCCTGCCACTTTCTATTTCACGAACTTGCCTTTTCTCCTTAGTTCTATCTTATGCCTAATGATATTGTTCCTAATCTTTTGCATAGAGAAAGTTTCTTCCATTTTTCATAGTGTTCGCATATATCCGTAATTTGTTTGCTCCTTCTTTGAGAAGCAGGTAAGGTAGAGCCTTAGTCCCTACAGGCTGCAAAGACTGGGTGGCTTATAAACAACAGAGATTTCTTTCCTACAGTTCTGGAGTCTGGGAATTCCCAGATCAAGGAACTGGCAGATTTGGCGTGTGGTGAGGGCCTACTTTCAGATGAGGTCAGGCACGTTCTGGGTGTTACAGCCATAGATGGTGCCTTCTCACTGTGTCCTCACTTGGTGGAAGGGGCAAGTGAACTCTTTGGGGTCTCTTTTCTAAAGAGACTAATCCCATTCATGTGGGCTCAGCCTTCAAGAGCCAATGACCCCCCAAAGTCCCCCACCTCCTAGTATCATGGTGATTCGATTTCAACATCTGAATTTTAGGTGGGGTTGGGGAGGGGAAGGGGGTCACAAACATTCAGATCGTAACAGGCAGGTGGTGGCAGCGTCTCTGTTTTCCAGGTGAAGTAAATGAGAAATCAAGTGAGTTTGCCAAAGTGTCCCGGGAAATAACTGGTCACGTCAATTATTCCAGCTGATCACAATAATTTCTTTTTCCACATTGCATCTGGAAACCATTACCTGCTTTTAAGTTTGGTTGTGTTAGGTTATGTAGAGATATCAGCACATTATGGACATATATCATATGTTATGTTGCTTTATGGTTTACCAAGCAAGACCTAAGGGTACATGATGCCCTTTCTTTCTAAGCCCTTTCTGAATTTGGTCAGTGATGTGTATAGAAAACGTGGACCCAGTAAATAATATTCTAGGGTTTTTCTGTAAATACTGACAAATTTTAGCTATATGAATGACTGGGGGCTACTCACAGAGCTAAAGGGCAGTGGAGCTCGGGGACGTGGGAAAAGCATTGGAATAAACGCTAAGACACTCGGTGCTAGGTCTGGCTTTGTCCTTAATCCACTCCCATGTATGCTCCCTTCCCTTTTACAGATAATGCAAGAGGAAAATCCAATCCAATAAACATTTATCAAGGGCCTATTAGGTAAAGCAGTTTAAATATGACATTTAAATTAAACCTCTCAACAACCCAAACAGGTAGATGTCATTGTATTCATTTTCTAGAAGAGAAGACTGGCATCAGGGAGCTTAAGACAGGGGCACAGCAGGGTCTGAGCCTCTCTTCGAGTCGCATACCATGTTCCTTTCTATGTTCAAGGCCCTGCTCAGTGTTAAGGAGTCTTTAAGGAGATAGATGTAAAGCCCCTAGCCTCAAGCTGCTTTCAAAACAGCAGAAGTGGGCCTGGTGCAGTGGCTCAGCCTGTAATCCCAGCATTTTGGGAGGCCAAGGCTTGAGGATCACTGGGGCCCAGAAGTTTGAGATCAACCTGGAAAACACAGCAAGGCCTTTGTCTCTGCAGAGTTACAGAAATGAGTCAGTCCCAGCTACTCGAGAGGCTGAAGCAAGCGGGCTGCTTGAGCCCAGGAGTTTGAGACCAGCCTGCACAACATAATAAGACCCTGTCTCTACAAAACATACACAAATTTAAAATGTAAAAAACACACCAGAAGTGAACAGATGCATATGCAATGAACAAGGGGTAGCTAGTGTAACAAGGAAGTAAGCAGGGCTGCCTGAATGGGAACCACAGGCAAAGGAAGCAGACTGGCTGGAGAAAGCAATTCTGGCCAACACTGGTGCTGGGGTGAGGTTCAGGTGATAGTTTATAATGAAAGTGGAACTCAATTTGGATATCTAAGCATGGTCATGATTTTGACAAGCAGAAATGTGGCAGAGAGACATTCTGGATAGAGGGCGTATTAGTCCATTCTCACCATAAGGACATACCGAAACTGGAAAATTTATAAAGGAAAGAGGTTTAATTGACTCACAGTTCTGCAGTGCTGGGAAGGCCTCAGGAAACTTAGTCATGACAGAAGGGGAAACAAGCACATCCTTCTTCACATGGTAGCAGCAAGGAGAAGCGCAGAGCAAAGGGAGGGGGCACCCCTTATAAAACCATCAGATCTCGTGAGAACTCACTATCACGAGAACAACATGGAGGTAATCGACACCGTGATTCAATTACCCCCCTCACCAGGTGCCTCCCATGACACGTGGGGATTATGGGAATGACAGTTCAAGATAAGATTTAGGTGGGGACACAGCCAAACCAAATCAGAGGGAGTATAGAGAAGATACAAAGATCTAAAATACAAAGATGGTAAAAAGCAGGGTACGCATTAGACTTAGCCCACAGGTTAGTGTGGGTAAAACCTAGACCCTGGCTACTCAAAGGGTGGCCTGTGGACCTGCAGCACCCCCATCCCCTGGGAGCTGGTTAGAAATGCATAAAAAATTAGCTGGGCATGGCAGCATGTACCTGCAATCCTAGCTACTCTGGAGGCTGAGGCAGAAGGATCACGAGCCCAGGAGTTCAAGGCTGCAGCAAGCTATGATAGCACCATTACACTCCAGCTTGGGCAACATAGTAAGACCCCAAGTGTAAGGGGAAAAAAAGGAAGGAAACGCAGACTCTCAGGCCCCACCCCAGATACAGAGAATCGCAATCTGCGCAAGCGATCCCTGTGTAATAGAGCACACTGGATTACCCATGAAAGGTACATTGCGAACAGGCCAGTAGAGAAGCTGCCGAACCTGTTGATCCGATGGAGGCTTTGAAGCAAGATGGAGTCATGTGTTAAATCTCCATCCTAGCTCCAGCAACATCACTTCCCAGCTGTGGGACCTTAGGCAAAGTTACTTAAGAAGATCACTTAAATTGGGGTGATAACAGTACCTGTTACCTGCCTCACAAGATTTGTTTTTAAAATAGACTTTATTTTTTGGAGTAGCTTTAGCTTCACAGCAAAGCTGTCTGGGAGGTACACGATTCCAGAAAGCCCCAAATAGCCTCCCTCCCTTATCAACAACCCCTGCCAGAGTTGAACATTTGTTATAATAAAACCTGCATTAACACATCATTATCACCCAAAGTTCCTAATTTACATTAGGGTTCACTCTTGGTGATGTACGTTCTATGAGTTTAGATCTGTATGATGATATGGATGTACTGGTAGTATAAGAAAGATAGTTTCACTGCCCTGAAAATCCTGCTTTGCCTCTTTAGCCCTGCCTCCCACCTAACCCCTGTCAATGACTGATCTTTTTACCATCTCCATAGTTTTGCCTTTTCTAGAATGTCATTTAGTTGGAATCTTACAGTATGTGGCCTTTCAGATTGGCTTTTTTCACTTGGTAATATGCATTTAAGTTTTCTTCATGTCTTTTTATGGCTTGATAGCTCTTATTTGCACTGAATAATAATTCATTGCATGGATGCATCACAGTTGATTCATCCATTCACCTGCTGAAGGACCTCTGGGCTGCTTCCAGTTTAGCAATTACAAATAAAGCTGTTGGCCAGGAGCAGTGTGGCTCATGACTGCTTGGGAGACCGAGGCAGGCAGATCACTGGAGGTCAGGAGTTCGAGACCAGCCTGGCTAAGGTGGTGAAACCTCGTCTCTACTAAAAATACAAAAACTAGCCTGCCATGATGGCATACACCTGTAATCCCAGCTACTAAGGAGGCTGAGGCAAGAGAATCACTTGAACCTGGGAGGTGGAGGTTGCTGTGAGCCAAGATCGTGCCACTGCACTCCAGCATGGGTAACAGAGCAAGACTCCGTCTCAAAATAAATAAATAAATAAAGCTGCTATAAACATCTAGGTAATTTATTGCAGACATAGTTTTCAACTCATTTGGTTAAATATTAAGGAGTATGATTGCTGGATCCTACCTCATAGGATTGTGTTGGGATTCATGGAAGTAACGTGCTTACCAGTGTGCCAGGCATTTGGTAAATTTAAATGCTCAATAGATGATTCTGAGAGTCAGGCTTACTGATGGCTCCCCTAATATTTATGGGGCCCAGGACAGGAGTACAATGGCAGATCCCCATACGCTATGCCAAAATAGTTGAGGTTTTGAAACTTGATAGCTTTGTTCATGGCCAAGTTTAGGTTTTCCCTTGACCTGGAGACTGACTAAAGGAGCCAGGCTTATCCCTACAGGCTGCAAGCCTGCGCAGACCACGGTATCTGCTGGGGAAGGCTGGGTGTGAGCTGAAGACAGGGCTCCCAGGTGGGGACAGGACCTTCCTGCACGCTGGATGGGACTCACCCAGGAAGCTCTTCGGAGCTCCGGGGCACCTGGGTCCTTCTCCTCCATGCCCCTCTTTTCCAACTCAGATGCTTCCAAGACTATACCTTCTGAGGCAAGGGGCTGAAGGGAGCATCATTATCTGGGGAGTCCCGTCCTGCTGAGACACGTACCTGGGTGATTTAGTGTGGTCAACTGGAAAACATCCCTTCTCTTTGCCTGTTTCCCTGGGTAGGCTGGTCTTTTCTCCACCACTGCTCTCCCGACACAAACTCTACTCTGCAAAGAGGAGGGGAGGCCTACTTCAGCACGCATGTCCTCTTGAATAATTCCATGAGCTCAATCTGTTACAGAACTTTCCAAAGAAAACCTTCTTTATAAGGCCAAAAAGAAAAACAGCAACAATAAATGTCTTTGTGTTTTGGTACTTGTGATACACAGGGCTCCTCTTGCCTGGCTCTGTGGGTGGCTCTGCCCATTGTTATGACAAAATCAGACTTTCCAGGCATGGGAATCTTCAGAAATATTTTGAGGTGAGAAGTGACACACCAAGCTCAACTTTTGGGGCCCAAATACGGTAGGGTGGGAATGAAGATAGATTCAGTCAAATGCCAGAAGGTGGGTGAGTGTTCTGAAAGTTTCCATGGCTCCATGGCACGGAATCTGCCGCCACTTCTCTCCCTGGGTCCTTCCTGAACACCATGGCAACCCCCTGGCAATCTTAAAACAGTTTCATGAGAGCTGATTTAAGATGTTGTTACTGTTGAACAATCTTTTTCATTTAATTATTTTTTAAGTGATAAGTCTAAACCTTCTTCTTTTTTTTCTTCAACTGTGTGGAGAAAATGGTCTCTTAGCCAGGCATGGTGACCTACACCTTTAATCCCAGCACGTGGGGAGGCCAAGGCTGCTGGATCAACTAGGTTAGGAGTCCTAAACCAGCCTGGACTATGTGGCAAAACCCCGTCTCTACTAAAATATAAAAATACACAAAAATTAGCTAGGCGTGGTGGCACAGGGCTATAGTCTCAGCTACTCGGGAGCCTAAGGCAGGAGAATTGCTCGAACCCGATGGCGGAGGTTGCGGTGAGCCAAGATCGCACCACTGCACTCCAGCGTGGGAAACAGAACAAGACTCTGTCTTAAAAAAGAGAGAGTGAAAAAAAGAAAAAGAAAATGATCTGTTAAGAAATGATCACCACTAGGATATCAGCAACCACATTTTAAAACATAAACATTGGTGGAGTCTTTGGGGTCATTCAGATGTGTCGAGAGGCTCCGTGTGTTTGTCCTTCTGCTTCATGATTTAAAAACATAATTTAAATCAAAACAAGAAGTCCATACCACGGTTCAAAACAGAAGGATATCCTGCTTCAAGGTTTCAAACAAAGTTCATGTAAAGCAACGTGGCTGAATCTGTTTTTAAACTGAGCTTCCTCTTTCCCGGGGTTATCTATAACTAAAGTGAAGTAAAGATCCATTCCCTTCTCCCCTCCCCTTTTTCCTCTTTGGTAGTGGCCTTTCTTCCCCCTAGCCTGTACCTTCTTCCCATCATAGCGTCCCTTCTTCTGACCCATCCTCCCTTTATTTCTCATAAAGAAAAGCGCCTTTCTCTGTGCAGTGGGGATAACTCTTAGCTAACCAGGACCCCTCTTGGAAACTGGGTGGAGTAGATAAATCACAATAGAGTGATAAATCATTGTCATTAGACAAAAAGCCATTTTGGCTTGGAAGAAAGTCACATCATGTTTCCAGAGTTAGACACACCAAAGTCAGGAAATGCAAGATGGATGTATACTTTCAAATGAACTAAATCATACAAGTGAACATATATGTAATATTTATATTATTTATAATTATTATATACTCATATTTAATTTGCATTATGTATATGTTTATATATAAATATTTTTAGATATAAAATTATATATGTTTATATATAAACATATTTGTGTATATATGTTTTTTATATATATATATATAAAAAATTTTTTTCCTGGCTAAAATTGCTAGTTTTACTTGAAAAGTGTATCCTTTACTCACTATCCAATGAACTACTGGTATTAAAACATCAAGAATTCATATTTTTATATTTCGAATGTTCAGAATTCACATGGCTTTTTGCATTTAGGTTTTTCTTTTTTAATGTTTTGAGGATGTGGGGCATAGTGGCACACACCTGTAGTCCCAGCTACTTGGGAGGCTGAGGTGGGAGGACCACCTGAGTCCAAGAGTCTGAGACCACCCCATCTCTAAAAATATATAAATAAATAAAAATTAAAAGTATATATTGAGGAGCTCTTCAGGAACTGAGATAATAAAATAATAGTAATGAGAATAAAGAAATGTAGCTTGGGTGGGAATCAGTCAGACATAGCAGAGGAAGTGTTGCTTGCCAACATTTAGTGGCTAAAGTGTGTGAGGGAGAAGCATTAAAAGTACAGCTACCATGCATACTCACAAGCTTCAGTCTGGCTCAACAAACGCTGAATGCTACAACGTGCCACCTACTGGGGGTACAATTAGGATGGAAATTGGCTGCTGTGCTGAAAGAATGTTCATTCCATCCGCAATTGCTACGTTCATAGACAATTTCAGTCAGCTGTGCTTTGTGAACATCCAGATATGCATAGTATTATTGGGGCACCCACGTAGAGGAAGCCAGGGGAGTCCAGGAAAACTTCCTAGAAGAGATGTGATGCCTCAGTCTCTTTCTTTTTCTTTTCTTTCTTTCTTTTTTTTTTTTTTTTTTTTTTTTTTGAGACAGATTCTCTCTCTGTGGACTAGGCTGGAGTGCAGTGGTGAGATTATGGCTCACTGCAACCTCTGCCTCCCGGGTTCAAGCAATTCTCGTGGCTCACCTTTCCGAATACCTAGGATTACAGGCAAGTGCCAAGACACCTGGCTAATTTTTGTATTTTTAGTAGAGGCAGAGTTTCACCATGTGAGCCAGGATGGTCTCAAACTCCCGACCTCAGGTGATCTGCCTGCCTCAGCCTCCAAAAGTGCTGGGATTATAGGCGTGAGCCACCGTGCCCCACAAACTGAGCCTTGAAAAAAGAATAAGAATTACTCACGTGAAGAGAGGTGGAGCAGTATGGTATGAGCCACGCCCAGCCAAGACCAAGAACCAAACTGCATGTCCTGTACCCAGAACTCTAGGACCCTCAGTGCAGAACAATGGTTTTCACTGGCCATGCTGAGAGGGGTTGCAAGGAATTGGTACTTAATGTTTACCAAAATTTGTGGAGTATTGACTTTCCTTGTAAACTAGAGTGATCATTGAGGTTCTTTTGCTTACAGCGAATTCTTTTTTAAATTCCCACAAGCTAAAATGGGGAATTTATAGAAAGGAGTTGGGGTATCTCCTGATCCCCAAGATAAAAATGCAGCCAGACCTGGAAAAATATCAGGAACTCCATGCTCATGTTCTACTACAGACCTTCTATCTTCATCCTGCAAAGCAGTTTCAGGATCACTCCATGCCCCACAGACTGTAAGTAACAGCTCTCTAGAATAACCGACATGGATCCAGTGAGAACCAATAAGTACAAAAGTGGGTTAGAGCATGATCTCCAGGTGACCGCTGTCCATTGAGAAAAACAATGAAAACAGCAAAGTGGGGCCAGGTGCTTTGAGAGGCCAAGGCAGGAGGATCACTTGAGGCCAGGAATTTGAGACCAGCCTGGGCAACACAGTAAGATCCCATCTCTAAAAATAATAATAAAATTAGCTAGGTGTGATGGTGCACATCTGTAGTCCTAGCTACTTGGAAAGCTGAAATGGGAGATTTCTTGAGCCCAAGAGTTTGAGGCTGCAGTAAGCCATGACTGCACCACTGTTTTCCTACCTGGGTGACAGGGTGAGGCTCTGTCTCAGAAAGAAGGAAGGAGGGAGGGAAGGAAGGAAGGAAGGAAGGAACGAAGGGAGAAAACAGCAAAGTAGAATGATGGAAATTCTGCCCATGCAATGGCTCAGTGTAAACATCAGATGCTGCAGCATGGGAACTGGGGGTTTACTGAGAAACCCCAGAGAAACACACAAATGAGTACAGGCCCCAGAGAGATAGCAGTCCTTCTTAACCATGTGCCTCATGGGTCAGTCCACCTCAGTGAACCCTAACCACAGAGCATATGGCTTACATGTATGTGTCATCTGCTACATGAATGAACAAAGAATAAATCACAAAACCAGTGTTAGGAAATTCACACAGATGTGTATGTTTCTTAAGAATAAAGGCGGCCGGGCGCAGTGGCTCAAGCCTGTAATCCCAGCACTTTGGGAGGCCAAGGCGGGTGGATCACAAGGTTGAGAGATCGAGACCAACCTGGTCAACATGGTGAAACCCCGTCTCTACTAAAAATACCAAAAAAATTAGCTGGGCATGGTGGCGCGTGCCTATAATCCCAGCTACTCAGGAGGCTGAGGCAGGAGAATTGCCTGAACCCAGGAGGCGGAGGTTGCGGTGAGCAGAGATCGCGCCATTGCACGCCAGCCTGGGTAACGAGCGAAACTCCGTCACAAAAAAAAAAAAAAAAAGAATAAAGGCAAGACTAAAGACATGGTGAAACCTTATCTCTACTAAAAATAATAAAAAATAAAAAAATTTAGCCGGCCTTAGTAGCCTGTAATCCCAGCTACTTGGGAGGCTGAGGCAGGAGAATCACTCGAACCCAGGAGACAGAGGTTGCAGTGAGCTGAGTTCATGCCAATGCACTCCAGCCTGGGCAGCAGCGCAAGACTCTGTCTCAAAAAAAGAAAAGAAAAAATTACTAAAGGCAGATGTCAAGAAGATAGAGCATACTTTACGTACTATTTATTATAAAATGCCAGGGACTTTTCTAAGTGTTTAATATATACAAATTCATTTAATCCTCCCTATACTCCTATGAAGTAGGAACTCTGAATATCCTCTTTTTATGCATAGGGAAACTGAAGCGCTGAAAGATTAGGTAACTTCGTCAAAGTCAGTGACCAAAAGCGGATTTGTGGCCGGAACCCAGGCAGCCTGGTCCCTGAATCTGTGGGACACCAGCTGCCTGTTCGCTTGGTCTCCACATTTCCCTTCTCCCTTCTCACCCCACAGAGAGTGCAAGTGTGAGTTCTCCACAAAAACAATCTTAGCAGTAAACGGGTATTTAAATGAACAGGAAACTGAGAAGAAGGTAAGTCAATTTCAAGGGATAAAAACATTAACATAATATTAGGTTGGTGCAGAAGTAACTGCGGTTCTTGCCAGTTGAAAAAAGGCAAAAACCACAGTTACTTCTGCACCAACCTAATCGTTTTAAAACTAGGTTTTTTAGTAGCAGAACATTTCCTCCTCAGTGTCTTCTTTAGAATTCATAAATACGTCCAGACATCGTGGCTCATGCCTGTAAGCCCAACGCTTTGGGAGGCTGAGGTGGGTGGATCATCTGAGGTCAGGAGTTTGAGACCAGCCTGGCTGACATGGTGAAACCCCGTCAAACCCGTCTCTACTAAAAATACAAAAATCAGCCGGGCATGGTGGCGCGTGCCTGTAATCCCAGTTACTTGGGAGGCTAAAGCAGGAGAATCACTTGATCCTAGGACAGAGGTTGCGGGTGAGCCAAGATCATGCCACTGCACTCCAGCCTGGAAAACAAGAGTGAAACCCCATCTCAAAAAAAAAAAAAGTATATATATATATATATATATATATATATATATATATATAGAGAGAGAGAGAGAGAGAGAGAGAGAGAGAGAGAGGAGGTTCATATATATATATAAAGTAGAGACAACTCTATTTGTCTGGTTGTGTATATATATATATATATGTGTATATGTATATATATAGATGTATATGTATATATAAAGACAAGTTTATATATATATATATATATATATATATACAACCAGACAAATAGAGATGCTCTGGTGGAAGGAAGGGACAGGTGCGAGAGCCTCTCTGACCCCAGTTGTGTATCATCTTCCACTTTGGCTCCATGCAGCTTCAAAGACTGAGGGACCCAATTACAAGTCACATCTCACATCAACCACTGATTGGAAAGGCAGGAAGGCTGGAATCAATTCACCTGTCCTGATTATGTGAGCTGTTATCAAATGCTCAGAGTTTAAAAAAAAAAAATTCATTTTGAGCCATTTGCAACATTTTCATTAGGAGCGCTCTAGCTTGATCATTAAGTCTTCTTACAATGAAACACTTCTGACTCTGTTTTGCATCTCTCTCCATTTGATAGAGTATCAGTGAACTCACTGAACACAGGAGAATAGCTGAGAGGAAGGATTAGGATGAAAAAAGGGGAAAAGCAAAGTTAGGGCCTCTGTCGGGAGCGGTGAATATTGAGACAACCTTTGTGTAGAGATTTGAAGTAAGTAGCGGTCTAACTCTTGAAATGAATGGTGTAGAGGGTAGTTCTCTTGTTTATTTGTTTATTTTTCCTCTTCTGGTTCCTCAAAAGGACAGGATATTCAGGATATCTATTCTTCCTCAGATTTTTCCTGAATGTTCTCAAAGCAGTCCAAATTGTCTGTCTGGTGAGGAATGGTCTCCCTACCGCGCCATCTCTGCGTGCTCTGTGGAGTACCTAGAGACCAGGTCACCTAAGCTAGATAACTTCCAAAGCAGTTCTTCCAAAGATGCCTGACTAAAGGTCAGAGGTTTCCCTTCGTTATTTAAATAAATCTACGCATCTTCCGCCACCAGCGTTCCTACCGAGGTCTCGATTTCTCCCTGCCATTTCAGCTTATGCCTCTTACTTCACTGATGCAGCCAGACCATGCACCCCTTGGTGTTTCTCTCCAGGGAGCACCTACTGTGTGCTTCTTTCCCCCAGGAATACTGGGGAGGGGCAGGGGTTACACCAGAATGCTTTGGAGTCAGGCAAATCTAGGATTGAACCGGGCTTGTTCACTTACTAGCAGCACCTCTTTGGAAAGTTTCTTTCTTTCTTTTTCTTTTTTTTTGAGATAGTGTCTTGCTCTGTCACCCAGGCTGAAGTGCAGTGTCTCAATCTTGGCTGCCTACAACCCCCACCTCCCAGATTCAAGGGATTCTTCCACCTCAGCCTCTCAAGTAGCTGGAATTGCAGACACGTGTCACCATGCCTGGCTACTTTTTGTATTTTTAATAGAGACGGGGTTTTACCATGTTGGCCAGCTGGTCTTGAACTCTCGACCTCAAATGATCCGCCCGCCTCAGCCTCCCAAAGTGCTGGGATTATAGGTGTGAGCCAACATGCCCAGCCCTTTTCGTGAAAGTTTCTTACATTCTTATTGTCTCTGTTTCTTCATTTGCAAATTGGACATGAAATAATACCTATTCTGGCCAGGCGCAGTGGCTCAAGCCTGTAATCCCAGCACTTTGGGAGGCTGAGGCAGGCAGATCGCTTGAGGCCAGGAGTTCAAGACCAGCCTGGCCAACATGGCGAAACCTTGTCTCTACTAATAGTACAAAAATTTCTCCATCATGGTGGTGCACGCCTGTAATCCCAGCTACTCGGGAGCTTGAAGTGAGAGAGTCGCCCGAACCCAGGAGGTGGAGGTTGCAGTGAGCCAAGATCCTGTCACTGCACTCCAGCAACAGAGCAAGACTCTGTCTCAAAAATAAAATAAAAAATAAAATAAAACTTATTTTGACCTCTACTGAACCTTAGCAAAACAGCTAAATCCATTTATATGCAGAATCTCCTAGCACATAGAAAAACCAACTTATTACATGAAGCTGGCATAACTTCACTTTAAAAACACACAAAGGTAGCAAAAGAAAATAAAACAATGGACTAATCTTACTTATACTATTTTATTTGAGATTGCTCATCTATCTTCAAACCAGTGACATTCATTAAAAACGCACGAACATCAATCCAAGAAATATAGGATGACTTTGAACCATTAAAAAAATATCATGGTTAGGTCTGGTGGGATGATTTACACCTATAATCCCAGCAACTGGGGAGGCTGAGGCAGGAGGATCACTGTAGCCTAGGAGTTTGAGACCAGCTTGAGCAACATAATGAGACCCAATCTCTACTGAAAAAAAAAAAAAATTCGCCGTGCTTGGTGGTACGTGCCTGATTAAGGAGGGCCACTGACTGAGCCGAATAGAGAAAGTGAACATCAAAATGCCTGTGGAGGGCAATATCAATGAGAAGTAGGGGGTTTGTGCCAAAAATTCCTGAAAGGTTCAGGATTAGGTTCTTAGAATGTGGAATAAGGAAGGAACGGAATGAAAACAACAAGATTGGTTGAAAGCCTTTGACTGGAGAAGCTGTACCTCTAAGTTAATCTTCTTTCCCATCGCAGTGGGAAATAAAGGGCTTATTTTTCTGCAGTATTTAAACCCAGGAGCTCTAGATTCCTTTGTGCCAGTGGAGGACTAAGGAGAAGCCATTTCCTGGGGGGACTGAGTCAGGGTCGAGGGTTGGGGGAAAGATGAAAAAGAAATTTGGAGGCTGAGGCAGGAGGATTGCTTGAGCCTGGAAGTTTGAGACTAGCCTGTGCAACACAGTGAGACCAATATTTCTATCAAAAAAACAAACAAACAAACAAACAAAAACAAAACAAAAATTGCCTGCCTCTGCAGGTACAAGTCACCACCCTCAGCCCCAAGACAATTTTTACAAAGAACTGAAAAGTGGATTTGCCATACCAAATATTAAAACATATTAAAAAGCTATGGTAAGTCCAGACATAGTGGCTCACACCTGTAATCCTAGCAGTTTGGGAGACCAAGGCAGGAGGATCACTGGCAGCCAGGAGTTCAAGGATGCAATGAGCTGTGATCACATCACTGCACTCCAACCTGGGTGACAGAGCAAGACCCCGTTTCTTGAAAAAAAAAAAGAAACAACTGATTATAGCAATATGATTTGGGTGTTGGAATAGATAGATTAGATTAATTAATTGGACATGTTAGATTAATGTTGAAGTAGACATCATATATTAGAAAAATATAGAAATTGACCCTTACATATAAGAATAAAGATAAGATCAAAGTGATGTCTCAAACCAGTAGGGAAAAATAATGATTCAATAAATGATATTGGAACCATTGACAATATACACACTTGGAAGATATAAATTCCAGATGAACTAAGGACAAATCTAATATTAAAAACATATATAGACATGAATGAACTGAGAGAACATGCTGAGTGAAATAAGCCAGGCACAGAGTGATAAATACCATATAATTGCACTTACATGTGTAATATTAAAAAGTTGAACTCATAGAAGTAGAAAATAGAATAGTGCTTACCAGAGGCTGGGGGCAGCAGGAGAGAATGGGGACAAGGGAGAGGCTGGTCAATGGGTGCAAAGCTACAGGTAGATAGGAGGAATACGTTCTGTTGTTCTATTGCACAGCACAGAGACTATAATTAATAATAATGTATATTTTGATATAGCTAAAAAAGGATTTTAAATGTTCTAAACACAATAAATGATAAAAATCTGAAGTGATGGATATGCTGATTAGCCTTATCTGATTATCCCAGAATGTAAAAATATATCATACTGTCATATCGTACCCCATAAATATTGTATTAGTCCATTCTCACACTGTTCATAATGACATGTACCAGAGACTGGGTAATTTATAAAGGAAAGAGCCTTAATTGATTCACAGTTCCACAGGGCTAGGGAAGCCTCAGGAAACTTACAATCATGGTGGAAGGGGAGGCAAACATGTCCTTCTTCACATGATGGCAGGAAGAAGTGCAGAGCAAAGCCTGGGAAAAAAACCCTTAATAAAACCATCAGATCTCGTAAGAACTCACTCGTTATTACAAGAACAGGATGAAGGTAATTTTCCCCATGATTCAGTTACCTCCCACTGGGTTGTTTCCTACGACACATGGGGATTATGAGAACTGCAGTTCAAGATGATATTTGGGTGGGGACACAGCCTAAGCATATCAAATATATATGGTAATTTTTGGTCAATTAAAAATTAAAAAAAAAAACACGTTTATACACTTGGAAGGAGTAAGACTTTCCTAAGTAACACTTGCTTGGCAGCATACTTTATGACTTTTAGCACACTTAGTTTTCTGATGTTTTTTGGTTTTAATCAATAGAATGAAGATGATAATAGTAGAATTATTGTGAAATTTATTCTGATCTGGCAGAGTATAAATCTCATTGGTTACATTAAACTCCCTGGTTTAGTAGTTGTATTCAATTCTGTATAACCCAGCTGCCTGGGAGTGCTGAAGTTTTATTTTTTCTGCTGCTATTAACAACATATTTAAGTCTAATGTGCAGAAATTCTTCCTATGCTAATTCCTTGATCTCAGCACCTCTAGCAGTGACAAGAAAACTTTCTCCTTTGACATTTTTGACAAGTACTTAACCACTGTCATGACTACTTGTGAATACCTGATAATATATGTACAAAAACAGCAAAACATCTGTAAATCCTGAATATCCTTTGATTTTTCTCCTTTTGACATCAGTTCCCATCAGAAGAAAATTACTGGGTTTATCTAACTTGGTGGGTCATTTTCAGGAGGAGCTAGTGTGTGCAGCCTCTCTCCCTGCCTGCCTGTGCTCCCTCCAACCATCCACGGTAAGGAGTGAGTACTTTACCAAGCAGAAGTTAAAACAATACTTTGCCAGGCATAGTGGTGCCCACCTGTAGTCCCAGCTACTTGGGAGGTTGAGTCAGGAGATCGCTTGAGCCCAGGAGTTTGAGGCAGCAGTGAATTATGATTTTACCACTGCTCTCCAGCCTGGACAACCAAGTGAGACCATGTCTCTTAAAAAAAAAAAAAAAAAAGTTAAAAATACTAAGGTCTTTTTTTTTTTCGTTTGAGCAGCAAGGTAAAAAGACAAAAAGTTTCTCATTGGTAAAACTGTCGTACTGGTGGATTGGCTATTTTGTCCCTTCCCAGATGACCAACTCCATAACAAAGTAATTGTACCTCTAGATAGAGACTCAGTTACAAGTGAGAGTCCAATTCAAACCAACCCAAGAAAATTCCTAAGGGAATTGGCTTGAGTAGCTGGAAGATCTGAGGTTGGCTATAGCTTCAGGCCCAGCTGGTTGGCCTGCACTGTGAGGGCCTGGCCCTACCTGAACTGTGCGAAATGGACTCCCCCCGCAGGAAGAGGAAGGGCCCCTTTGCCCGGATAAAGGAGGAAGGTGCTGAGCTAGCAAAAGTGACAGCTGTCCACAGCAGTAACTAAAGATGTTTCCTAGTTCAGCATGCAGCACATATGTTGCCTATATTGTCTTTTTCTCCCCAAGGTTATTGTTAGAATCAAGGGATTGCAACACCACAGCATTCTTGCTTGGTCATGAAGCAGACTGCCTGAATATATCAGCTTTGGTTCCTTTAATGTGGGTCTGTAACGAGGCTGGGAGACAAGTGGCTGCTTCTCTTTCTTGTTTTGCCTCTGTGCCATTCTATTATGATGGTCACTTTGTAACAATGCATTTTGTTTGTTTGTTTGTTTTGTGAGGTTTCATTAGGACAGGATAATATGCTGTATATAAACATCATGAAAGTGTATCATCATAAACTCTAACAGGATTAGAATGAAAAGTCTTCTAAATATGGTTCTGAGGCCAGGCATGGTGGCACATCCCTGTAATCCCAGCACTTTGGGAGGCCAAGACAGGAGGATCATTTGGGCTCGGGAGTTCAAGGCCAGTCTGGACAATACAGCAAGACCTTTGCTCTACTAAAAATAAAAATAAACTAAGGAAAAAATCAGCCAGGCATTATGGCACGTGCCTGTCTGTAGTCTCAGCTACTTGGGAAGCTGAGGCTGAAGGACTGCTTGAACCTGGGAGATGGAGGCTGCAATGAGCTGTGAGCACACCACTGTACTCCAGCCTAGGCAATAGTGAGACCCTGTCTCAAAAAAAAAAAAAAAAAAATACATATATATATATATATATGTGTGTGTGTGTGTGTGTGTGTGTGTGTGTGTGTATGTGTGTGTGTGCGCACACACATATGCATATACATTTTTTACATATATACATATATTTTGTATGTATATATTTGTATACATGTATGTATGTATGTATATATATATATATATATATATAGTTCTGAGCATCATATTCTTAGGACTGCAGAAACTGGCTGAGGCCTCATCATTCCTGTCAGAAGGTCTAAGTGCAACACTTCTTGATTCATGGCCTGTTCCAATTGCCCTGGATGTCAGATGAAGGGCTGGGTCTCCATTGGTGGGGAGTAGAGGAGGCCTCCAGGCTCTCTGGGAAGCAGAATCGGACTGTTCTCCACTGCAGGCCTATAGTCAGGGCTTGCTGGCAAAGCTGACATACTCGGCCCACACCCAGGGCTCTGTATGTCTGCCTTCTCCAATTCTCTCTGCTCCAGGAGCGGCTCAGGCACCTTCCAGAGCGTTTTGCTTCACGTTAGGTTTGTCTGTCCTCTCTCCATTCTCCCACTCCCGCTGCACACCCAGTCTCTCCCCGCCAGCCATTACAAAGCTTTGTCTCAAGGGCAGGAGCAGGAGCATGGCTCTTGGTAACCATAGGCAACCATGAATCCCTATTAGCTATTTGTGCTATGCTTGTAAGGCACATTCCGGCCACTAACTGGGTAGACAGGAAAATGTGCTTTAAAGGTTTTCTTGTGCGGTAAAATCATCTCCCTGTTTTTTTCTCCTTTTTTGCAGAATGACCAATCCATGGGTGAGATGCAGATAATCGGAGGCGATGATCTTTCAACACTGGCTGGAAAGGTTTGTTAATGTAACTGTGCTCAGGCCGCATTGATGTCTGGGGGCATTGGTGACCTGCATTTCAGGTCAGCACTCACAGGACATTTCAGACACGCTCCTGGGTTTTCCAATTCATACAGATGGCTGTGTGAATCCTTTTAATGATCTCCCCTTTCTAAAACACTCTTTAGAATGCTTCCAAGACACCATGCAGACCAAAGCTTTCTTCTCCACGCTTCCTTCCAATCTGATTTCAGACAGGAAAACCCCTTTGCCCACCTTGTTCTAATCCTTTTCTACTCATCTTTCCAGGCACCTTCTGAAAAGGAAGCATTCTCCTTTATTTATTTATGCCTTTTTTTCTCTCATCCCTCCTCCACACCTAGGCACTTCAGTAAGACATTTAAACAGGTTCATTGAAATGTACAAAATTTGGGGAGGGAAGAGAAAATGACTTCTTAAGAGTGCATTTCAGCACTTTGCCTTTTTTTTTCTATTAGGAAGAATGTAAACTATTAGATAATAGGAGGAACACCTCCAGTTTTAACTGGGAGTTCCAAATCTGCCAGTGCTTAATAATTAAGTGAAAAGACTGTCTAGATTCTGACATAAATAAACTGGAAAGACGGGTTGTTTCCTAACGGATATGATGTTTGTGGAATGTTACTTGAAATGCAAGTTTGCTGTGAATAAAAGCAATCTGGAATTTGTTTTTGTTCAGCTGTACTGACCTAGCTTGTATGTCTTATCCCTGAACAGCTTCGGCTTTCTAAGTAAAATGAATCAGTCTATTACACAAGCTTCATCTCTCATTCTTGTGGTTGTTATTGTTATGCAATGCCCCGGTAGGGAAAAAGAATAGCAGCCACATTTAATAAAAATATGTGGAATAATCTTAGGATCATTATAGGGCTCCAAGGACTCTTTTTTTTTTTTTTTTTTTTTTTTTTTGAGACAGAGTCTTGCTCTGTCCCCAGGCTGGACTGCAGTGGTGCAATCTCAGCTCACTGCAACTTCCACCTCCCGGTTTCAAAAGATTCCCCTGCCTCAGCCTCCTGAGTAGCTGGGATTACAAGTGTGCACCACCATGCCTGGCTAATTTTTGTATTTTTAGTAGAGACGGGGTTTCACCATGTTGACCAGGCTGGTCTCAAACTCCTAACCTCAAGTGATCCACCCGCCTCAGACTCTGACTACAAAACAGCATACTCTCCTCTACTCTGAAGACAGCATAGTAGACCTAAGTGTTAAACGGCCGTCTAGCAGTAAATTGTGTTCCATAAAAATCAGAAATAACTTGCTGATGTTAATGCATCACTAAGCCATCATTTGATGTTACCGTTACGTTGGCGTATAAACGACATCCTAGAAAGCTAAAATACTCAAAGTAATTTCCAGAAATTCGTAAATTTTATTGACTCCAGGGTGGTGTTTAAATAATACGTCATTTTAGCATTTTATGGTAGGACATTGCCTTAAAGGTTTATTTCACAAAAGAAATAGCTTACTTGTGCTGTTGCTATGGAGTCTGTCAAAGTGACAACTCTAAGATTCTCCAATGAATGCCAAGAAGAAATTTGCACATAGACAGCCAGGCACGGTAGCTCATTCCTGTAATCCCAGCATTTTCAGAGGCCGAGGCAGGTAGATCATTTGAGGCCAGGAGTTCAAGACCTGTCAGGCCAATGTGGTGAAACCCTGTCTCTACTAAAAATACAAAAATAAACCCCAGCTCCGGGGAGGCTGAGGAGGGAGGATTACTTGAGCCCCAGAGTTAAGGCTGCAGTGAGCTGTGATCGCACCACTGCACTCCAGCCTGGGCGACAGAACAAGACTCTGTCTCTTAAAAAAAATTATTTTTAGATTAAAAAAATCTTTATATTATACCTTATTTCCACTAGAGCCCTTTCCCCAAGTTGCAGTGTTTACCTTAGGGCTTATTTTTTATTTGCCTGTCTCCCTGACCAGGAAGTCAGCATGAAGTGGGCAGAGACCCTGTCTGGTGCATAACAAATTGGAATAAGTATTTGGTGACTGAACAACTGGACGATCCTCTTATTTAGAAATTAGAAAGAAGTCCTCTATTAATTTTGGGGAAGAGAAGACAAAGCAGAGGGAAAAGGTAAACATAAGCCCCCCGGTCACACCCAAGGACACGCCCACCAGCTTGTTAAGTTGAGAGGTGGGCGAGAAAGGTGCAGAGTGAGGGAGGAGCACCCTCTTTGCTGAGGCAGGAGGGCTTCCTTACAAGAGATTCAAGGGGAGGCTGGGTGTGGTGGCTCATGCCTGTAATCCCGGCATTCTGGGTGGCCGAGGTGGGCCAAGGTGGGCTGAACACACCTGAGGTCGGGAGTTTGAGACCAGCCTGACAAACATGGAGAAACCCCGTCTCTACTAAAAATACAAAATTAGCTGGGCATGGTAGTGCATGCCTGTAGTCCCAGCTACTCAGGAGGCTGAGGCAGGAGAATCACTTGAACCCAGGTGGCAGAGGTTGTAGTGAGCTGAGATCATGCCATTGCATTAGAGCCTGGGTAACAAGGGTGAAACTCTGTCTCAAAAGAGAAAAAAAAGAGATTCAGGGGGCCTGAGGAAGTGAATGCAACACAGCTGAGGTGGAAGAGTGAATAAAAAATTCACTTAGCTGTTAAAATTTCCTTTGCCTTAAAAAGATGAAGGCCAATATGCCTTGGCATAACACCAAGTAACCACCAGAAGTAGCCAGAGCCCAGTTTGAACATCACAACCATGAGTGTTTGAGAAGCAATGTCCGGCATGCATCAACAGATCCTGTAGGTAGAGACAATGTATTATTTGTGGAGCTTTTCAGCTATAGGGGCACTGTTAAAATTCATTTGTTTCTATTCAATAGGTAACAAAAATGATTAGTTGTCACTGGGTTTAGGAAACTTAAATGCCCATTACAGCCCTGGGGGAGGGTTTTCTGTCTTATGGAGTGAGTCTGTTAGCATTTAAGTTATAGTTGCTGCCTTAAAATAGTAGGCAGCTCAGCGGATGCAGTGGCTCATGCCTGTAAATCCCAGCACTTTGGGAGGCCGAGGCGGGCGGATCAAGATGTCAGAAGGTCGAGACCATCCTGGGTAACATAGTAAAACCCTGTCTCTGCTAAAACTACAAAAAATTAGCTGGGTGTGGTGGTGCGCACCTGTAGTCCCAGATACTTGGGAGGCTGAGGTAGGAGTATCGCTTGAACCTGGAAGGTGGAGGTTGCAGTGAGCTGAGATTGTGCCACTGCACTCCAGCCTGGGCAACAGAGCCAGACTCCCTCCCCACCACCAAAAAAAAAAAAAAAAAAAAAAAAATAGTATGCTACTACAATGACTTCTTTGGGTAGCCATTTTCATAAGAAATAAAATACAAGACATGAACAAGGTAAAAACAAAAAATGATAAAGGCCTTCACGTGGCCCACCCTGTTCACTTATTCTTCATTCAGCCTCTCTGTGAAATGTTATCAACTAAGTTAGAACAAATAAGCTCCAGTATGCAATGGCAGTGTAAGGGGACTATGGTTAGCAATAGTGTGTTGTCTATTTCAAAGTGTCTAGAAGAGAGGACTTGAAATGTTCCCAACACCCAGAAATGACAGTCAAGGCAACGGCTACCCCAAATGCCCTGACCTGCACATTAGACATTTCTGTGCATGTAACAAACATTCACATGTACTCCATAAATACATACAACATTTTGTATCAGTGAAAAAATAAAATTTTAAAGAGAAGAATTGGCAAGATTTTACAAATACATTTTAGAGTCACTCCAAAATCTTTCCATCATGAAGACTATACACCAGCTGGGAAAAAAAAAGCAAAAGGAAAAGGCACCCAACAGTTAGTGGGTACTTGTTTTAATGGGTGTAGAAGAGAGGCTGAAACTGCAATATATCTCTGCACTGGATGAAAGAATTGCTGAGGCCGGTAGTTTGAGACCAGACTGGGCAACGTAGTGAAACTGCATCTCTACAGAAGAAATTTAAAATGTAGCCAGGCATGGTGGTGTAGCCTGCAGTCCCAGCTACTCAGAAAGCTGAGGTGGGAGGATCACTTGGGCTTAGGAGGCTGAGGCCACAGTGACTTCTCCTTTCTCCAGTGGTCATAATACAATTTGTCAGTCATTCAATAAACTTAACATTTAAAATACACTTATTATCATGTTATTATTCTGCTGGGAATTTGTTCCCAGCAATTTGTTCCCAGCAACATCCTTTCTCTTATTTAATGCTTGGCACTTTAAGAAGAGCCCCATGGGTCTTTCCATGCAAGACTCTTTCCTTGGGTTTAAAGAAATCCAAAGAATGAAGGATTCCTTAGGATTCAGATCATCTTTGAGAAGGGAGGGTGAGCTTTAACTTGGAATAGAAAGGTTTGCGACTAACAGAGAAGAGAGGGGAAGGGCACCCCAAATGGCAATAATTGACCCCCAAGCCTCAGGGTACTCCTCAGTAGCTGTCACCGTCATGTACCCAAAACAACCATCACTCCCTCCAGATAAATTTAAAAACCATTAAGCCAGCCAGACACAGTAGCGCATGCCTGTAATCCCAGCACTTTGGGGGCCGAGGCGGGCAGATCACTTGAAGTCAGAAGTTTAAGACCAGCCTGGTCACCATGGCAAGACCCTGTCTCTACTAAAAATACAAAAATTAGCCAGACATGATAGGACACACCTGTAATCCCAGCTGAGGCAGTAGAATCGCGTGAGCCTGGGAGGCAGAGGTTGCAGTGAGCCGAGATCATGCCACTGCACTCCAGTCTGAGCAACAGAGCAAGACCCTTTCCCCCAAAAAAATTAAACCTACAAAAATCCCACCAGAATTTAATATGATACTGCAACCTCTCTCCCACTAAAAATTAGCCCTCATCCTCCATAAACAGGTGAAGGCTTCAAAGAAAATCCCACAAAGCCTACAGTAAGAATAATAATAAAAATAAAAACACGGAATGGGGTAATCCAGAAAAGAACAGGATCGCTGGGCCGGAGTGGACCAGCATGCCTGAAGGAAATTCATCAAAAACAGAGAAGGAGTAAGCAAAAAAAAAAAAAAAAAAAAAAAAAAAACCCAAACACAGGGTTTGGTGTGTAGAACACATTCAAAGTCCCAAAGAAGAGGTGAAGTTGCTCAGCAAAGCAAACAAGAGACACAAAAGTATCTGAGCAGAGATGACGTCATGGAGCTGTGTTTTAGGAAAATGAAACTGACAAGAGGGAAGAATGGCTGAAAGAGGGCAGAGAGCAGTTTGGAGGTGGGGTTGGCAGAGCCTGCAGGAGCACTTGAACTGCAGGGGCGAAGTAAGGATGGAAGAGAAGGAATCGTGGTATCAAAAGGAGCCCTGACAAAGTTAAATGGAGGGAGGGCTAGAAAGAATTTTTTTTTAATTAAATTTGTGTATGAAAGAACTCTATAAAACTGGGAGAAATAGCTCACCTACATAACCTTCTCATGCTGTGAGTTAGGGGCACTGTGAACCCATCACTCACTGTGAACCCATCACTGTATAATACTTCTGGAGCCCTTGAAGACATGGGATTAAAATAGTTAGTAAAAAGGAGACTCTAGACAATCACCCATGCCTCCCCACCCCCAACCTCTGCTTTCTTTTCTTTCTTTCTTCCATTTCTTTCTCTCTTTCTTTTTAAATAATTTTTTTTTACTTTGAACCCCGAGAAACTCCTTCCTTCCTCTTTTCCTGTCTTTCTTTTTGCTTTCTTTTTTGTTCTCTTTCTTCTCTCTTCCTTTCTCTCTTCTTTTTTTCTTTTTAAAATTCCTTTCTCTCTCTTCTTTCCTCTCTGTCTGTCTCTCTCTCTCCTCTCTTTTCTTCCAAGGAACGGAGGCTCACAAGGGAGGCTGTCTGAGTCATGGTCCTAAATAGGTCATTGCTGTTGAATAAAGGGAGCCCTCAATGATTACGTTAAATGGCTTCTTCAAAATGTTAAAAGCATTTTATTCGGTGTTTGAGCTGTCTATACAATGTACTCTCTGGCTGATTTTTTTTGAAAGTTGACTTAATACTGGCACTTCATAAAATGTGTTTATCTGTTAAAGCAAGATTTTATTCATATTCAAGAGAAACCTCTGAAAGGGTGGATAAAACAAAATGCATGGAAACAGGCTCAAATCTGCCAACGTGAAAACAGAGTGTGCAGGTTAAGCCCAAGACTGTAGAAGACATGACCCCCAAACCCACCCTCAAATACTTTTGAGTTTTGTTTTTGTTTGTTTTTTGAGACAGAGTCTCGCTCTGTCACCCGGGCTGGAGTACAGTGGTGCAGTCTCCCCTCACTGCAACCTCTGCCTCCCAGGTTCAAGTGATTCTCTTGCCTTGGCCTCCCGAGTTGCTGGGATTACAGGTGCACACCACCACACCCAGCTAATTTTTGTATGTTTTAGTAGAGAGTGGGTTTCACCATGTTGGTCAAGCTGATCTCGAACTCCTGACCTCAAGTTATCCACCCGCCTCAGCCTCCCAAAGTGCTGGGATTACAGTAATGAACCACCACGCCTGGCCTAAGATTCTAATTAGATGCCAGAATGAAGCATCGGAACCTGCCAAAAGTTCCCCCTTGGCTGCCTTAACTGTTTAAATCATTCTTTTTTTTATTGCATCTGACTAAGCTGAGAACAATAATGGAAATACCCACTGACTGATGATTCTGGAAATTTTGTGAATTATCAAAAAATTCACAAAACTACATTCCCTTCTCCATAGGGTTATATTCACATTCCTACTCATGCTCCACATCCACGATGCAGCTCAATATCACTGCTGTCATTGCTCTTGATTAGTGTCACCACGGCCACCAAACTCCACTGCTGCGGATGAGACCGTGTGGGGCGCAAATCACTGTGCGCTCTAAAATGCTAGAAGTCGGAAGAACCCATTTAAGAATATCATGTAAATGTGTGCAATTCTTTCCTCCTTTCTCTTCTTCTTTCTTCCTTTTTCTTTTTGTTAGGAAATCCCTGTGATTAGTTTTGATCAGAATCATGCAATAGCAAAGAAAGCACACTGTGGAGATTCTTCACAGAGTTTTTGCCTGAAGTTCCCAGGCTGCAGAATTTACTGGCTTTCTGGGAGGAAATGAGCTAGGTGTGAGGTGATGACTAAGACAGTAACTGGCAAACATCACAGATGCAGTGATTAGAGTTATCAGATTGGAAGTGTTTAGGAGGCACAGTGTGTACTGAAAAGAGAAGTTGCCTACTCAAAAAATGCGAATTTTAGGAAATAGCTTAGTGCAGAATGAAAAGCAATAGACACTGACGATAGCTTTGTTAAGGAGGAATTGCAGACTGTTAAGGAAAAATGGGGGGGATGAATCAGAAGCACAATGAACTACAGTAAGTGAAAGAAGTGAGGTCAAAATTGTTGATTCACTACACAGGTATTTCTTGAGCACCTACTAGATGCCAATCTGCATGTTATTTTTGGTTTTTTGTTTGTTTGTTTGTTTGTTTGAGACAGAGTCTTACCCTGTCTCCCAGGCTGGAGTGCAGTGGCACCATCTCAGCTCACTGCAACCTCCACCTCCCAGGTTCAAGCAATTCTGTGCCTCAGCCTCTCAATTAGCTGGGACTACAGGCATGTGCCACCATGCCTGGTTAATTTTTGTATTTTTAGTAGAGATGGGGTTTCATCATGTTGGCTAGGCTGGTCTCGAACTCCTGGCCTCAAGCGATCTGCCTGCCTTATTACAGGTGCAAGCCACCACACCCGGCCTCGATGTTACATATTGATTATATAAAGATAAATTAGTGTTGGCTCCCTAGCCCTTTCAGCTAATCTTAGTTTCAGCCATATCTCAGAGTTATTGTGGATTTGGTTCCAGATCACCACAATAAAGAGAGCCACATAAACTTTTTGGTTTTCCGGTGCAGATAAAACTTATGCTTATACTATACTGTAGTCTACTAAGTGTGCAACATTATGTCTAAAAAATAACATACATAACTTAATGAAAAAATGCTTCTTTGCTAAAAAAAAATGCTAATAATCATCTGAGCCTTCAGTGAGTTATTATTTTTCCTGGTGGAGGGTCTTGCCACGATGTTGATGGCAGCTGACTGATCCGGCTGCTGGTGGCTTCAGAAGGCTGGGGTGGCTGCAGCAGTTTCTTAAATCAAGGCAACAATGAAGTTTACTGCTTTGATTGACTCTTCCTTTCACGAAGATTCTTCTGCAGATTGTGAAGCTGTTTGATAGCATTTTACCCACAGTAGAACTTCTTTCAAAATTGAAGTTAATCCTCTCCAGCCATGCTACTGCTTTATCAACTAAGTATATAGAATACTTTAAACCCTTTGTTGTCATTTCAACAACGCTCACAGAATCTTCACCAGGAGTAGAAACTACTTTCTTTGCTTGTCCGTAAGAAGCAACTCCCCACGTGTGCATGTTTGACTGTGAGCTGACAGCAATTCAGTCACATTCTCAGGCTCCACTTCTAATTCAGGTTTCTTGCTACTGCTGCCACATCTACAGGTACTTCCTCCACTGAAGTGTTTTTGGTTTTTTTTTTTTTTTTGAGACAAGTTCCCCCTCTCTCAGGCTGGAGCGCAGTAGTGCAGTCATGGCTCACTGTAGCCTCAACCTCCTCAGGCTTAGGTGGTCCTACCCATGCAGTTTCTGTAAAGACAGGGTTTTGCCATGTTGCCCAGGCTGGTCTCAAACTCCTGGGATCAAGCAAGCCTCCTGCCTCAGCCTCCAAAAGTGCTACCTGCGTGAACCACCACCCTCGGCCTCCACTGAAATTGTGAGCCCCTCAAAGTCATGGAATCAACTTCTTCCAAACTCCTATTCTTGTTGATATTTTGATCTCCTCTCATGGATGACAAATGTTCTCAATGGCATCTAGAATGGTGGCTCTTCAGGTTTTCAATTTACTTTACCCAGATCCATCAGAGGAATCACTGTCTATGGGCAGCTCTCACCTTACAAAATCTATTTCTTAAATAATAAGACTTGAAAGTCTAAATGACTCTAGGGCTGCAAAAGCGATGTTGTGTTAACAGGCATGAAAATAATACCCTTGTAAATATCTCCATCAGAGCTCTTGGGTGACCAGGTAGATTGTTAATGAGCATAATATTTTGAAAGGAATCTTGTTTTCTGCACAGTAGTTCTCAAAAGTAGGCTTAAAATATTCATTTCAATAAATCGTGTGGTAAGCAGATGTGCCTGCATAAACAGGCTTTGTTGTTCCATTTATAGAACACAGACAAAGTCGATTTAGCATCATTCTTAAGCACCCTAGCATTTTCAAAAAAAGAGAGAGGGAGAGAAATGTAATAAAAGAAGGTATTCCTGTACAGCAAAAGAGACTTTTCTAAATTAAAAGAAAAGGGAAGATCCAATGCATGGTATAGGTTGGACAAACCAGCTACAAAGTCCATTTTTTAAAAAAAAGACATTTATTCAGCTTCACGATCAGACTATTACATTTAGCAATCAACAGCATGGGTACAAAACCAAAAAATCTACGTTAAAACCCTTTGTTGGAATGCTTTACACTTTCCATAGAACAGAAACTAAAATAACCTGTTACACAATTGGTCACAAATACAGTCCTCGAGTTTTTTGCCCATACACGTAAGTATTTGTCTAAATCATGTCTTCTTTGTAACAGTGAGGTCCTGCCGCTACCGTGCTTGGCTGAGTTCACAAATCTGTTGTGACCTGTAGCTTCCCTGTCACTTCTCTGGCTCTCCTCTCCTGCTGAGCTTTGTTTCCTAATTAAAATGTTCTGCCACTGCCATAGCTACTGCTGCTACTGGAACCACCATAGCCACCTTGGTTTCGTGGTTTGGCAAAGTATTGGCCTCCACCACCATAGGGGCCAGAGCTTCTGCCTCCATAGTTTCTTCCCTTCATGGATCTAAAATTTGAAAGCTAATTGTTGTAATTGCCAAAATCATTGTAGCTTCCACCACCTCCAAAACTGCTTCCACCATTACCAAATCCATTATAGCCATCCCCACTGCCAGCATATCCACCACCACCATGGCTGCCACAAAAGCCACCACGACCACTGAAGTTTCCTCCACGAACAGAGTTGTCCTTTCCACTGAAACCACCTCCATGACCACCACCAAAGTTTCCAGAACCACGTGGACCTCTCTGGCTGGATGAAGCACTCACCATCTCTTGCTTTGACAGGGCTTCCCTAACCTCACAGCCATGGCCATTCACAGATGGTGTTTCTGAATGACAATCTTACCCACAGAATCATGGTCATCAAAGGTTACGAAGGTTATAAGCCCCTTTTCTTGCCACTGCCTTGGCCAGTCATGAGTTCTATCACTTCAATTTTTCCAGACTGTTCAAAATAATCTCTTAGGTGATGTTCTTCAGTGTCTTCGTTAATGCCAGCAACAAATTTTTTTTTCGCAGTTAAGTGGGTACCTGGTCTTTGAGAATCTTCTCTTGAGACAGCTCTCTTTGGTTCCACAACTCTTCCATCCACTTTGTGTGGCTGGCATTCATGGCTGCATCCACCTCCTCCACAGTTGCATACGTGACGAACCCAAAGCCCCTGGAGCGCTTGGTGTTTGTACCTCTCATTACCACACAGTCCGTGAGCATTCCCCATTGCTCAAAATGGCTCCTCAGGCTCTCACCAGTTGTTTCAAAGCTCAGCCCTCCAATAAAGAGCTTTCTCAGTTGTTCGGGCTCTTTAGGAGACTCTGACTTAGACATGGCCATAAGGAGAAGAGAGACTTTAACGATGTTTCTTTTGTGGCATCCATGGTCGGAAAGGGACAACTGGGGGAATTTGAATCTCTACTAGGCTTTATATGATGTTAAGAAATTATCATCATTTTTCTTAGATGTTATAATACTTTTGCTATACATAATAAAGGATGTCATGATACCTTTAATCTACTTTAAAATACAGAAACATTTTTAAATACTTTAAACAGTTAAGAATGTTTCAAAAATTTAGAAAGTGTTTAGACTTTTCTGTTTTCAAGCATTTTATAATTTTTTATGTTTATATATTATAGAAAGGACAAACTTTCTTTGACAGGTATATATTTATATATAAGGAAATATATGCAATTTCTATAATAAAAATGAATACACAGCTGGGCACAGTGGCTCATGCCTGTAATCCTATCACTTTGGGAGGCTGAGGAGGGAGGATCATTTGAGGCTGGGAATTTGAGGTCACAGGGAGCTATGATTGAGATACTGTCTCTAAAAAATAAAAATTAAAATTAGAAATATGCATTTATACTTAAACCCTTTTTAAAGAAACAAGCAACCTAAAAATCAATGTGATTTAAACATGTCCTTAAGTACAGAAATAGCTATATGAAACATTACGAAATCTATTTTTTAGTCTTTGAGAATCATTACCAAGTGATTAAAATAAAATAAGAAAAAGGAAACCAGAAAATTAAAATTAAGAAGTAACCAGAAAAACAGCTTAAATAGTTAAAAGTGACTATCTCTGGAAAACAAAATTGGGAGTGAAGAGAGATGAAGTGATGAGAGGGGTGTTTTTCTTTTAAAAACCTTTCAATCTATTTGAATTTTTTTTTTTTTTTTAAGATGAGTCGCACTGTGTTGCCCAGGCTGAAGTGCAGTGGTGCAATCTCATCTCACTACAACCTGCATCTCCCAGGTTCAAGCAATTTCCTGCCTCAGCCTCCTCAGTGGCTAGGGCAACAGACATGCGCCACCACACTCAGCTAATTGTTGTATTTTTTGATAGAGTTTTTTTTTGGCAGGGTTTTAATATACTGGCCAGGCTGGTCTCAAACTCCTGACCTCAAGTAATTTGTCCACCTCAGCGGCCCAAAGAGCCGGGATTACAGGTGTGAGCCACCACGCCTGGCCTCAATCTATTTTAAACAAGTGTTTGCATTACCTTGATTTTAAAATGTATTTGAATAATTTTGACAGTGTTTCCGAGGATCAGTACACATGCAAGTCCGATCTTCCCACCTGCCACTATGTCTTAGAATTGAAGCTCATCTTTTCAACCATGACTCTATTGTTTTGCAAGGTTTTTTACTGTCAAAAAAATATTTGATTACACTCAATACATACACTCTACCTAATTAGGCAGGAACGCAGACTAACACATTTTAGAAAGGTTTTTCTTTATAAAGTTGAAACAAAAAGAGATCGTGAGCCAGAAAATTAAATTAACCACAACATTCTCCAAGTATTCTGTTTGGTTTATAGGCCTTATGGTAAACCTCAATCAAACTAAAAACGCACCTCCCAAGTAACTGCTGCAAATTGATCATTCAGATCATAGCAACCCGTGTTCAAAATACCAAGGAGACTTCCCCAGCAGCATGACTCTTAGAGTGGAGGGTACCATAGCTGAGCTGCTTCAAACATGGACAAAATAATCTTATACATTTCTGTGATAAAATTAAGACTTTCACTGGATTTAATGAATAAAAATGCCATACCTGAGAGAAAAACACTTCCAAGAAGTTACTTTCAGGTAAGAATGCATTTGACATATGGTGTGAAGTTAGCAGAGTTCTTGGTTGGTTGGTTTGGTTGGTGGGTGATTAACATTTTTATTAAATTAAATCTTGCATTAAACATAAGTAAGTTATCTAATGTGTAGTATTTGATCGATTTTTTTTTTTTTTTTTTTTTTTTTTGAGTCAGAGTCTCACTCTGTCACCCAGGCTGGAGTGCAGTGGCGTCGTCTTGGCTCACTACAATCTCGGTCTCCCAGGTTCAAGTGATTCTCCCGCCTCAGCCTCCTGAGTATCTGGGGCTACAGGCACCTACCACCATGCCCAGCTAATTTTCATATATTTTAGTAGAGATGCAGTCTCACCAAGTTGGCCAGGCTGGTCTCAAACTCCTGACCTCAGGTGATCCACCCACCTCACCAGCCAAAATGCTGGGATTACAGGCGTGAGCCACTGCGCCCAGTCAAGATTCTTGAAGTATTATATAACTCATAGGGATAAATGAAAGATCATCTAAAGAAAGAAAAATACCATTACATTGAAAGAATAGTCTCACCATTTAGTAAATTGGGATGGCATATCAACAGTCCTATTTTAATTTGGTGGGGCAGCATTGACATGTCACTACTAATCCAATTAATCGGTCAGTTTAAACTCATTAATAAGTTTAATCATTTATTATTGCTTTATTCAACAACTATTTATTAAGCCTCTATATGCAGGCATTATGCTAGTTTCTGGCAATGTAGTAGGAATCAAAATAAACATGATCCCCCACCTTGTGGAGATTAGAATCTAGTGGGGAAGACAGAGATCAAACAAGAAATTCCAATGCAATACAATCAGCGTGTATCAGTCCGTCCTCACAATGTAAAGAAATACCTGAGACTGGGTAATTGATAAAGAAAAAAGATGTAATGTGCTCACAGTTCTGCAGCTGTATAGGAAGCATGATATTGGCATCTGTTCTGCTTCTGGCGAGGCATCAGGAGACTTAAAATTATGGCAGAAGGCAGCCAGGTGTGGAGGCTCTTGCTTGTAATCCCAGCACTTTGGGAGGCCGAGGTGGGCAGACCACTTGAGGTCAGGAGTTTGAGACCAGCCTGGCCAACTTGGTAAAACCCCATCTCTACTAAAAATACAAAAATGAGCCAGGTGCGGTGGTGGATACCCATAATCCCAGCTACTCGGGAGGCTGAGGTGGGAGAATTGCTTGAACCCGGGAAGCAGAGGTTGCAGTAAGCCGAGACTGCTCGCTACTACACTCCAGCCTGGGTGATAGAGTGGTACTTTGTCTCAAAAAATAAAAATAAAAAAATCACGACACAAGCAAAGGGAGAGCAGCACTTCACATGTCTGGAGACAGATATGGAGCAAGACAAAGAGGGGTGGTGTCACACACCTTTAAACAACCAAATTTCAGGGCAACTCACTGTCAGGACAACACCAAGAGGCATGGTGCTAAACCATGCAAGAGACCTGCCCCCGTGATCCCGTCGTCACCTCCTACCAGAGGCCCTGCCTCTTGCACTGAGGATTGCATTTCAACGTGAGGTTTGGGCAGGGACACAGGTCCTAACCACATCACAGTACTCTTAGGGGAGAAGCAGAGGAGTGCCTTGAGAGCTTATTGCAAGGAATCTAACCCTCTCACTAAAAATACAGACCAGGCACCTCGAAGCCCTTTCTCTGACCTACCCTCTTCATCTAGATTGGCAATCCAAGAGCAAGTCCTGAGTCCCCAGGGATTTTGGTGGCTCTGTAAGAGTAAGGCTGTCACAGCTGAACCCATGATGCGTTTACCGAGCACAGTCTCTCTCCATTAGTGATGCAGTTCATGTTGCTTTGTTTTCCTGGTAAACTCTTAACAAGCTTTGCCTCCCAAGGGAATGCTGGGGGTTGGGGGGCCGTTGGCGGAATTATTGAGATGGGATGACTTTATGGATAGCTCATCAGATAGGTCTAAGATAAGCTTGCTTCTAACCCTGGAATATTGTACCAACTAATTCCAGGGAACATGTTCAAATGAATCTAGAAAACCTAGATCACCTCTAGTCCTTTGAAGTAGATGGATGGGGAAGGACCATTTAAGCAAATTGTGAAATTCTAACTTTAAGCAAAAAAAAATATGTGTATGTATCCTGTGAGTCAGATTGGCATCACATTCTAAAATATGGGTTTTGTTTATTTCAGAATGTTCTCATTGTTGAGGTAAGCTGGCATTTCCTTTTCTACACTTGGAGGTTGAAAGAATCTAAGAGTGAGTAAACTGTAAGCCTTGTTATCAAATTGACCAAGGATTTCTTGAGTTCCCACTGGGTGCATACTCTCCAAATTTAATGACTAGGGGCCAACTAGCATTCCTGGTTTCAAATAATGTAGAATAAAAGCTTGGCAACAATACTCGTGGACGACTTCATCCTTTTTTGTATCCAGTTCCACATATCTCTGTGTTGATTTTCATGCCTCTTTGTGAATCAGACAAGTTTAAAGAAGAAGAAACTGGCTCACCAAACCAAGTTCATTTCATAGTAAAACCAAGGTTAGAACTCTGTTTACCCTGAATTCAGTGTTTTTGCTAAGGACATCTAATGATTTTGAGAATTCTCAAATACTTTCAGCATCAAAATCATCAACACAATCAATTAAAACTGGCGCGCTATGGGGAAAGCTATAGTTTTTTTTTTTTTCTTTTGTCTTTCTGTTAAAAAAGAGAGAAAAGACAATGTGGCAGTAGTGGACCAGCACAGCAAATGGCTACGTTTCCTTCAGGAGCACACTTGTCTCATCAAACTGGAAAAAAAAAATTCAGGGGAACTGTTTTCAAGCTTTTGTTATACCACTGCCTGTGTGCGCCATGTGTATCTGCTGTGCTTGCCCCATGTAACCCATGGAGCAGACCCTCTCACCAAATGAACTGCCCAGCCCTGGCTGCATTCAGACCTGTTGTTTTGATAATCAGCTCGAGACAGCTGATTCCTGTCCTTAGGACAATAAATCGCTGCTGCCTATTCTCCTCTAATTGTGCAGCAGCTCATCAGCAGAGATGAGCCTCAGCCCGCTGCCGCCACGGACCCTCAGAATTCACAGGCTGTCACCAGCTGCTGTCCAGACACCTCTCACTTCCCAGCCACAGAATCCCCCATTGAGTGGAGGAGGACAAGGGAGAGGTATTTATCCATTCAGTGTATTCAGATGTACATATCCATGAAAATTCATGCGCCTTGTATTGTGTTACACAACCTCAGGGCCAAATTTCGTCCCTGAATGTGCATATGTGAGTCCAAACGTACTCAACGACGAGTCCCTCATGCTGTCCAAAGGCTAAATTTGGCCCTTCCACACAGCTAAAGGATTCAAGGAGGAAAGAGTCTGCGGTAGATTCCCCAAACTCAGCTTCCAGAAAGAAGTGCCTGTTTAAATAAAACATAACCAACTCGTCCTCTTACTTGGACTCCAAATTGGATGGCATTTTTAATTACAGTGCATTATTAATCAGGAGTATCTCCCTGGATGAAAAGTCTGTGATGCTGTTCAAATGCATTTTGTTGAATGTATCTGTCCTTTCTGCAAAGGATGTCGTTGGAACTGGGAGGACCATGAACGCACTCCTCAGCAATATAAAGAAATACAAGCCCAACATGATTAAGGTAGCCAGGTGAGTCAGATACTCACAGCATGGTGATGATGTCTGCTTTTCCAAGCAAGCCCAGAAGGGACGCTAACACAGGACGCTCTTTCCAAAGAGTATAATGTATTCCAAACTAGTGCCCTTTTCCCCTGGGGTATTACAGTTTGACCACACTGAAAAACAGCCCTTGACTGCTAGCCTGAGAGAAGAAAGGGAAGAAGACATGCTTTGCCATGTTTCTGGGTTCCTTCATTAGCTTTACTGTGCCTTCATGAGCTGTTTCCAGGAGCAGCTGGATGAGCCTCGCTGCCATTGCTTTGCCCCCTTCTTCTCTTTTCTTTCTTTCTTTCTTTCTTTTTTTTTTTTTTTGAGACAGAGTCTCACTCTGTCACCCAGGCTGGAGTGCAGTGGCACAATCTCGGCTCGTTGCAACCTCCGCCTGCTGGATTCAAGCAATTCTCCTGCCTCAGCTTCCCAAGTAGCTGGGACTACAGGCGCCCACCGCCATGCCCAGCTGGTTTTTTATATTTTTAGCAGAGATGGGGTTTCACCTTGTTGGCCAAGCTGGTCTTGAACTCCTGATCTCAAGTTATCTGCCCACCTCAGCCTCTCAAAGTACTGAGATTAGAGGCATGAGCCACCGCGTCTGGCCCTTTTTTTCCTTTTGTTAAGAGACAGGGTCTTGCTGTGTTGCCCAGGCCAAGCTGGAGAGCAGTGATTTGATCATAGCTCACTGCAGCTTCAAACTTTCGGGCTCAAGTCATCCTCCCACCTGAGTAGCTAGGACTGCTATGTCTTTTCATTTGTTTCTTTGAGACAGAGTCTTGCTTTGTCACCCTGCTGGACTGCAGTGGTGCAGTTTCGGCTCACTGCAACCCCAGCCTCCCGAGTTCAAGTGATTCTCCTGCCACAGCCTCACATGTAGCTGGGACTACAGATGCACACCAGCACAACCAGCTAATTTTTGTATTTTTAGTAGAGACTAGATTTCACCATGTTGGCCAGGCTGGTTTCAAACTTATGAGCTCAAGTGATCTGCACTCCTTGGCCTCCCAAAGTGCTGGGATTAGAAGCATGAGACACCCTGCCTGGCTGACAGCTACCTTTTTTTAAAAAAATAAATATATATTTTCTTTATTTTTTGAGACAGGGTCTCACTCTGTCACCTAGGCTTGACTGTAGCAGTACAATCATGGCTCACTGCAGCCTTCAACTCCTGGGCTGAAATAATCCTCCCACTGCAGCCTTCCAAGCAGCTGGGACTACAGGCATGTGCCACCATACCCAGCTAATTTTAAAAATTTTTTTGTAGAGACAGGGGTCTGACTATATTTCCCAGGTGGGTCTTGAACCTCTGGGCTCAAGTGATCCTCCTGCCTTAACCTCCCAAAGCACTGGGATTACAGATGTCACCACTGTACCTCATCTGCTGTCTTCTTTTTATCCAGAACCATCTATATAGTGCCACAGTAGCAAAATGTATTTCAAGTATATATTTTAATGATGCTTGATTCTATTTACAGTTCATAGAGATTTGACTGGGTTCACTAAAGCATTTCTTTTTTAATGGTAGTTTGTTGGTGAAGAGACAACCCAGAAGTGACGGCTTTAGACCTGACTGTAAGTGTTTTTTCAGTTGTTTGTTTGTTTGTTTTATGCTTGTACTGTTTCATTTTATGTTTAGGAATCTTTGGTTTCCTGTTTGACAGCACTGCATGTGGAGTGGAAACTACGTTGCCGACAGTCCCACAGATTCCTCATGGTCTCCCCCACCTTGGTAGGGAAAACAGAACCTTTTAAAATGAGGGTCTTCAATGTTCTAATTTGCATCTTTCACAGGAACTCTGTTCCGTGCGTTGGGTATTTTTATTTGTATGTTTCACACAGCACCTTCACTGCAGAGAAGTCAGCTGAAAAGTTTCAGGGCGTAGAGAAAGACCTGATCCCGCTGGACTGACTCAGACACATAGCACCCCACCTTGGCCTTTGTTCCCACCAGTCAGACAAGGAGAGGTGCTCTAGAGGTTTAGACGGATTCTCATGCCATCATCAGGAACTGTTACCAGACAATGCACAATGGTGACCTTTAGCAAGCCTGAATTTTTTTTTTTTTTTTTTGAGACAGAGTTTTGCTCTTGTTACCCAGGCTGGAGTGCAATGGCAGGATCTCGGCTCACCGCAACCTCCGCCTCCTGGGTTCAAGCAATTCTCCTGCCTCAGCCTCCCGAGTAGCTGGGACTACAGGCGTGCGCCACCATGCCCAGCTAATTTTTGTATTTTTAATAGAGACCAGGTTTCACCTTGTTGACCAGGATGGTCTCAATCTCTTGACCTCGTGATCCACCCACCTCAGCCTCCCAAAGTGCTGGGATTACAGGCAAGCCTGAATTTTAATGAACAGAAGGGGAAACCTAAGACAGCTTCCCACCACCTCCAAACCAAAGCTCCATAACACAGAGAATTAGCAGAGCAGATATCTCTAGATATAATCTTCACACTTGACTTCAGACGTGTGTTCTTCCTCATCTAGGACACTCTCCTCCCTTCTCCCCATAATAAACACGCAGCCTGATTATTTATTATTCTAACACTAGAGGCGATTTTTTTTCACTTGCATAGGCAGACTTCAGCTTGATTTTTATCTTACATTTGCTCCAAAGCCCCTGGGACAATTTGGCTCCAGTTCTCTTCAGCAAGCTGAACAAACATTAGCGAAAGGGAAGCACAGTATGGATAGGTGACAGGCCAGTGACATTTAGCCAGTGACTCTACATTCTAAAACCAAGTTTCCTTCGTGTGCTGGATGTGTTCACTCTACACCGTGTCAGTTCTGGGCAGAGAGACCCAATCACATGTGTTATTAGTATCAAAGGTATAATCTGGATGAAGTGAAGGCTGCATGAGGTTACTAAGCAGAAACTGTCTAAGGAAATAGTACAGGATACTCAATGTATAGATAAGATTTTAACTGAAGTTGAAAAACATTTTCCTCAAACATATCCGATTAATGACAAATTTTTTTATATCACTTATAACAACAACAGTAATAAAATAATGGCAGCTTGCACTAAGAAGGGTTTTGATGTGCCAGACTATTCTAAGAGCTATACAGAGATGAGCTCATTTCATCTTCACAATAGCTCTCTAAAGGTAGGAGCTATTGTTATACTTATTTTACATATGAGGAAATTGAGCACAGCCAGCTTAAATAGCTTGCCAAGGTCTTGTAGCTGTAAGTGTCAGGCGAGTATTAAGCCCAGGCAATCTGGTTCCAGTCACTGCCCTGACTCTTGCACTAGATATGCAAGTAACATGTGTTATTTCAAATGTAAGTGTAGGAGCTGCCCGTATTTCCCAGCTAAGGATAGGTCACTTTGATTCCTGATTGTCCTACTGATCCATCAGCCTTCTTTCCTGCTATGACATCGCAAGGTCTGGTCTTCTAAATAGGTGCTGGGCTCTCATTTTCCCAGTGTGAGTTGCCCTGCCTAATGGAAGGATTGCATTGCTCCCTGTCAAGTCATTATTAGAACCCTGCTTACAAACAGGGTTTCTTGAGATTTGCTCATGTATTTTTTTTCTTTTTCTTTTATTTATTTATTTATTTATTTATTGAGATGGAGTCTTACTCTGTCGCCCAGTGCAGTGGCGCAATCTCGGCTCACTGCAACCTCCACCTCCAAGGTTCAACCAATTCTCCTGCCTCAGCCTCCCAAGCAGCTGGGACTACAGGCACCCGCCACCACGCCCAGCTACTTTTTGTATTTTTAGTAGAGATGGGGTTTCACCCTGTTGGCCAGGCCTGTCTTGAACTCCTGACCTCAGGTGAGCCATCCACCTCCACCTCCCAAAGTGCTGGGATTACAGCTGTAAGCAACCACACCCACCCTTTCTTTTTGAAATGGGATCTCACTTTGTTGCCTAGGCTGATCTCGATCTCCTGGCCTCAAGCCTCCTGTCTCAGCCTTCTGAATAGCTGGGACTGCAGGTGCACCCCTGGCTTCATATTCTTTAGCTCAGAGTCTCTGTTCCTTCTTTCTCTCTGGATTTATAAGGCTTCGTACTTTGTGTTCCTTTCTCCCGATTCTTCATTTTATGTTCAATGTAACTTCTGACCTCTTCTGCTCTTGCTTCTCCTTTCTGATTCTTTTTTTCAAGAAACTCTGTTGGAGGAATCAAACAGACTTCCTGGGAAGGGACTCCATAATGCAACCCCCTAGAAAATAAGTCCCTCACCTCCAGTGCTTTCTGTAAGCAGGAACAATTGTTTTCTTCTTGTGAAAGCATCATTGGTCATAGTCACCATGGAGATAACTTTGCCCAGGTACAGTTCCATTCAAAGTAAGCAGTTAAATCTCTCACCTATAATGCTGTAATAAACAAACTTGTAAAATTCCAAAACATTGAAAAAGTTTGCAAATCATTGGACCAATGCCCCTTTATTCTGTTTCAAGACCTCTGAAGAAGGAGAGGTATTGTCTATTCCTTAAGAATTCTCAAGCCGGGCGCGGTGGCTCAAGCCTGTAATCCCAGCACTTTGGGAGGCTGAGGCGGGTGGATCACGAGGTCAAGAGATCGAGACCATACCGGTCAACATGGTGAAACCCCGTCTCTACTAAAAATACAAAAAATTAGCTGGGCATGGTGGCGGGTGCCTGTAATCCCAGCTACTGAGGAGGCTGAGGCAGGAGAATTGCCTGAACCCAGGAGGCGGAGGTTGCGGTGAGCCAAGATCGTGCCATTGCACTCCAGCCTGGGTAACAAGAGCGAAACTCCGTCTCAAAAAAAAAAAAAAAAAAAAAAAAAGAATTCTCACCAATAAGTATTAGCCAGGCATAGTTGTGCATGCCTGTAGTCCCAGCTACTCAGGAAGCTGAGGTGAGAGGATCAGCTAAGCCTGTGGATGTAGAGGCTGCAGTGAGCCATGATCACACCACCGCACCTCTGCCTGAGCAACAGAGTGAGACCCTTTCTCAAAAAATAGCCAACTGCAGTGACTCACGCCTGTAATCCCAGCACTTTGGGAGGTGGAGGCAGATGGACCACTTGAGGTCAGGAGTTTAAGACCAGCCTGGGCAATATGGTGAAACTCTGTCTCTACTAAAAATACAAAACTTAGCCGAGGATGATGCCTCATATGTGTAATCCCAGCCACTCGGGAGGCTGAGGCAGGAGAATCGCTTGAACTCATGCCACTGCACTCCGGCCTGAGTGAAAAAGCAAGACTCGGTCTCATGAAAAAAAAAAAAAAAAAAAAAAAAAGAATCCTCTCTGATAAAAATCATCGTCTTTTCAATGAATTCTTCTTTTGCTTATTGCAAGTACCTTGAACTGTGCATAAATCCATTTCCTCTCATTCTGCCCTTGATAGAGAGCTCATTAATGTCCTCTGCACCATGAACCCAAAGACCAGCATTAACGTATACTTCACATTCTCTTCCTCAAGTTGAACGATCCCCTTGCCTTTCATCTTTTGTCCAGGTTTTGCTTTCCAGCCCTTTAAACCGCCAAGACACTGAGTACAGCGGGAGAATTGCTTTCTAGTTGCTGTGGCCCGCGCACCTGTTCACATAATGCAGCATCATGACGCCTTTGGCTTGAACTTCCCTTTGTGTTGTTGAGAGTGTTTCCTTTGGCATCGTATCACTGCAAACTGCTTGCTTTAGAACACCAGGGCCACGTGACTCACTTATGCGTATTTCTTGTTATGCGCTGGGCTTCCTGAGCCCTTTCTCAACTCTGCACGCTGGATCAGTCACTCTTCATTGTAGGCTGGCTTGTTTGCCTTCCCTCCTTCTTCCCTAGTACTCCTGCTGGTCCAGGTCCCTCTCGGGCTCATCCTGTGCATTGCTCACCATTTCTCACTTCCTCCTGCTCCTCGAGTTAAGAGTGCCACCAGCAGCATATGGTGCATTTATATAATGTAAATTTTGTTCCTTTTCTCTCTCTCTCTCTCTCTCTCTCTCTCTCTCTCTGCTAAGATGCTGGATTTGAGATTCCAAACTTATTTGTGGTGGGATATGCCTTAGATTACAACGAATACTTCAGAGATCTGAATGTAAGTCTTGCATGCAAACCCTAACCCCCCTTTTTATAAGAACTTAACAATTTAATAAAGTATTGAATGTGAGCTAGTGACATCTGCTATTGATCATCTTCTGTGTCAGGACCATGTGAGCACGTTGCATCCATACTCCCAATTAAGTCCCACTACTATTCTGCAAGGTAGGTATTAGCAGGCATCCCCAAACTATGGCCCGAGGGCCGCATGCGGCCCCCTGAGGCCATTTATCCGGCCCCCAGCCGCACTTCAGGAAAGGGCACCTCTTTCATTGGTGGTCAGTGAGAGGAGCACAGTATGTGGCGGCCCTCCAACGGTCTGAGGGACAGTGAACTGGCCCCCTGTGTAAAAAGTTTGGGGACGCCTGGTATTAGGATGATGAAAGCAAATTACAATTATCTCTGTTTTGTGCTAAAGACATAGGAAGCTAAAAGCGGAACTATGGTTTGACACTGATTCTTCTCCATAGTCATTGACTGTGCCCAACCAACCATAACGACAGCCAATATTCTCTACCCTGGTTTGTGTCCGTGCCTGACTCTAGCGCATTTCAATTACAGTGGCATGCAGCTCATAACGGTTCCTTCTTTGGGGTAAATGATCTCAACACGCAAACGTGGACCCCCAGTGTGGACCCCAGCTGTGTGACCCTGACCAACACTGTATGATCTAGAGGTAGACAGCTTACCCAAAGTGGACCAATCAGTCTCTCTTTCTCCTGGAAGTTAGAAACTTAAACCAAAAGTCACAGAGACTGTGCGTGTTTAGACTTCAGCCACTAGGATGGCACCATGGGTGAAAATCTCTGGAGTTGCCCCTGTTCCTGCCTTCTAGCAGCTTCATTGCCCAGCTCATCCTTGGATTCTGAGAGCTACCCCTGTATTCTACCAATAAATTCCCCCTCCCCCCTTTTTAAAGACACGGGATCTCGCTCCAGGTTCTCACCTAGGCTAGAGTGCAGTGACTCAGTCATAGCTCACTGCAGCCTTGAAGTCCCAGGCTCAAGCGATCCTCCCACCTCATCCTCCTGAGTAGCTGGGACTACAGGTACACGCCACTATGCCTGGCTAATATTTTTATTTTTTGTAGAGACGGAGTCTTGCTATGCTATCCAGGCTGGTCTCGAACTCCTGGCTTCAAGCGATGCTCCCACCTCAGCCCCCCAAAGTACTGGGATTATAGATAGGGGCCGCCATGCCCAGCCAAATCTTCTTTTTTGCTTACATTAGCCCTGCCCCATTTCTGTTGCTTTCAATCAAAATATTCCTAACCCATTTCTTGTCGCCCAAAAAGGGTTGAATAAGAGCCCATGTTGTGCTTGCCACTGTTACTTCTCCATTCACCCAGTTGTCGTCTTACCAGTAGGAGACTTCTGTTTCTAGCAGGGCTAAATATACTGCTCCCTCAGCATTTCTGGGTTTTAGTGACCTGGGGAGCCAGCTTGAGAACAGGGCTCCAAACTAAAACCACAAAGAACCTTTTGTCAAGCATTTGAATGGGTCTCTTTAGATTTTACCCACACATATAAATACACACATTTATATTTAAATGAATTTATATAGTATAAATTCATGGTATTTGTTTATTACTGCATCACATTTTCTGTGTCTCATATTTCATAAAGAAACTGATGGGGCTTTATTGTTTCAGCACATATGCGTGATCAACGAGCACGGTAAAGAAAAATATCGAGTCTAAAAACATGAATTCTCAGCACCGGAGTCCCAGATACCATCATACATACGACTGTACTCGGGAAGCCAGCTGTCAATTTGTCTCCCCAGGTGTCTTCACTCAGCAGGATATAAAAGAAAAAAATGTTTTAATGAGAGCGCTTTCTTTTCTGAGGTTAATATAAAGAGTATCAAAGGTTTTTAAGGAAAAGAAAGCAGTGCTTTTATTTGACTTGTTCCAAACTAAACACTCCGCCTTGTGACTCAGCAATACTCTCTACTTTGGAACTCCTGAGCTCCGTCTTCCTTTGTTTTGATTCAGTCATTATGTTTGATTACTATTCCCAAGAATACCCCCACCTAGTTACTCAAATATTTTTCAGTTAACTTCGTATACTCTATTTCGGTAATAAGCTTACAATATTTAGAAGCTGGGGACCATTTTTTAACTGAAGCCTTGAGCTCCATATAGCAGAAATGCAACTACTAATAGATTCCTGTATTTTAAAAGGAGGGAAAGGACAATTTAATATAAATTTCTGTTTGCGCATTTCTGACAGGCCGTTATTATCCTCTTTGACAAAGCCTTTCTGAAACTCAGTGTACAATGAATCTTAATGATGTTATGAAACGGGTTTTGCTCAGGGCTCTTGATGGGAGCTTCCGGTATGTGATGACGGTATGTCATGTATGCATGGATGTACTCAACTGTGTTTAATTCTCTGAATTTTAATTAGAAAAAAATACAATAGCAGCAAGGCCCTGGTTTCTAAGCTGTATCCTTTTATTCATGTGGGACATGAGCAAATGGCAGAATTAAGGGCGAGTGCTTTCAATGCTCCAAACTAAGCAAGTATAAATTTTTCCTCTTATTTGCATGAAAGGACAAGACACTGCTATGTTCCACCACAAATGTGAAGACAGAGGATGAATTATTTTTTAAAATATCTTTGAAAGACTGATCACAAAATCCAAAGTGCTACAAGAAACAAGCATACTTAGGAAAGTTTTTCCTGAATCACATTTTTTTCCAATTTCTCCGTTTTATGAGACATTTCCTAATTCATGGGGATTTTAATTGAAAATAAACGTGAGTGCCAATAGAGCTGGTTTCTTTTCACTTCCTACAAAATGCAAATGCAAAATAAATAACTAAGCAGCTTTTGTTTGGTTCTGAACCGTAAGTAGCGTATTGTTATTAGGTTCTAGCTTCCTTGAAACTAATAAAGAATTAAAAAAACTTTTTACGTTTTATCACTGCTTACTGTTTTTCTTCCTGCCTTCATATTTTTAAAACACTTTCAGCCATTAAAATGTATGTGAGTCAGTGGCTTAAATATACGACTGCCTGTACCTATCCGGTGGCTTTATTTTTGTTAACTTGGATGAACTCCAGTATACGCACTAGTATAACCAAATGATTAAGCCCGGCTAAGTCTGCTGCCTTTCTTCTTCCTAAGCTTGTTTGTAAGAACAAAGAATTTTAGTTGTAAAAGAAGATTTTCCTGCATATCTTTGTTTCGGTCAGAGAAGAAAACAAGCCACACCCCGATATCCCAAGGGATAAGTCAGCAAATGGAATCTCTTCTAGCTTTGTTTCACAGAAGCATTGGTACCCAAGTTTAGTTTTATAATTGTGTCTGACTGGTGAATTTTTTGAAATATCAAAATTAATATTCTGAACATAGTTTTTTTTTTTTTCCACAATGCCACGTATATGTCAGAGGACCTAAAAAAAATCCAGTCACACATTTGGTTTTAAATGTAAAATTATCCATAAAGTATACAGTATGAAAATGTTTTCTTAAAAATGTTGAATTTTAGTAAGTTTCAGTATCCTTTCTGAGAGTCTGTTTATTCAAATTAGAAAGGAAATTGATCTACTTCACAAGAGTGTGAGGACTTGTATGATTAATGCTGAAAATTCGCTAAAGACACAAGAAGTTTAATCATGCTTGCAATTTTTTCCTACTAAACAATATTTTAACAGTGATATCCAAGGAAGTCATCTTGGGAAAAATAATATTTCCTTTTCTCTTGCAAAACGGTCTAGTTAATACCACCAAGTTTATTCACTCTGAACCAAACATGCAAAAATTTATTACTTGATTAACAACAAATCCATTATTAATTTAGTGTTCCAAAGCTGATTTATAAGGCGGAAAATGTCTGAGTTTGCGTGTGTGTATGTGTGTGTGTGTGTGTGTGTGTATTTCATTGGGAAGTTTGGATTCAGTTATAATCAACATAATTAGTAATACTCTGGGATTTCCCAAACAAATTAGAACCCCTCATTATAAATGGGTCCTTTCTTACAGGGACTAGAATGTACTCATTGCTGACCCATGGACCTCGTAGATGTAAAAGGCAAATAGTCAAATCCCATCGTACCTTGATTAATTTTTGCATATAAGATGGTTTGCCATGTTCCAGGCCTTTTGAGACTGTGAATTTCAGAGCACAGTCAGGCATTTGAACAGCCTCCTGTGAAATCAACTTGTGTTTTCTCAATGGAGAGAAAAAGCAGGCTATCCCACATCTAGAGACCTGGTGTCATGGAAATACGCCCTCCCTTTTGTAATAGAGGTAGTGTGTTCTAGGAAATCGAAATCCGAAACCACGCTCTCCACCCAGTTGTCTGACTAATTTGGGTAAACTGAACATTTGGGACTTTTACTGACTTTGCAATCATGAAGCTTCTCTGGATCCCAAGATGACATTTGAGAGCTGGCAATAAGCTAGTTTCAGGAAGGGAAGAAGGGGATCTCAGGAGGAGCCTTTGCACACTGCTGAGAGGAGGTGTGCAGAGATGGTAAGAGGGTAGCTCACACCTGTAATCCCAGCACTTTGGGAGGCCAAGGCCAGTGGATCATGAGGTCAGGAGTTGAAGACCAGCCTGGCCAAGATAGTGAAACCCCATCTCTACTAAAAATACAAAAAAAAAAAAAAAAAAAAAAATAGCCGGGCACAGTGGCAGGCGCCTGTAATCCCTAATCCCAGTTACTAGGGAAGCTGAGGCAGGAGACTCGCTTGAACCCAGGAGGCGGAAGTTGCAGTGAGCCAAAATCGCACCACTGCACTCTATCCTGGGTGACAGAGCAAGACTCTGTCTCAAAAAAAAAAAAAAAACCAACAGCGGTATTCATGGTTATCTTTGTGCTGCATAATGAAGCTGACAGGCCAGCCACTCTGCACATTTCATTGAGGAGCACGGGGAAGCTTTGGGGTGGGAAGAAGCAAGAAAGTAGCTCCATGCTAGCACCCCAAGCTCTGCAGTTTGGGGAGCACTGTGGGTGAACGGGCACTTCCCAAGACGCCAACCTCCAGAGTCGTCATGCACCACAGACATCCACAAGGAGACCAGAGGCCACGTGAGAGAAATGTGGATAGACAAGATCCAAAAAGCTCAGAGCACCCCAGAAACCCAGTTACGGCAATAGCTTGTGCAACTGCACTACTGGTGCCCTCACAAAGACATCAAGCCAGAGGGAGCCTTGGACCCTGGCTAGCCACTGCATCAGCCCTCAGGAAGAGGTGCCTTTTCCTAAAAAGACGGTCTTTTTCTAGTCCTCTCAGAAAGATAGGTTTTTGCAATTTCTCAGCCAGGAGGGAGTGGCTTTTTAAGACAGGGTGGAGTGACAAAGCCCTATATTGCCCAAGTGGGAGAAAGAAGCCTGAACTAACGTTACCCTGACCTCCTTTGCGTCCAGAGCCTAGTGAGCCTGGAGCAGAAAGTAATCTGTGAGTGAGGAAGTTGTTAAGGAGTCACTCAAGAAGCCTGGCTGTGAAGAGAAGAAGACATACACAGTCGTAGCTGGCAAGATGGGAGATTCCTGTGAACTCACTTGGGAAAAAAAATGATGCGAGAGACTTTCGAGTTTTTATTTGCTGTAGCGAACAGCCACAAAATCCAGAGGAAGTGTATTCCTTGTTAATTGGGGGTAGGGGTTGGGAGGGTCTCTTGCCTGTCTTTGGTGGGATAATTACTTGAGGCCAGGAGTTTAAGACCAACCTGGGCAACACAGCAAGACCCTATCTCTACAAAAAAAGAAATTTTTTAAAATTATCCAGGGGTAGTGGCATGTGCCTATAGTCTCAGTTACTCGGGGGGATGAGGCTGGGAGGATTGCTTGAGCCCAGGACTTCAAGGCTGCAGTGAGCTATGATCACACCACTGCACTCCAGCCTGGGCAACACAGCAAGACCTTGTCTCTAAAAAAAATAGTAAATAAATAAATAAATAAATAAATAAATAAATGTTGATTGCTTTGTAGCAAATCATTCCAAAATTGAGTACTTTAAATCAACAGTAATTAGTTACTGTCTTTAATGGTCGACAAGAGCCAGGAATGCAGAGAAGGCATACCGAAGGTAGTTTGCTTCTGCTCAGTGATGTGCAGTGCTTCAGATGGAAGACTCCAAGCCACAGATTTGTAGCCAAGTTGAACGGAAGGGTGGACAACCTGGGGACCCAATATTTGTGACTGGTCTCTGGAGTGAAGGCAGTCTTAGGGAACTGAGCTTTCAGACCTCTGGAGTCTGATGCTAACTCCAGGTAGTTAGCGTTAGAACTGAATTAAATTGTTGAACATCCACTTGGTGTCCAGAGAACTGGAGAACTGGTTGATGGAAAGAGAAAACATTCCAGAAAGATTGCACTTAGAACAGAATTCTCAAGCTTCTAATGTTTACCAATCACCTGGGAGACAAATAAATATAAATTACTTGGACCTATTCCTAGAGGTGTAGATTAAGTAGACCTAAGTAAAAGCCTACATTTTTAACAATCCCTTCATCTCCTCCAAATGATTTTAATACAGATAATACTCTAGTCATTCATCAATCCAAGGGAACAGGATCAGAATGCTAAATGACCCTTCCAAGTGCAGAATCAGGAAGGAAAAAAAAGGGATAAAGTTCATTAAGGACAAATGTAAAACCATTTACTATTGAAAAATAATACAATAGAGAAAGTGTCACTGCATAAGTGTATAAGAAAAACACTAGAAAGCCCTAATTAACAAAGTACAGGTATTGATCGACTTATGACCTATGCAACTTACGACCGTTCGACTTTACGACCACAATCACTAGCCACGACTGCTCGGCGTCTGGCAGCGCAAACGTTGCCCAGCTGGGCGTATGACAGTGTGGACCAGCCTCTGGCAGCACTACCATCTCCACGTGCACCATTTCAACTGTAAATATGGCCTATTCAACTTACGATCAAATCGTGTTACGACAGTTCCGCGGTCCTGACCGTGGTCCTAAGTCGAGCACTACCTGTATGGATCAGACAAAATGGGGATAAACATTACAGACCATTAAAACAGTGATTTTCCAACCTTTTTATCACATAAATATTTATAAGCAATCATGCTATGCTTAATGACAGGAATACATTCTGAGAAATGCATTGTTAGGTGATTTCCTCATTGTCTGAACGTCGTAAACTTGCCCAAACCTAGGTGAGATCATCTACTACACACCTAGGCCATATGACAGTCTTTTGCTCTTAAGCTACAAACCTGTGCAGCAGTTTTACTGTAGTAAGTGCTGTGGGCAATTGTAACAGTGGTATTCATGTATGTCAATATAGAAAAGGTACAGGAGAAATAATGATAATATAATCTTATGGGACCTTCATTACATATGTGGTTTGTTGTTGACTGAATTTTTATTATGTATTGCATGACTACATATAGAAATACTTCTTTCAAGCACATTTCCAATGTGATCTTCCTGTTGTGAATTCTAAGATCTTTTATGCCTGAGAATATTTTTATTGTGTTCTCATATTTGAATGAATTATTTACTGGCTATCTGTATTAGTCTTTTCTCACATTGCTATAAAGAACTCCCTGAGACTGGGTAATTTATAAGGAAAACAGGGTTAATTGACCCACAGTTCCGCAGGCTATTCGGAAAGCATGGCTGGGGAGGCCTCAGGAAACTTACAATCATGGCAGAAGGTAAAGAGGAAGCTGTCACGTCTTACATGGCCGGAGCAGGAGAAAGAGAGAGAAGGGGGAGGTGCTATACACTTTCAAACAACCAGATCTCATGAGAACTCACTCACCATCACAAGAAGAGAAAGGAGAATATCCACCCCCATGATCCAATCACCTCCCACCAGGCACCTCCTCCAACATTGGGGATTACAATTTGACACAAGATTTGGAAGGGGACACAAATCTAAACCACATCAATATAAAATTCTAGGCTCAGTGTCCTTTCTCTTCAACAAGTGAACACACACTATTTGTTCACCATCTTGCACCCAGTATTACATCTCAGAGGACTCAACCTGAGATTTTATATTTATTACCTTGTGAAGTGCAAAGAATGGGGAGAAAGTCTAGGATCCATGCACTGAGGGAGTCTGATAGAAACAGCTATGGCAGGGCCAGGCACAGTGCTTCACACCTGTAATCCCAGCACTTTGGGAGGCAGAAGCAAGTGGGTCACTTGAGGCTAGGAGTTTGAGACCAGCCTGGCCAACATGGCAAAACCCCATTTCTACTAAAAATACAAAAGTTAGCCGGGTGTGGTGACCCATACTTGTAGTCACAGCTACTCAGGAGGCTGAGGCAGAAGAATCACTTGATCCTGTGAGGTGGAGGCTGCAGTGAGCTGAGATCATGCCACTGCACTCGAGCCTGGGTGACAGAGTGAGAGTCTGTCTCAGAAAAGAGAGGGAGAGAGAGAGAGAGAGAGAGAGAGAGAGAGAGAGAGAGAGAAATACCTTTGGCAAAAAGAAAAAATAATCATTTATAATGGAGCCAGAACTGACTCACGGGTGGATGTTAGAATTCACAAACATCATCATTAAAATTCCCCCAAACTAGGAAAATTTGCCTGCCTCAAAACTTGATGTGAAGCAAAGATGAAAAATATCTCCCTGAAAATTCAGAACAACTAGCAGCCCTTACTTGAGTTTGCAGGCCTAGTTTACATTCAAAGCAAAAGAGTGAATTGAAGAATTGTACAATAAATCTGAATAAATTACTCAGAATACAATGCAGAGAGATAATTGAACAGAAAATATGAAACCAAGTTTAACACACAGCAGCATAGAAACAGAAGATGCAACCTACATTTACTCAGAATTCTAGAAGTGATAGAGACAATGGACAAAGGCATTATTTGCAAATAATAATAATAATAATAATAACAATTGTACATATTCCAGGACTGGTAAATAATACCACTCTACAGATTACAGAAGCCCCGTGAATCCCAAACTAAATGTGTTAGTGAAAGTAACTCTAGGATATGCAGTGGCAAAAAACTGAATTCAGATGTCATTGGCTTAAAACAAGAAAAGATTAGTTTTTCCTCCAGCAAAGTGAAGTGATTTAGGTGGCCCTACTGATTATGTAGCTCTGCTAGGTGGAATGTACTGGCAGGGAAGAGCAAGATGAAAAACAAATTTTGATTATAACTGTCTCAGCCAATAAATGCCACTCATTATTTTACAAGGCATACAAAGGGGCAGACAAAAATACAACACATAGAAGATAAATCAGTCACTGGAGGTGGACACAGAACTGAGTCCAATATTAGATTTAGCAGATATGGCCAGGCGCAATGGCCCACGCCTGTAGTCCTAGGACTTTGGGAGGCTAAAGTGGGTGGATCATTTGAGGTCAAGGGTTTGAGATGCCTGGCCAAGATGGTGAAACCACATCTCTTACTAAAAATACAAAAATTCTCCAGGTGTAGTATCAAGTGCCTATAGTCCCAGCAACTAAGGAGGCTAAGGCAGGAGAATCACTTGAACCCATGAGGTGGAGGTTACAATGAGCCAAGATCGCACCACTGCAATTTAGCCTGGGAGACAGAGCGAAACTCAAACTCAAAAAAAAAAAAAAGATTTAGCAGACATGGTTATTAAAACATCTACTAAAACTGGTCCAGATATTTAAAAATATTAAAGTTAAGTGGAGATATAAAATATACATTTTTAAAGACCCAAATCAAACTTCCAGAGTAAAAATAATGTTTGGTTTGAAAAATACACCAGATGGGATGACTGCTAGATTAGATTTCTTGAAGAAAAGATTCGTGAACTCTAAAACATAACAAAAGAAGGCTATCTAAAATGAAACATACAGAGAAAAAAAGAATTTTTAAAAATTAACAGAGCATCATAAGATCTAAGTGGCTTAATATAGGTGCAGTTGAAATCCCCAAGAATAGGAAAAAGATAATGGCACAGAAAATATATTTGAAGAAATTATGGCCAAAAATTTTTCATATTTGATGAAAACTATACACGCAAGTTCAATAAATCCAAGTAAAAAAACATTTTTTAAAAATCCACAGAAGAGAATGAGTACATCTTTAAGTACTGAAAGCAAAATCTGTCAACCTACATTTCTATATGACGGCGAAATAAAGATGTTTTCGGAAACACAAAAGCTGAAAAAATTCGTCATCAGCAGACCTGTATTACCAAATGTTAAAGAAAGTTCTTTAAGCAGAGGAAAAAATGATACCAGATTAAAGTATACAGTCATATTCAGTGTCCGCAGGGGCTGCTTCCAGGACCCTCAAGGACACCAAAAACTGCAGATGCAGTCCCTTATATATAACGCTAAAATCAGTACGAACATCGTAGAGTTGAATGACACTGTAGATCAACACGACCTGATAAATATTTTTAGCACACATTATTCAACGAGTACAAAATACACATTCTTCTCAAGGGCATGTGGAACATCTGTATTCTCTGTGGTCAAACAAGTCTCGTTTCAGAACTTGTTAAGAAATTTAAGATATGCAAGATAATTATCTGACATCCTCTCTAGCCACGAAACAAGTCTCAATAAATTTAAAAATATCGAAATCATACCAAGTATATTTTCAGGCCACAGTAGAATAAACTAGAAACCAACTACCAAAGGAACCCTTAAAAGCACTGGCCTCCCAGTGCTGGGATTACAGGGGTGAGCCATCCTGCCCAGCCATTTTTTTTCTTTTTTGAGCTGGAGTTTCACTCTTGTTCAAAGAGAGTGTAATGGCATGATCTCGGCTCACTGCAACCTCTGCCTCCCAGGTTCAAGCAATTCTCCTGCCTCAGCCTCCTGAGTAGCTGGGACTACAGGCATCCACCACCACCCCAGCTTATGTTTTGTATTTTTAGTACATGTTGACCGGGCTAGTCTCAAACTCCGGACCTTAGGTGATCCGCCTGCCTCAGCCTCCCAAAGTGCTGGGATTACAGACTTGAGCCACGGAGCCCCGCCTTAAATTTCTTTATGTTGGTTTTCACTTTTCTCTGGTATCTCTTTGAGTAGCTTAATAATCACCCTTTTGAATTCTTTATTTCTGGTCTTTCAAAGATTTCATCCTGGTTTGGATCCATTGTCAGAGAGCTATTGTGATCTTCTGAAGGTGTTATAGAAGCCTGTTTGTTATATTATCAGAATTATTTTTCTTATTCTTAAATTTATCTTTGGTTTGCCTCTGGGTTTTTTTTGGTTTTTTTGTTTGTTTGTTTTTTTGTTTTGTTTTGTTTTGTCTTCATTTCTTCCCCCTTCCCCCACTTAAGAATGTGACTTTATTTTTATTTTAATTTCTATTTATTTATTTATTTGAGACCAAGTCTTGCTCTGCCTTCCACCGTGGAGTGCAGTGGTACAATACAGTTCACTGCAACCTTCGCCTCCCAGGTTCAAGTGGAGGTTACAGCAAGCCAAAATCTCACCTTTGCACTCCAGCCTGGGCAACAAGAGCGAAACTCCATCCGCCCCACCCCCACACCCCTCCAAAAACAAAAAGCTATTTTGTCCCATTGACCTAACGATTAATTTGACTTTCTAGAGTACCAGCACTAGTTCTGGGTATAACACATTAAAAAAAAAAAAAAAGTAGAGGATAAGGAGAGAGCAAAAAGTTGTAAAGAAGTAAAAGTCGAGGCCGGGTGCAGTGGTCACGCCTGTAATCCCAGCACTTTGGGAGGCTGAGGCGCGCGGATCAAGAGGATCAAGACCATCCTGTCTAACATGGTAAAACCCCGTCTCCATTAAAAATACAGAACAATGAGCTGGGCGTGGTGGCACACGCCTGTAGTCCCAGCTACTCGAGAGGCTGAGGCAGGAGAATCGCTTGAACCCCGGAGGCGGAGACTGCTGTGAGCCGAGATCTCGCCACTGCACTCCAAGCTGGGTGCGACGGAGCAAGACTCTGTCAAAAAAATTTTAAAAAGAAGTGAAATTTGAAAGACAGACTAAAGGAACTTAGAGAAAAATCTAGGGCTGGGGTAGACTTAGAGTTTAATTCCAATGTTAGGAGGTGAAGGGCTGAACCCCATTCTTAAAAATCAAGTCCAAGAGTTCCTGCTCTCCATTAGAAAGAAAGAGAAGCCACAACCTGGATTTCTTCTGATAATAAGAACATTTTTCTCAGCCAGCCCGGTGGCTCATGCCTGTAATCCCAGCACTTCGGGAGGCCGAGGTGGGTGGATCACCTGAGGTCCGGGAGTTTGAGACCAGTCTGGCCAACATGGTGAAACCCTGTCTCTAATAAAAATACAAAAATTAACCAGGCATGGTGGTTTATGTCTGTAATCCCGGATACCCGGAAGCTGAGGCAGGAGAATCGCTTGAACCTGGGAGGCAGAGGTTGCAGTGAGCAGAGACTGCACCATTGCACTCCAGCCTGGGCAACAAGAACCAAACTCCATCTCAAAAACCAAACAAACAAAAAAAAAAACAAAAAAAAAAATCATTTTTTTCAATTCTCTGTCTGGTCATACACTATGATTCTACACTTTAACATTTTAAAAATAAGGCCAGGCACGGTGGCTCACGCCTATAATCCTAGGAGAATGAGGTGGGTGGATTGCCTGAGCTCAGGAGTTCGAGACCAGCCCAGGGAGCACAGTGAAACCCCGTCTCTAACAAAAATACAAAAAATTAGCTGAGTGTGGCAGCGGGCACCTGCAATCCCAGCTACTTGGGAGGCTGAGACAGGAAAATCGCTTGAACCCACAAGGGGGAGGTTGCAGTGACCCAAGATCACACCCTTGCATGCCGGCCTGAACGACAGAGTGAGATTCCAACTCAAAAAATAATAATAATAATTTTAAAATAATAGATTTCTCTGAAATGTGTCTTTTGTGCAGAAGGGAAGTAGGCAGGATGATAGAAGGGATGGTCTAGGCCTCCCAAAGTCCTTTCAGCTGTATTAAGCTATTAAGAGTTTCTAAATGGGCAAGAATTGAAAGCATTTTTCCCTAGTGTTTAAAATACACACACCGATGAACTTCTCCATGTTCACACACACTTGATAAACAACGTCGTCTTTAGGATTATCAAAAGTAAAATGTCTCCCAAGATGCGTCGTATTTATTGGTCCTAATATAGATTTGCTTTTTATCATACACTATGTATAGGACCACTGTTTACTAAATATCATCTATTTTCAATATCATTCCTATCTATGGCTCAGATCGTGTTTTGAATACTTAAATTCTGTTTGGTACAGGATCGATATTTTCTCATTTTGTAACACTGTTTATTATGCATATCACAACATGCTTTAATCCAAAGGGCTGCTAAACTTTGCTCAACTGTGGTTGCACCCGATGACTCATAAGCTTCTTTTTTTTCTTTTCTCAATTTAATTCAACAACATCTGGTAGCTTATATAAGGAGAGAGGATGCTCTTTATAATCGGTGACTTTTCTGGACAACATGTTTCCACAATTGGCAGCCTTCCATTTTTCCCTGAGTTACTGCTCTCTTCATCGAGTCTAATATTGGCATCTTAATTTTTTTTCCTAGAGATAAACATGTGTGGGAATTTGGTCTAATATTGCACCATAAACTTTTACAACAATTAGTTACTAAGTCTCTTCTATTAATTTGTTTTGAATTGATCCAAACTTGAAAAAAAAACTAAAAATAAATGTGAACAAATTAAAAGAAACAAGACATCCGTCTCATGCACTTCCTATGTAGGATGTTTTTTCTTTTAGGGGGTTTTATATTACGAAATCTTTGTAGTCTTTGATGACCACTAAAAAGAAGATAAGGGTCAGAGATTGCAAAATGTATCTCTAGATACACTATTCTTTTCTACCCCAATGCTTTCACATCCTTTCTGACTCACAGTCCTTCAGACAGAGATGAACTATGCATAATATTCACACTACTAAGGATTCGTGAAATGTGTCCCTGCATTTCCTTGATGTTCTTACTTTAGTCTTTTATTCATCTTTAAAGTGGTAGTGGGGAAAAATAAACCTGTTGTCTGCAAAGGAGTTATAAACGCTTAGAGTCCTTTAAAATGTTTCTACTTTTGTTTCTTCAGACAGAAAAAGAATAACATTCATGAGAACACATGGACACAGTGAGGGGAACATCACACACTAGGGCCTGTCGGGGGCGGGGACATGGTGAGGGACAGCATTAGGACAAATATCTAATGCATGCGGGGCTTGAAATCTAGTCGATGGGTTGATAGGTACAGCAAACCACCATGGCACACGTATACCTATGTAACAAACCTGCACATTCTGCACATGTATCCAGGAACTTAAAGAAAAAAAAATTTAGAAAAAAAGAATGTTCATTCGAGCCACTTCTTCTTCAGGTGTTTGCATTCTATTTTGCTGGGAAAAAATACCCCAAGAGTTAAAAAACAAAATACACTGCAGTCAAACCGGCTGACAAGATAATAATTAGCTCCATATACTTAAAAGCATCAAAATGAATTTTAGAAAAAAGATGTTGACATCTCATATAGGATGATTATCAACGAATAATCATTAATAATGATTCTAAATAAGGTGTTCAACAAAAGCTATTTTTTTACTTATCTTTGCAAGAAACTGCTTTAGCTTTCTAGTAAATGGATGGGGTTCACTTGAATATTTGATAGTTTGGAGGATTTTAATAAGTGTAATATTTCTACTTCCTCTTTCAACCTTCATTCCATAATATTCATTAAAGAATAAATCCTATCATTAAGCCCAAGAAAAATAATTTGGGTTAAAACAATGTCTTTTGAAGAAAAATCATACACACTTGAAATGTTTCCAGCATAATTCTTTGAGGTCTTGGCATAGTTTCAAAAGTTTCTAATGTTTCAAAGGGTCACTAGTATCTTTCCTCCTGCATTTTTACTCCTAACTGAGACCTTCAATACACTCCTCTAGTTAACACAGTACTGTCTCAGTATAAGAAAGCACTATTTCCTAGCCCATCTATATTCATAGCAGCACTATTCTCAATAGCCAAGAGGCAGACTGAATCCAGTTGTCCATCCAGAGGTGATTGGAAAAGCAAAATGTGGTATATACATTCAGTGGAGTATCACTGAGCCTCAGACAGGAAGGAAATCCTGTAATGTGCCACAACGTGGATGAACCTTGAACCTTGAGGACATTATGCTGAGTGAAATAAGCCAGTCACAAAAAGACAAATACTATATGAGTACACTCTTATGAGTAGTAGGTAAACTTATAGAAACCAGAAAACAGAATGTAATTGTCAGAGACTGGCAGGAGGGGAGAAGGAAATGAGGCTTTCAATGGGTATAGTGCAAGCTTGTCCAACCTCAACCCACAGCCCTGGGAGCCCCAAGCAGCCCAACAAAAAATTGTAAACCTTCTTAAAACATTATGAGATTTCTTTTTGTATGTGATTTTTTTTTTTTTAGCTCATCAGCTATAGCTTGTGTTAGTGTATTTTATGTGTGGCCCAAGACAATTTTTCTTCTTCCAGTGTGGCCCAGGGAAGTCCAAAGATCAGATACCCCTGAGTTTCAGTTTTGCAAGATGAAAAAGTTCTAGAGATCTGTTGTACAGTAATGTGAAATACTTAACACTACTGAATGGTGCACTTAAAGATAGTTGAGGTGATACACATTATGTTCTGAAGTTTTTGACTACAGTTATAAGTATAAAAATATATAAGAAATTACTATTTGCTCAAAGAGGCTTTCCCACTGTGGTAAGAAAGGAATAGAAACCTGTTATCTCATGCATAATATCTTAAAAATAGAGCATGCATCCATTTTTCCTTTTCTAAGCTTCGTAGGGATTAATTTTTCCTGACAAAACTTGATTGTTTTGTTTTGTTTTGTTTTGAGACAGAGTCTTGCTCTGTCACCCAAGCTGGAATGCAGTGGCATGATCTCAACTCACTGCAACCTCTGCCTCCTGGGTTCAAGCAATTCTCATGCTTCAGCTTCCTGAGTAGCTGGGATTACAGGCGCCCACCATCACACTCAGCTAATTTTTGTATTTTTAGTAGAGACAGGTTTCACTATGTTGGCCAGGCTGGTCTCAAACTCCTGGCCTCAACTGATCTGCCTGCCTCAGCCTCCCAAAGTGCTGAGATTACAGGTGTGAGCCATCAAGCCAGTCATTGATTGGGTTATAGAATTTCCCAGCTTTCAGGCAGGAGAATTTTTAAAATTGAAATTTGAAAGGAAGTAAGCACTATATTTATTTAAAGGATATTGAAAATTGCAATTAACTCATAGCCATGCTCACCCGGGGAACTATTAATTTTCATCAAATGGGATGGAGGATTCGTTTTTAGATAAAGAGGAAAGCACTTGGAAAGAAGGGGATACATACGTGGTACAGGCTGAATATTCTTTAAGTGAAATGCTTGGGGCCAGAAGTGTTTGCAATTTCATATGCATAATGAGATCTGCACATACACAATGAGATGGGACCCAAGGCAAAACACAAAATCCATTTATGTTTTACATACACCTTATATAGATAATCTGAAGGTAATTTTATACAATATTTTAAATACTTATGTGCATTAAACAAAGTTTGTATTAAGTATTTATGTGTGGAATGTTCCACTTGGGGAGTCATATCAGCACTTAAATAGCTCTGAATTTTGGAGCATTTCAGAATTTCAGATCAGGAAGCACAGCCTCTATAAAAAAAAAAAAAAAAACAGAGTATCTTCTATTATTCTTACTTCTATGCTCTTCCCTCTTGCTCAGCCAATGCTGTGATCCATTTCTGTTGTGTGGGTGTTTAAGGCAGAGGCAAAGTGACTAAACTCTCTCTTTCAGATGCTCCCATATGCAGCATTTAGGAATCTGGCGTTTAACTCATTTTCTAACCTGCGAGTGGTACACACAGACTTTAGGAAGTTGAATACATGCTCTTCTGCACTGGAGTCTGTGAGAAGGCTGGAGGCAGGAAGGCTGAAATTGACCTTCATCAATTATTTTCTACCCTCACTCCACACCCGCCCTGGGGTCTCTTTCCTGAGTTTCAATTTTGTGGGGAAGGGGATGGTTTCTCCACTTCACAAATGAAAGAAGTATTTCATGATGTATTAGTTCGTAGTTTCTTTGGGTTGATGTAGGTCTCCTAACAGAGTTCCAAAAAGTACCACTGTCCCCACTGATCCTCAGTTTTGCTTTCTGCAGTTTCATTACCCACAGTCAACAGTGATCCAAAAATATTAAATAGAAAATTCTAGAAATCAACAATTGATAAGTTTTAAATTGCATGTTGTTCTGAATAGTGTGGTGAGATCTTGTACCGCCCTGCTCCATCCCACCTGGGATGTGAATCACTCCTTTGTCTAGTGTACCCTGAGTTATAGATGTCACCTGCCCCTGAGTCACTCAGTAGCCATGTCATCTCAGTTATGAGATCAGTGATGAAGAAATCACAGTGCTTGTGTCCAAGTCGCCCTCATTGTACTTAATAATTGCCCCAAGGTGCAAAACTGGTGATGCTGGCATATTACAATTGCCCTACATTTAATTATTCTTGTTCATCTATAGGTGCCTAATTTATAAATTAAACTTTATCGTAACTACCTATGTATAGGAAAAATTAGAATCTATACAGGATTCGGTACTATCCAAGGTTTCAGGCATCCACTGAGATAGTCTTGGAATGCATCCTTTGCAGCTAAAACAGACTACTGGATAGATTCTTTTTCTCTTTTTCTTTTTCTTTTCTTTTTTTAAGAGATGGTGTCTTGCTCTGCCACCTAGCAGGCCGGAGCGCAGATCATAGCTCGCTGTAGCCTCAAACTCATGGAATCAAGCCATTTTCTTGCCTCAGTCTCTCGAGTAGCTGGAACTATAGGCCCAACCTACCACACTGACTAATTTTTTAATTTTTTGTAGAGACAGGGCCTCACTGTGTTGCCCAGGCTAGTCTCAAACTCCTGGCCACAAGTGATTCTCCCCACTTTGGCCTCCCAAAATGCTGGCATTATAGATATGAGCCATCTCACCTGGCCTAGAGCTTCTCTTTGATTCAGTTCAGGTTCATTCATTCACTTGACAAATATTTATTATTCAAGATATACTAGGCAGTGGTCCTTTACAATACAGTGCATGCCTGGCCACGGTGGCTCATGCCTGTAATCCCAGCACTTTGGAAAGCAGAGACAGGTGGACCATGAGGTCAGGAGTTCGAGACCAGCCTGGCCAACATGGTGAAACCATGCCTTTACTAAAAATACAAAATAATTAGCTTGGCGTGGTGGTACATGCCCGTAATCCCAGCTACTTGGGAGGCTGAGGCAGCGGAATTGCTTGAATCAGGAAGGCAGAGGTTGCAGTGAGCTGAGATCACTCCATTGCACTCCAGCCTGGGTGATGGAGTGAGACTCGGTCTCAAAAAAAAAAAAAAAAAAAAGTGCATGTCTATTTAGTATGACTCTTAAGTATCCTAGATATTAGGCCTTTAAAAATCACAAAGTATCTCAAAAATGACTCTAGATTGAAATTGAATGGTGATTTTTTTTTTTTTTTTTAGAGAGATGGGTCTTGCTATGTTGCTCAGGCTTCAGTGCAGTGGCGATTCACAGGCACAACCACAGCCTGGAACTCCTGGTCTCAAGCAATCCTCCTGCCTCAGCCTCTTGAGTAGCTGGGACTCTAAGCACCCTGCTTAAATGATGATCCTGACCATGAACTAGATATTAAATATATAATGAGGCACGTTTTTTTAAATTGCACAGATTCTTACATCATTTACGGAAATAAACAAACCAGCCATCTTTCAAGGTGATATTTCCCAAAGTACCCATGGTGGTGCTGACACAAGCTTGCTCACAGGGAATCTACCCTGGCCTTGAACGCTCACCCCTGTGACCCAGTTCTGGTCTAGGGCTCCCCTGGACAGACCCCAGGACAGGCTACTGTTGGAGCAGCTGAAATATGCAAGGCCTCCAGCCTGGGCCTGCTGGGAGCTAGGGCTGGTGCCTCAGGGCATCCTGACTGGCTGGCTGGTTTCCATCCATTTTGCCTTGGCCCATGGACACTCCTGTCTGCTCACCTTCTGGACCTCAGGCTGTTGGCATTTCCAGTCTGCTGCTGGCTTTGCACCCCGTCTCCATGATCTGCTGCTGCTCAAGCCCAAGCTTGACAGTCATGACTAATGGGGGCAGGTCACCCTTTCAGCTCCAAGGTGATATCCCATCTACCTCCCTCTAGCCTGTCTTACTCAAACAAAGGCATTTTCTTCTAATCCCCAGCAACCTCAGAGCAACTCCAACTGTACATTTGCTTCCTAAACTATAAAAACTAAATGAGAAAGAAGTTTCCCTTACATTCCTTAGAAACAAATGGGAACAAATTTATTAGAAATCACCTTGCAGTTTCATCCAATCTCTTACTGTCTACATATCAACACCTCATTTTAGCTCTCTGGAACTCAAACTTAAAATGCAGGTGCTAAGCTAACCCACTCCTGCAAGCTCTCCTGGTATAATACTGGAAGGAAGAGGTTAAAAGCATAGTCTTTGCAGACAGTCACACCTGTGTTTGAGATTTCTTTCTCTTTCTTTCTTTTTTCTTTTCTTCCTTCCTTCCTTTCTTTCCTTTTTTCTTTTCTTTCTTTTGTCTTTCTCTCTTTCTCTCTCTCTTTCTTTTTTTCTTTTCTTTCTTTTCTTTTCTCTTAGATGGGGGAGTGCAGGGGCACGAGCAGGCTGGAGTGCAATGGTGTGATCTTGACTCTTTGCAATCTCCGCCTTCCAGGGGTCCAGCAATCCACCCACCTCAGCCTCCTGAGTAGCTGGGGACAGAGGCGCATGCCATTTGCACCCAGCTAATTTTTTGTATTTTGGGTAGGGACAGGGTCTCACCATGTTGCCCAGCCTGGAAATTTACTAGTTTTCAACCATGGACAAGTGGTTTAACCTCTCTGAACTTCCATTAAACAGAGATAATATCTACCTCATAGTGTTGTTTTGAGAGTTAAATGAGAACTATATGCGCAGTTCTTACAAAACAGTATTAAACAACACACATAAAATATACAAATACATAATTACATGTAAATGCTTCGTGCTTATATTTTTTTATCATTCATCTCTGGGTATCTTCTTCTTAATCTCGGTCCTTGCTACTTCAAAGCATACTTTAAAGAATAACTAAATGTTTCTGCGGCCAGGTAATATTTGCCAGAAACTTGTGTTTTTTTTATTGGGGTACAGAATTTTAGTTTTTAAAGATACCTTTATCAAAACTATGGTTAAAATAGTTGTGGAGCTGCTCTAATTTGAACAGATGGCTTTTTTTTTGTATAAATTCTTTTGGCAACCGTTTTCTGATCTGATTACAATAAAAATTTTCAAAAGAAGTTTCCATTTTATGGCCAGGCGCAGTGGTTCACACCTGTAATCCCAGCACTTTGGGAGGCAGAGGTAGGAGGATCGTCTGAACTCAGGAGTTGGAGGCCAGCTGGGCAACGTGACAAAACCCCCATCTCAAATTTAAAAGGGAAAAGTTCCAGTTTTAGCTGTTGGGTTTTTGTTTTTGGGGTTTTTTTTCCTGAGACATGGTCTCACTCTGTCACCACAGTATAGTGGCACAATCATGACTCACTGCAATCTCCACCTCCAGGGCTCAAGCAATTCTCCCACCTCAGCCTCTCAAGTAGCTGGGACAACAGGCATATGCCCCCATCCTCAGCTCATCGCTTTGTAGTAGAAAGGGGGATCTCACCGTGTTGCCCAGTCTGGTCTCAAACTCTTGAGCTCAAGCAATCCTTCACAGAGAGGCCAAGATTACAGGTGTGAGCTATAACACCCAGCCAGAATTTCCAATTTTTTTATCTGAAAATCAGAGTAACTCAGTAAATCATTTCTACACTGAGGGAAGAAACCATCCAAGAGGTATTCGTTTGGTGTCCCAAGTTCATGAACACTTTATAAGGCATCTTTCAAGTCAGGCAGCAAAAGAGAAGGTATGCCAACAGATAGGGGAACAGAGAGAATTGTAATCTCATCATACCTCTACTCTGTGAGGTCAAAAATTAAGACCTACCATGTTCCACCCTTCTTTTTCAATTAAAGGCAAAGACGTGAAAGATTGAAGCCGACACTCAGAACTCAGAACTCAAGTGATTCTGACGGCTACACCGTCAAGCTATAACTCCAGGTCCAGTGGATCCTTTCCAGGCCTTACTCTATTCATCTAAGAAACCCAGGAGAGCCAAACAGGCCCCCTCCTCAGCATAGCTATGGTGAATAATTAATTAGCTAATAATAGAAAGGGAAATGTATTATCAATAGTAAATGAGATGCTTACAATTAACTTGGGAGAAAGAAGTAGAAATCAAGAAATAGCCTGAAGCTGGGCATGGTGCCTCGTGCCTATAATCCCAGTGCTTTGGGGGGCCAGGCCTCCTGCTTGAGGCCAGGAGTTTGAGATCAGCCTGGGCAATATAGTGAGACTCTGTCTCTTCAAAAAAATCAAAAAATAAAGAAGTTAGCTGGGCATGGTGGCACACACCTTGCAGTCCCAGCTGCTCAGGAAGCTGAGGTGGGAGGATCACTCGAGCCCAGGAGTTCAAGGCTGCAGTGAACTATGATTGGGCTGCTATACTGCAGCCTGGATGACAGAGCAGACTCTGTCTTTAAAAAAAAAATAGCCTAAGATGCTTCTTTTCATCCCAAACTGCCCTGTTCTCTGAGGCAAGGCTGTTAAACTGCTAGCATTTAGAGAGGCCTATTTCCAAGTCAAATGTTCTTGGAATTTACATCAGTTCCAAGGCAGACTTGTTCAGCATGAGACAAACCGGGTCATGTCAGGTGGTGACCAGAGGCTCTGGAAGGCTGTGCCCACGTGCAGCACACTGTCATTCATTCCTTCTGTGGTGGTAATAGAGTGGCTCCCCAAAGACTTCACATCCTCAGCCTTACAATCTGTGACTATGTTGCCTTACCTGGAAAAATGGACTTTGCAGAAGTGCGAACAAGTTAAGGATCTGGAGATGCAGAGATTATCCTTGATTAGCTGGGCAAGTCCAGTGTAACCTACTTAAAAGAGAAGGAGGAGAGTCAGACTCAAAGAAGGAGACGGGGTGGCAGAAGTGAGGTCAGAGTCATGGACAGAACTTTGAAGATGCTTCACTGCTGGCTGTGAAGGTGGAGGAGGAGGACACAAGCCAAGAAATGCAGGAAGTCTCTGGAACCTGGAAAATGCAGGGAAAGAGTCTCCCCCGCAGCCTCTAAAAGGAAGGCAACCCTGTGGACACTTCTTCGACTCTGGCCTAATGAAGGCCATTTCAGATTTCTGACTTCCAGAGCCATCATAACAAACTTGTGTTGTTTTCAGTTACTAAATGTGTGCTATTTTGTTGCAGTGGCAATAAGAAACTAATACCTTTAGGAGGCAGAGAGTAAAAGATGAAAAGGCACATTTCTCCTGTGGGCATTAGTTCAACGAATATTTATTGGGTTGCTCAAAGTGGCATGATAGCTCGTGCTTATCAGCCACCCGTTACCTGTCAGGCAGAATGGTAAGTACTTTCCGTGCATTTCTCCGGTCCTCAGACCCATCCTCGTATACTCATTGCTGACATCTATTAAATACCATACACTAGACACAGTCTTAAACATTTAACATGTATTATCATGTTTAATTCTTATAACCCTGAGATAGATCACAATCATTCTCATTTTACACAAGTGGAAACAGATGAAGGGAAGCTGAAAGTAGTTTCTCAAGGTCAAATTGCTAAAAGTGATGAAAATTTTGGCTTGTCTGCCTCCAGAGCCTGCTCTCTGTTTTCCCCATTTTCCAGATGAGTAAAATGAGGGGAACATCAAACACCAAGGCCTGCTGGGGAGTCAGGGGCTAGGGGAGGGATAGCAGGGGGAGGGGGACTGGGAAAGGATTAGGAGAAATACCTAATGTAGATGATGGGGTGATGGGTGCAGCAAACCACCATGGCACGCGTATACCTATGGAACAAACCTGCAGGTTCTGCACATGTACCCTAGAACTTAAAGTATAATAAATGGAAAAAAAAAAAAGGAATGGCCTTATGTTTAAAAAGAGGCAAGGACAAGGGGTCATTTATCTTTTAAGGAATATAGTGACTTAAGTAAGAGACACAGAGGGCCACAGGCTCTGTCCTGTTTTGTCTTCTAAGCATCCCTCCGGAGATCTGCACATCACCACAGAGCCAGGTGCTTGGTGAAATGATGCTGGCAAGCAGAAATGAGCAGATATGGCTTCTGTTTGCTACTCCATCTCACAAATGCTTTTTACTTTCTCTTTACCAATTCATACCCCTCCTGTCCATCTCCTCTTGGGTTATTGCCACCCCAACCAGATGATCCCTGAAGTCACATTCCCTCTGTTCTGACAGGCATGCTGGATTGCCAAGGTAAGATTATGTCCATCAAGGCTTGTATCTCTGCATCCTGTGTGTCCTCAGGAAAGTCACAAGCCTTGGGCTGGTAGAAATCATAAAATCATATCTTCTATTTCTTTCCTATCAAACTCTGCCAAGACACTTATTAGTAGAGATATTAATGAATTCAGTTTTTAGTAAGTATGTCATAAATGGTTCTCACTGAGCTTGTTCTTTTATACAGGTAGAAAGAGCAGACCTTGGTTTTAGTCCTGGTTCCATCTTGAGCTATCTGACTGGTATTAGCTGGGGCACTTCGCTCCTGCCCACACGCCTCTCAATTATAAAATGAGAAAGGCCAAGTGCAGTGGCTCATGCCTATAATCCCAACACTTTGGGAGACCAGGACAAGATCACTGGAAGTTGGAAGTTCAAGACCAGCCTGAGCAACATAGCAAGTCAAATCTCTATAAAAAAATTTAAAAACTAGCTGGGCATGCTGGTGCACAACTGTGGTCCAACAGAACGCTCAGTAGATGTTAGTGATTGTCATCATCTTTATTATTATTTGGGCTTTATGAATTATTATTGTTATTGGCTCTTAAGCCAACACAATTTTTGCCACATTGCCCAGGCTGATCTCAAACTCCTGAGCTTATGCAATCCACCCGCCTCGGCTTCCCAAAGTGCTGGGACTACAGGAATGAGCCACTGCACCTGGCCCCTGAGTATATACTAAAAAGGATGAACAGCTGTGAACTTGGGCAGGTTGCTCAATCTCTGAATGCCTCAGTTCCTCACCTGAGATGAATAATACTCCCCACTTTATAGGCTTCTGGTGAGGATTCACACAGTTAGACCTAGACTGGCTACTTAGTAAGCACTCAGTAGATGTTAGCTATCATCATCATCTTGATTATTATTAGGGCTTTATTTATTAACATTATTATTGTTATTATGAGACAGTCTTGCTCTGTCACCCAGGCTGGAGTGCAATGGCACAACCTCGGCTCACTGCAACCTCCGTCTCCCAGGTTCAGGCAATTCTCCTGCCTCAGCCTTCCAAGTAGCTGGGATTACAGGTGCCCACCCCCACGCCCAGTAAATTTTTTGTATTTTTAGTAGAGACGGGGTTTTACCTTGTTGGCCAGGCTGGTCTCTGAACTCCTGACTTCAGGTGATCCGCCCACCTCGGCCTCCCAAAGTGCTGGAATTACAGGCGTGAGCCACCGCACCCAGCCAATTATTATTATTATAGACTCTTAAGCCAATCCCAGTAGGAATTTTACCCACGTGAGGACGGAGCTCCGGCAGGAGAGGGAGGTGAGCTCGTGTTGGAGCCAGTCTACTTGCTGGGAAGCAGAGAAGCCCGGGGTGCCGCCTGCCGGTATTTTTAGCAGTGATGGTGAATCACGAGCAGTTAGTGTCAGAAAGACTGAAAATTGAAATAGCTTCTAACACCTCGACAGTATTTTTACCACACTGTTTTATCTGGGCATTACAAACATATACGGTTTTAATTATATCTTGCTTTGCAGGAGAAAAAAAAAAAAAGAACCCTCAACCGCTTGCCATCTCTCTCCTTTTTATGCGCGTCTTTCTTCATGAACAGCAAGCCTCTAAAAATGACGGCATGAAGTGGGGTGTCTCTCGGCCAGCGGGAGCTGGCCTCCCAGGTCGCACTGAGCCCAGTGTTAGGACAGGAAATGAATGCATTGTACTGAAGGCCGTTTGTGGCCCATTGTTGCTCAGGCTCAGGCCTGCGTGGGGCTGTTTGTCCTCCTGCACACACAGCAGCCATTGTGTCCCCTGCAACATCCGACGTGCAGCTGTGAACAGTTGTGCCCGAGCCAGTTTCTCGGCCGTGGAATTCACTGAGAAAGGAATTGTGAACAACATGTAAAGTCAGGGCCCACATTTTCTCTGGGAATGTTCTGAGCTCTCCGGCATTCCTCCTGCCACTCGGCCAAGAAAAACAAACAAACAGTGGCCTCCTTTGATGTATGCACCTCTGGGCTATTCAGAGGTGGGACTTTTCGGGAAAGGATTGCCAATGTCTACATGGAATCTCCATTCACAACTTTCTGGACCCAGAGACCTAAGGCAACAGAGTCTCATAACTACAAAGGCTGTCCCTGCCACCGATCTCTGGGGCCAAGTGGTGTCCCCACTGCAAACAAAGTCAAGGGGGGGGTCACACCCCATCATTTCACACCATGACAGCTGTGAGACTAATTTGCAGTGTGACTTTATGAACACTGTGTGGTCCTTTCGGGTTTCATATGGCCCACCTCCAATAGGACATATATTTAATTCATCAGAACATGAAATACTTGGCTGGGCACAGTGGCTCACCCCTGTAATTCCAGTACTTTTGGAGACCAAGACAAGAGCATTGCTTGAGGCCAGGAGTTCGAAACCAGCCTGGGCAATATAGAAAGACCCCGTCTTTATTTTTTAGTTAATGAAAAATAAAAAACCAGGAGGCTGAGCGTGGTGGCCCATGCCTATAATTCTAACAGTTTGAAAGGCCAGGGTGGGTGGATCACCTGAGGTCAAGGGTTTGAGACCAACCTGGCCAACATGGCAAAACACTCTCTCTACTGAAACTACAAAAATTAGCCAGGCATGGTGATGGGCACCTGTAGTCCCAGCTACTTGGGAGGCTAAGGCAGGAGGAGCGCTTCAACCTGGGAGGCAAAGGTTGCAGTGAGCCGAGATTGTACCACTGCACTCCAGCCTGGGAGACAGAGCAAGACTCTGTCTTAAAAATATATTAAAAGAAAAACAAACAAACAAAAAAAACAAAAACAAACGGGAAAAACAGCTCCCAGGATAGAAATAAGAGTCAAGGAAGACTGAAGCAGTGAGTTCACAGATGAACATTCATGTCAAGTCTTGGCAACTGTTTACACGTGACAGTTGAGGCTTGGGTTGGCTTAGAAACATTGGTCATTTTTTCTTAAGTGCAGTCCCTACAATTTCGGTTGGTAAATGGTGGGGCGTATAGGCTTCGTTGTGTAAAGTGAACCAACCATCTCGGTTTTTCCTTGGACTGCAGTGGTGCTTAACACAACATTTTGCAAGAGGAGACGTAAGCTAAACATTCACTATAAAACATCTATGTGTATCTGTCTGTGTATGTACACATAAATGTAAAACTGTGTGTGTACACTTGTGAGAATGAATCTCTAATGCTGGGAACAGTGGCTCACACCTGTCATCCAACACTTTGGGAGGCCAAGGTGGGTGAATCACTTAAACCCAGGAGTTCGAGACCAGCCAGGGCAACATGATAAAACCCTGTCTCTACTAAAAAATATACAAATTATCTGGGTGTGGTGGTGCATGTCTGTAGTCCCACTTACTAGGAAGACTGAGGTGGGAGGATTGCTTGAGCCTGAGAAGTCAAGGCTGCAGTGAGCCATGAGCATGCTACTACCTGGGTGATAGAACAAGACCCTGTCTCAAAAAAAAAAAAAAAAAAAATTAAATCTTGAACAAATATAATATATCAATATTTGCCAACAAAGTTTAAGATAGGTAGAATTAAGAAGAACATGACTTAACTAAGTCCAAATGCATAGATGTAACTTTTCCTGACTGACCAAATTTCCAGTTTTCACTATTAAATGTGACTCTGATGTCCATGAACGGTGCAAAGGAGGAAATAAACTTAACTTATTCAACTTGTTCTTCAGAGTCTAAAAGCCTTGTGGGGCATATGTTTAACTTTTACACAATGGCTTTGGCATTAAAAGTCTGCACAGCCTGCCTGTAATCCCTGCATCTTGGAAAGCCAAGGAGGGAGGATTGCCCTGAGCCCAGGAGTTTGAGACCAGCATGGGCAACACGTGAGACTCTGTCCCTACATTTTTAAAACTAGCTGGGCATGGTGGTACATGCCTGTAATCCCAGCTACTGGGAAGGCTGAGGCAGGAGGATTGCTTGAGCCCAGGAGGTTGAGGCTGCAGTGAGCTGTGAGTGTGTCACTGCACCCGAGCCTGGGAAGCCCTGACTCAAAAAAAATTAAAAAATACATAGAAAATTTTAAAGCTGTCGCATAGTTTTCCCTGCTGCTGGAATAAACCGATCTTCTGCTAGCTCTAATTGCCCTAGCAAAAGAACATTATGTTTGACCATGGATCCTAAGAACCCAAATTCCTTGCAATTCCGTTACCAAAGGAAATCCCTGTTTTCCCTCCATTCCCAGCCCCGGAATGCTGTTTTTCTTGTAACCAACAAAGAAGAGTATAAAGGTGTTTATGGAAAGAGCATCCCTGGGAGCCCCTTTTCTGGGACAGTTATTCTTTTCCCAAACAGAGAAGGGTTCTTTTAATAATCAAGTTAGCGATGTATTCTCAACTCTCCCCTCCCAACCGATATTTGAAGCTTGGAATGGCAATAAAAATAACATCACATAGAAAGCTAATTATATTCCTCTTCCCACCCATCCTTCTTGCCAAGTAATCTTGGGTTTTGCCACTTTTTTTTTTTTTTAACATGAAAAAACAGAAGAAAGAGGAGGAGGCAGCAGAGAAAGGGAACAGATTAGACTTTAAAATAGATGTGTCAAGGTGGTTCCCTGGCGGCTCTGTTCCTTGATCTAGTAATTGGTGACTTCAGATCCACTTGCTTTCACAAGCATCCAGATAGCAGTAGATCGAGCAGCAATTAAGGGATAGGCCATTAAGCTGAATTAACTTACTTCTCTAGCCTAACTATTGTCTTTCATGGTTTCCAGTGAAAAACAAATTGAAACAAACATAAAATATCTACCTGAACAAACAACATGTGAAAAAACAAATCCATAGAAATCGGTCAGTTGTTCAGAGGATATTTGCAAAACACTCTAAATTGGAGGTCCTTAAACTTTTTACTCATAACTACCCCCGCTCCACTCCAAAACAAGAAGTTTGAAAAACTATGCAGCACTTTCTCACCTGTTCTAAGGATAACATCTAAAGTTTTTCAACAGCAGTTTAAATAGTTGCCAAGGATGTAATTTCCAGCGGACTGTAAATGTTAATATGGTAAACTAATCCCACAGATCACCTTTAAATGTGTCTGATGAAATCCAAATATCTGGACAATTTAATAGTTATTTTCTTTCACTAAAAAGTATATGAGGCTGGACACAGTGGCTCATGCCTGTAATCCCAGCACTTCGGGAGGCGAGGCGGGTGGATCACCTGAGGTCGGGAGTTCGAGACCAACCTGGCCAATACGGTGAAACCCGTCTCTACTAAAAATACAAAACACTAGCTAGGTGTGGTGCCACGTGCCTGTAATCCCAGCTATTCAGGAGGCTGAGGCAGGAGAATCACTTGAAACCGGGAGGTGGAGATTGCAGTGAGCCAATATCACACCACCACACTTCAGCCTGGGTGTGACAGAGCAAGACTCCATGTTAACAAAAAAAAGTATATGAAAGCTGTTGTTTAATATTTCAAAATAAAATATCTTTGTTTCTTCTTATGGCCTTCTATTTCTTCATGTAATTTTATCCTAATGAAATTTATCCTTATCTATGTTTCTTTTCTTTTCTTTTTTTTTTTTTTTTTTTTTTTTTTTTCAGAAAAGGTCTTACCCTGTCACCCAGGCTGGAGTACAGTGGCATGATCATGGTTCACTGCAGCCTCAAGCTTCTGGGCTCAAGGGATCCTCCTGCCTTAGCCTCCCTAGCAGGTAGGACTACAGGTACCCACTGCCATGCCAAGAGACTTTTATTTTTTGTAGACATGGAGTCTTGCCATGTTGCCTGAGCTAGTCTCAAACTCGTGGTTTCAAGCGATCCTCCCTCCATGGCTTCCCAAAGCACTGTGATTGCAGGCATGAGCCATAGCACCAGGAATTGTTTTGTTTTGTTTCAAGATAGGGTCTCACTTTGTTGTCCAGGCTGGAGTGCCGTAGGGAGATGACAGCTCACTGTAGCCTTGAACTCCTGGGCCCAAGGGATCCTAGCTCAGCCTCCCAAGAAGCTAGGACTTCAGGTGCATACTATCATGCTCAGCTAATTTTTAAATTTTTAAAAATGTGTTGTAGACATGGGGTTTTGCTATGGTTGGGGTCTTAAAATCCTGGGCTCAAGTGATCCTCCTACCTCAGCCTCCCAGAGGGCGGGGATTACAGGTGTGAGCCACTGCAACCAATGAAAAGTTGTCTTATTCATCATACCGTCATACTTCTCTGTCACAAAATAGATTTAAAAACTGCACTTATGACTGGAATTTGGAAGGAGAGATCGAGGTGGATTTGTGATTTGAGGGGTTGGCACAAGCCTGGGAAAGCACTCAAGTTTGGTTCAGCATCATGAGCCGTGTGCTTGGAGCAAACACCATGGGGTCTGGGACATAGCTGTTTCCACCAGTTTCTCCCAGTGAACAAGCATCAGAATCTTGATGCAAGAAAAGAGGGAGGCAAGTAAAAATGAAAGTGCTTTTTCAGCTGGGTGTGGTGGCTCACACCTGTAATCCCAGCACTTCGGAAGGCTCAGGTGGGCAGATCACTTGAGGTCAAGAGTTTGAGGCCAGCCTGGTCAACATGGTGAAACCCTCTCTCTGCTGAAAATACGAAAGTTAGCTGAGCATGGTGGTGTGTGCCTATAATTCTAGCTACTTGGGAGGCTGAGGCAGAAGAATAGCTTGAACCAGGGAGGCCGAGGTTGCAATGAGCCAAGATCGATCCACTGAACTCCAGCCTGGGCAACAGAGGGAGACTCCATCTCAAAAAAAAAAAAAAAAAAGTGTTTTTTCATGCAAAACTCTTTGTGAGATTTTGGAAGCATAAAGCGGGACTGCTTTGGTCTGAGGTATAAGACCATGCCCTAAAAGTGATGGGGAAAGTTTATCCCTACTTTTGTAAGGCCACTCTGCATGGGTGCCCTGGACACCTTGAGACTGCAGCCCTGGAAAGCAGCATGCAGTCACGATTTGCAGCCCCAGGCCAGCATCTGCTCTGGTGGTGCCTGCTTCACAAGGGGTTGCAGACCTCAGCCCAGAATGAGAACTAGGGCTGTATCTGTGGCCAAGTCCATGATAACGGCACTGGCAATCTCAGCATGGTGTTGGCAGAGACACCCCAACATCAGCCCCAGCATCCCTAGAGCAATGATGCCTTCTGTGGTCGTGAGTGACTTCACCCACAGCTGATGAGAGCAAAGTGTCCGTACTTTTGTTCAGATGAATGAGCTGCAGCTTCTGGGGTGACATCTCCTAAAGGAGACCAAATAAATGGCCAACACTCAAAAGACATATTTGCAAACCCAGGTGAAACATCAACCAGGACCCCCTCAAAAAGACTGGTATGGACTTTGAAGAGTCCCGGAGGTACTGCAATAGCAGAGGAAAGCCAGAACCAAGAAAGCATTGCTCTTCTGCATGGATCTGCCTTTATTTATTTATTTGCAAGGCAGAAACGAGGAATTTTCCAGTCCTGCAGAGCACCCAATCAAATTAAGTAGGAAATAGTATTACTGTGGATCAAATCAGAATGAAGGGTACAGGTTGCAAAGAAAAGCAGAAGTTAGTGTGGCAAGACCAACCTTCTAATTCTCTACAAGAGGAGAGAGAGGGGAAAAAAGAGGCATTTGTCAATAATCAGTATCTAGTTCCAATAAACAGAATGCTCAGCGGCCGGTTTTAGTTGTCATTTTTCTTTTTCTTTTCTTTTTTTTTTTTTTTTTTTTTTTTGAGATGGAGTCTCACTCTGTCACCCAGGCTGGAGTGCAGTGGCATGATCTTGGCTCACTGCAACCCCTGCCTCCTGGGTTCAAGCCACTCTCCTGCCTTGGGAGAGTCTCCCAAGCACTTGGGATTACAGGTCTCTGCCACCACGCCTGGCTAATTTTACTATTTTTTGTAGAGACAGAGTTTCACCCTGTTGGCCAGGCTGGTCTCGAACTCCCAACCTCAAGTGTTCCGCCAGCCTCAGCCTCCCAAAGTGCTGGGATTGCAGATGTGAGCCACCACACCTAGCCCTATTTTAGTTGTCTTTTCAGAGGGTTTGAAGATCTATGACTGAGAAGTAATGTAGGTATATGCCAAGCATATCATGGATGACTAAAACAGATGTCTCTCTCTTCTCTATGAGAAAAATGGAGGGGTGGAGGCAGGAAAAGAATCTGTACTCTAGAGAAGACGACATTTTTAAAAAATGAGGCCCTACCTCTAGCAAATTGCCAAAAAATTAAAAATGGGTAGGCAGCTGAGCCCGGCACAGAACAGGTTCCGAAAAGAACTTGCTGTATCCACTAGCATTCTCCCTCTCGGTTTTTAATTTTTCCCAGAAAAATGTGAAAACAACCCTGTACTAAAACAGCTCTGAGCAAGGAAAGCATTTTGGCTTCTGAAGACAGGTCAGCATGTGCTCACATTCCCAGAATCCCCCAGATCCACCCCCCATTAACATGAAACTCCCTAAACCCCAGTTCGCTCTGCAGAGGTGAAGATGAACGCTAGGCTCTATTGCACGGCTGGGTAAAGAAAGCCATCAAGGTCTCTCCCAATCCCAGCTTCAGCAAGTCTCCAGGCCTCTGTCCATAGTCCACTACCTGGTTCAGTTCTAGATGACTTATCTAGTTGTTTGGTTTCTTTCACAAAATTATAAGCTCTTTTCTTCTTCCTCTATGTCCTCCAGATTACCCAGGACACTGGATGGGGCTTAATAAATACTGTTCAATTGATTCGATACACATCATTCAATTGCTGAGCAAAACAAGCCATTATCAGAGAGAATTTCCGCATAGTCCTGAAAAATTTAACCTCTGCAGATCCTTTAAAAGTGAATGTCCTGTAGTAGAGTAATTGCAGTGGAGCAGTGTAATTGCATTTTGGTGTTTCCTGGGCCAGATCCTGTGTAGCTGTGGGAATCTGGGAGTTATATTTTGGACTGATAATTATGTACAGTGGGAAAAGGAGCAAAAAATGGGAGCAAAGGAAGTTCTAGGATATGGCAGACAATTTTTACATATGCAAACTCATTCATTTACATGACAACACTGAGAAGTATTCATTTTACAGATGAAAAAAGCAAAGTTCATAAAGCTGTGAGAAATCGAATCAGGGAAAAAAACTAGAACTCAGATCAAACAGACTCTGAATTTGGGCTCTTTTCAGCACACCAGAGGTCCTCCTGCAGAATGGAAGAAGTCAGGGTTAGGGCATCCGGATGCCTGCTAAAGCTTGCTGACCTCCGGCTCTTGTGTTGGTCCCAGCCCCTGCCAACCCCTTTCCTTTCCTCAGCATCAGGCAAGGGTTCAATGTCACAGATCCACCAGAGCAAAGTGCCCCACTTCCCACAAAAATTTCCCATCCAAATCCTGAGTTCGTTGTACTCTTCCAGGCACAAGGCAGCTACTCATTTAAAGGAATCAAATAAGAAAGGGGCTTTCCTGGGACGGGCGTCCCAGGCTCACGCCTGTAATCCCAGCACTTTGGAAGGCAGAGGCGGTCAGGAGTTCGAGACCAGCCTGGCCAACATGGTAAAAATCTGTCTCTACCAAAAATACAAAAATTAGCCAGGCATTGTGGCGGGTGCCTGTAATCCCAGGTACTCAGGAGGCTGAGACAGGAGAATCACTTGAACCTGGCAGCTGGAGGCTGCAGAGAGTGCAGAACGTGCCACTGCACTCCAGCCTGGGCAGCAGAGCCAGAGAACGTCAAATGCACCATCCGGGAGAGGCGTCAGGTTAGGGTGGCTTTGCATTGTCAGCATTTTACTTTCTTCTTGCCTCTGCTGAAGTCAAAAAAAATAAATAACAAATTTCAGTGTCTGGTTCCCTGAAGATGATATAACCCACGGTCTCCTCCTTTCTTTTTTCTTTTCTTTTCTTTTTTTTTTTTTTTTTTTTTTTTTTTTTTTTGATCCTGTCTTGCTGTGGGAATCTGGGGGTTGCATTTTGGACTTACAGAGTCTCACTCTGTCACTCAGGCTGGAGTGCAGTGGTGTGATCGCTGCTCACTGCAGCCTCTGCCTCCTGGGTTCGAGCAATTCTCCTGCCTCAGCCTCCCGAGTAGCTGGGATTACAGGCGCCCACCCCCACACCCAGCTAATTTTTGTATTTTTAGTAAACACAGGGTTTCACCATGTTGGCCAGGCTGGTTTTGAATCCCTGACCTCAAGTGATCTATCCTCCTCGGCCTCCCAAAGTGCTAGGATTACAGGTGTGAGCCATCGAGACCACTCCTCGTGGTCTCCTCTTAAGATCTCTGTATTTACATCATATTTGCAGACTGGCACTCACAATGACTGCTAGCTCCATATTCATTGGTCAGCCCAGGTACAAGAAACAATAGATCCTTGAATTGTTAGCAACTAAGGATGCTAGCAGGCAAGAGGGAAATGATGGAGTTAAACTGATGTCATTTGTATCATTTGCTGCCAGGAGGCAAGAAGTTAGGTTCCCTAAACAAAACAGAAGGCCAGGTACAGTGGCTCAACCCTGTAATCCCAGCACTTTGGCAGGCTGAGGTGGGGGGATCGTGTGAGGTCAGGAGTTTGACACCAGCCTGGCCAACCTGGTGAAACCCTGTCTGTCCTAAAAACACAAAAGCTAGCTGGGCACAGTGGTATGCACCTGTAATCCCAGCTACTTGGGAGGCTGAGGCAGGAGAATCGCTTGAACCCAGGAGGCAGAGGTTATAGTGAGCCGAAATCAGGCCACTGCACTCCAGCCTGGGTGACACAGTGAGACTCTGTTTCAAAAAAAAAAAAAACAAGAACAAAACAAGACACAGTATATCCCTATTCTTTGTCCTGTTCAGAAGTATGTCCTCAGTTAAATACGGCAGGTTTAACAAACACCTAATACATCTAACAAAATGTTAATAATAAATAAAGGGACTTTCCTGAAGAGAAGGAAAGAGGACATCTAAGGAATAAAAAGGTAAAAAGTTAGAAAGACCAGAGAATGATATGTTACTATCTCTTTAGAATAAAAAATGAATGGATGCGATACTATGCAGAACTGAGAACCCAACCACCTAAATGCCTGCAAAGCGGGAAAAACAAAGAAAGGGGAGTCATTTTTCCCACTTGCCCCCACCAGAGCCCCAGAAAGCACCATGTTTTGGAATCACCAAGTAATATGGAAGATTGTATTAGGCACAGAACTGAAAAGATGGATACTGGATGAAAAGACTACATACACAGGCCAGTGGTGTCTCACGCCTGTAGTCCCAGCACTGCAAGAGGCCGAGGTGGGAAGATCACTTAAGTCCAGGAGCTCAAAACCAGCCTGGGCAATATAGCAAGACCCCCATCTCAAAAAAAAATTTTTTTTTTTTTAAATTAACTAGGCCGGCCAGGCGCAGTGGCTCACACCCATAATTCCAGCACTTTGGGAGTCTGAGACAGACAGATCACAAGTTCAGGAGATGGAGACCATCCTAGCCAACATGGTGAAACCCCATCTCTACTAAAAATACAAAAAATAAATAAATAAATAAAATTAGCTAGGCGTGGTGTCACACACCTGTAATCCCAGATACTTGGGAGGCTGAGGCAGGAGAATCGCTTGAACCAGGGTGTCAGAAGTTGCAGTGAGCTGAGATTGCACTGCACTCCAGCCTGGCTACAGAGTGAGACGCTGTCTTAAAAAAAAAAAAAATTAGCTAGGCCCGGTGACATGTATTTGTAGTTCCAGCTACTTAGGAAGCTGAGGTGGGAGGATTTCACGAGCCTGGGAGGTCCCCATTGCAGTGAACTGGTGGTTACACCACTGCACTCCAGCCTGGGCAACAGAGCAAGATCCTGTCCCCCCGCCACCAAAAAAAAAAAAACTACATACATAATACACCTTGTCTTATTTTCCTTATATATCCAGACATGAGACATACTGCCTACTCACCCACCACTCTAACTCCATCCCACACAAATAGGAAACAAATTACTGTCAATCTGAGACTCTGGATTTAAAAGGGCCTATTGTACACCAAACCACAGACATCACTGGGAAATTCCAGAACATAAAAAATAAAGAGGAGATCCTAAAAAGTTCTAGAGAGGAAAAAAATACACAAGAGTTTACATAAAAAAGCATCAAGAATCAAAAGGGCATTGAATCTCTTCATAACAATAGCAGAAGCTATACATCAATGGATTTATTTTTGATTTTCAAAAAACCTGAGGGGAGTTTGTTTTCTGACTTCAATTTCTATATCCAGCCATATTATAAACAAAGTATAAAGATAGAAACAAACAAAAAAGATATTTTCGGGGGCTGAACGTGCTGGCTCATGCCTGTAATCCCAGAAATTTTGGAGGCCGAGGAGGGTGGATCACTTGAGGTCAGGAGTTCAAGACCAGCCTGGACCACATGGTAAAACCCTGTCTCTTCCAAAATACAAAATTTAGCTAGGCATGGCGGCCCGTGATTGTAGTCCCAGCTACTAGGGAGGCTGAGGCAAGAGGATCATTTGAACCCAGGAGATGATGGAGGTTGTAGCGAGTCGAGATTGCACCACTGCACGCCAGCCTGGGCAACAGAGTTAAGGCTCTGTCTCAAAAAAAGAAAAAAAAGAAAAAAATCTTTTTAGATATTTAAATCCGCAAGTATTTTACTTTTCGTTCACACTTGCAAAGTGTGTATAAAATACTGAATGATGTTCTTTGGAACAATAAGACAGAAAACCAAGAAACAGAAATTATAGAAACCAAAGAACGCAGCAGAGCATGACAGCTGCATGGGAGGCACAGGAAGCAACCAGTTCGGGTTAGACCTGAGGAGAGAAGTCTCCAAGAAGAAGCTCTCCTGGATAAAAGAAAACAAAACAAAACTGATGCACTTGTGTGAAAAACAGAATCAAGAGGCATGTTACAGAGCTGTAGGAGTATTTGGAATTAATGACTGCACAAATTAAAAAAAAATATTGAGTCAATAACTCCAGAAACATGTAGGGACTTTGCATGATGATATCCTGTAAAATATAAAGCAAAGCAAAAAGAAAAAATTCCAGGAACATTTTAAAATTTTTAATAAGAAAAAGAATATATGCTCATCTACTTACCTCAGCCAAAAAATAAAAAATTTACATAGTCAAAATAATGTGAATTCCAAGTATTGATTTACCCAAAAATTATGATATAAGTTAGGAAGAATGAGAAGTCGGGACAGCAGTGGTGTAAGAAAGCCAGATCCTCATCTAGGATAACAGATGATTAAATTTCAAAATGGATTCAGTGAAATACGGTGCTATGAACACCTTACTAAGAATGACGGAGGAAAATGCCATACAGGATAGCTTTAAAGTATATATCATTAAAAAGCAGGACTATGGCTGAGGAGGCGTGGGAGAGGGGTCTTAAAGGTTTTTTTTATTCGTTTGTTTCTTTTTCTTTGAGATGAAGTCTCACTGTGTTGCCCCAGCTGAAGTGCAGTGGTGCAATCTCGGCTCACTGGAAACTCCGCCTCCTGGTTCAAGCAATTCTCCCGCCTCAGCCTCCTGAGTAGCTGGGATTACAACCATGTGCCACCACTCTTGGCTAATTTTTGTATTGTTAGTAGAGATGGGGTTTTGTCGTGTTGGCCAGGCTATTCTTGAACTCCTGACCTCAAGTGATCTGCCCACCTCGACTTCCCAAAGTGATGGGATTACAGGCGTGAGCCACCACACCTGACCAGGGGTCTTAAAATTCTAAAACTACATTCATGAGTTACTTTGGTAAAAAATTTAAATTCATTCACTTTAAATGGTAGTGTGGAAGTACCATTTCAGGTGTCTAGGATGGCAGATGACATGTTTTTGTGTTTGCTAAGACTTGAAGCAGTCACCACCCATAGTAATGGACAGTACATCACTACCCCTCTAATTGTTGATGTAATTAGGAAGAAAACCCAGATTGAAAATGAGTTATTTTTACAATGACTGTGTTTTTTGTTTACTTTCCCTTTTGAATTTATAAAATTACAACATTTAGAATTGGAAGAGACAGGAGATTGAATTAAGATGGTTAACTCAGCACAGACGCCTAAAAATGACAGAAAAGAGATTACAAGTTTAAAATAATAAACCCATAACTGGACTAGAGAACAGGAAGGGGTATTCTTGGAGCACCAGAAATAAGAAGGAATATCTAAATAAGGGAAGGCAGGCAGGGTTGGTTCATAGAGGAGGCTGTTTTTCTGAAAGCCAACAATTGTTGCAGAGAAAGAAGGGATGCTCCAAGCCTCCAGCCCCGAGCCAGACACAGGTTGGGAGGAGTAACAGGGGATCCCAGAGGCAAACCTGCGGGTAACTGGCTTGGGACATGCATTAGGAGCAGCCAGATAAGATGAGCTCTGACCTCTCCTTGCCAAGTAGAGGTGTCTGCCATTGGGTGGGAGCAATGAATGTGAGCTTTGGAAGAAGTCTTGCAAACATTCAGAAATAATGCGAGTCCCTACATCCAGGAGACTGACTGTGGGTACAGTCCACTTGACAGTAGGTATATCTCACCCCTTCTCGAGAATGCTGGGAAGCAGAGAAGGCATTCTAGACAGGATACAAGGACATCCCAGTCATAAAATGAGTTCACACCTAAGAATGGGCACTTTTTTACAAAACCAATATCCTGAAGAGTGATATCAAACTCAATAAGCAGAAGCTCATTTTTTTCTGAGGACACAGAGTTAATATCCTCAGAGAGATAAGAGAGGATATTGCATCCCTGAAACTGAACAGGACTTTTTTTTTTTTTGAGATAGGGCCTCACTCCATTATCCAGGCTGAAATGCAATATCACGATCATAGCTCACAGCAGCCTTGAACTCCTGGACTCTAGCAATCCTCCTACCTCAGCCTTTCAAGTAGCTCCAGGGCTGCAGGCAAGTGCCACCATGCCCAGCTAACTTTTTAAATTTTTTATTTGGTAGAGAGAGGGTCTTGCTATGTTGCCTAGGCTGGTCCCCAACTCCTGGTCTCAAGTGATCCTCTCACCTTGGCCTCCCAAAGCACTGGGATTACAGGCATGAGTCACCACACCTTGGCCATTTTTTTTTTTTTTCCTAAGGAAAAGATTAGAGGCACAGAAATCAAAACTACGGCTAGGCGTGGTGGTTCATGCCTGTGACACCAGCGCTTTGGCTTCCTATTAAACTATAAACTTCCTCAGGGCAGCAACTCTACCTCACTCATTTTCAAGCCTCCGTAGCACCCAGCACTGTCTCTGGAGCATAGCTTGTGGTTAATAACTATTTACTAAGGAGATAAACCTAGTAGTGAACATTGGAGAAACAGGTCTACTTACTTATTCCCTGGGGTTCTTCAAGGAGAACACCACCACTCATGTCTGCTTAGATGTTATTACTAACAGCGGTTGAGTAACCTGCAAAAGTAATAAAACCACTGTGTAAAAATTAGGCCACATCCGGCCATGTTTGGTGGTTCACGGCTGGGTGTGGTGGCTCACAGCCTGTAATCCCAGCACTTTGGGAGGCCGAGGCAGGCAGATCACGAGGTCAGGAGTTCGAGACCAGCCTGGCCAACATGGTAAAACACTGTCTCTATTAAAAATGCAAAATTAGCCGGGTATGGTCTCTGTAGTCTCAGCTACTTGGGAGACTGAGGCAGGAGAATCACTTGAATCCGGGATGCAAAGGTTTCAGTGAGCCGAGATTGTGCCACTGCATTCCAGCCTGGGTGACAATGGTCACATCAAGAATCTTTCCGATTCCATTTGTATTTTCCTTCCTACTGCATTCTTGACCGTTTCTGTGTTGACAGGGAGCTCACCATCTTATCAGTCTACTACAGGTGTCCCCAAACCTTTTACACAGGGGGCCAGTTCACTGTCCCTCAGACCGTTGGAGGGCCACCACATACTGTGCTCCTCTCACTGACCACCAATGAAAGAGGTGCCCCTTCCTGTAGTGCGGCGGGGGGGCCGGATAAATGGCCTCAGGGGGCCGCATGCAGCCTGCGGGCTGTAGTTTGGGGACGCCTGGTCTACTCTGTTGTTGGAGAGCTCTAATTTAAAAGTTTAACAGTTTTCTTGGGTTTCGAATTTTGTCTTCTTGCTCTTAAACCCACTGGTCCTGGATCTACCTCTAGAGCAAAACCATGTTTGCTTTGCCTTCTACAAGAAAGCCTTTCAAATATTTGCAAACACTTATGATGTCTCTCTCCTTAGCCTTCTTGTCTCTGAGCCAAACAGTTAATTTATTCAACTGTTTTTCACCTGACAGCTCCCAGACGCTGTTTTCTTCTGCTAACCTTTTCCCTGCTCTTTTTAGAGTATCCCCAATACCTGGGATAGAAACAACCTGTGGTAGATCCGGAATTGCACATATTTTGGATGTGGCCTAATTTTTATTATTTTTATTTTTTGAAACAGAGTCTCACTCTGTCACCCAGGCTGGAATGCAGTGGCGTGGTCTCAGCTCACTGCAGCCTCTGCCTCCCAGGTTCAAGTGATTCTCCTGCCTCAGCCTCCTGAGTAGCTGGGGTTACAAGTGCCTGCCACCACACCCGGCTAATTTTTGTATTTTTAGTAGAGACGGGGTTTCACTATGCTGGCCAGGTTGGTCTTGAACTCCTGACCTCGTGATCTGTTTGTCTCAGCCTTCCAAAATGCTGGGAATACAGGCTGTGAGCCACCATACCCAGCCATGAGCCACCACACCTGGCCAGATGTGGCCTAATTTTTACATAGTGGTTTTATTACTTCCGCTGGTTATTCAACTGCTATTAGTAGTAACATCTAAGCAGATATGAGTGGTGTTGCTTTCCTTGAAGAACCCCAGGGAATGAGTAAGTAGAAGTAGTCATTAACCTTGAGTTATGTTCCAGAGGCAGTGCTGGGTGCTATTGGGCTTCGAAAATGAATGAGGTGTAGTTGCTGCCCTGAGGAAGTTTATAGTTTAGTAGGAAACTTAAGATAGACATATAAATAAGCCTCTAATGTGGAAAGTGATACCGATGGTAGAAGGATACAGATATAGAGCTATGGGATCCAAAGGCGATGCATCATTTAAAAGCAGAAATGCTTCCTGATAAATAATATCTCAGAAGACTGGAGATAGGCTGGGCACGTTGGCTCATGCCTGCAACCCCAGCACTTTGGGAGGAAGGGGCGGGCAGATTGCTTTAGGTCAGGAGTTTGACACCAGCCTAGCCAATGTGGCAAAACCCATCTCTACTAAAAATGCAAAAATTAGCAAGGTGTGGTGGTGCATGCCTGTAGTCCCAGCTACTCAGGAGGCTGGGATGGGAGGATTGCTTAAACCTGGGAGGTGGAGATTGCAGCGAACTAAGATCATACCACTGCAGTCCAGCCTGGGTGACAGAGCAAGACCTTCTCTCACAAAAAAGAAGGCTGGGGTTGGAGTTCCTGCTGTCCAGACTCCTTGCCTGGACTTGGGTTCTCTCTTTGCCCAGCTTTGTCTTCCCATCTTCTCCTCAGTTTCAGAGCTCAGTGTTTGTCTCTGTTTGGTCTGATTGTTCCCTCCTGGGCTTAAAGATGGGCTGAGAGGCCTAGCTCCAAGAATCAGCCTAGGACTGGGTGCAGTGGCTTATGCCTGTAATCCCAGTGCCAAGGCAGGAAGATCTCTTGGGCCCAGGAGTTCAAGATCAGCCTGGGTAACCATAGCAAGACCCCATCTCTACAGAAAGCTTTACAAAATTAGCTGGGTGTGGTGGTGTGTGCCTATAGTCCTAGCTGATTGGGAGGCTAGGGTAGAAAGATTGCTTGAGCTCGGGAGTTTAAGTCCAGCCTGGACAACATAGCAAGATCCTGTTTCAAATTAAATAAATAAATAAAAGGTTAAATGGTAAATTTTGTATTATGTGTATTTTACCTCAATTAAAAAAAAAAAAAAAAAGAATCAGCCCATCCTTGGCCCTTGGATACTACCGAATTCAATTTCTCACCTCTTTTCCGGGATTTGACCCACAGTTCACCCCTCCTTCTAAGGACTGGGTTGACTTGGTGCTACTCCTCACATGGGCCTGTCTCATGGCTGCAGTGATGAAGATGAAAGATTAGTTAAGGGAAACCATCTTCCCAGAGTTGGGCCTTGTCTTCAGGGGACACAGTCAATAGACTAAAGCTAGAACTCTCCAGGACAAGACTGACATTCCAGTCAGGACTCACCTTCCCATAAACTTGTATGCAGCAGGCTCATTAATTAGCCAGGAGGCTCGTTTGGCTCTAGTCTAGACTGGAGCTGAAGTGGAGAATCTTCATCCCTTCCCCTGCCAATCTCACCAGTGTCACAGAAGCATTTTTTTTTTATATATGAGGTCCCACTATGCTGCCCAGGCTGGTCTTGAACTCCTGGCCTCAAGCAATCTTCCCACCTCAGGCTCCCAAAACATTGGGATTACAGATGTGAGCCACGGCACCCAGCCTCAAATCCCTCTTACAAAGAAAGAAGAGTCTTTTCAAGAAAGAAGAGTTATTTGTTCATTCAATCAGTATTTATTGATCTTGATGTGATCATTATATGAATATGATAATAACAGATTTATGAGAATAAATGGGTCTGTGATTGATTAAATGAAAATTCTCTCCTTACAGGTCCATAAGTATTCCATTTTTATATGAAGACTCTTCTGCCGCAGTCTTGTAGAATCCAAAACAACTGTATCTCTGGGTATGCGTGGAGGCCACTAGTGGCACAATTCCACGTACTTGGTTGAATTATGTCCCTCTCCCTCCCAAACTCATATGTTGAAGTCCTAACCTCCAGTACCTCAGAATGTGACATATTTTTAAGATAGAGTCTTTAAAGAGATAAGAAAATGTCCTACTCTGTTTGGACAGCAATAGCCGAATGCGACAGACCAGGTAGCATAACAACAACAGAATGCTATTTCTCATGGTTCTGGAGACTTGGAAGTCAAGGTGCTGACAGATTTGGTGTCTGGTGAGACACCTGCTTCCTGGTTCACGAGGGCCACTGTGTTCTCACAGGTGAAAGGAGCAAGGGTGCTCTCTGTGCTTTCTTTCCTAAGGGCGCTAATCCCAATCATAAAGGCTCCACCCTTATGGCCTAATCACCTCCTAGAGGCCCCACCTCCCAATAGCATCAACCTGGAGGCTAGGATTTCAACATGCACATTCTGGGGATGGGAAGCACACAAACATTCAGTCTCTAGCATTAAGGTTAAATGAGATCACTATGGTGGGTCCTGATCTAATACTCTTATAAGAAGAGATTAGGACACAGACACAGAAAGAGTATGTGCAGGAAGACACAGGGAGGAGATGATCATCTATAAGCCAAGAAGAGAAGCATTAGAAGAAATCTACCCTAGCCGGGTATGGTGGCTCATGCCTGTAATCCCAGCACGGTGGGAGGCTGAGGTGGGTAGATCACTTGAGGTCAGGAGTTTGAGACCAGCCTGGCCAACAGGGTGAAATCCTGTCTCTACTAGAAACACAAAAATTAGCCAAGTGTGGTGGCACATGCCTGTAATCTCAGCTGCTCTGGAGGCTGAGGCAGGAGAATCATTTGAACCTGGGAGGCGGAGGTTGCAGCGAGCTGAGATTGTGCCATTGCACTCCAGCCTGGGTGACAGAGCAAGACTCTGTCTCAAAAAAAAAAAAAAAAAAAAAAAAAAAAAAAAAAAAAAGAGGAAGAAGAGGAAGAAAAAAAAAGGAGGAGGAGGAGGAGGAAGAAAGAGAAGAAGAAGAAGCCAAACCTACTGACATAGTGATCTCGGATTTCTGGCCTGCAGAATCGTGAGACAATCCATTTCTGTTGTTTAAGCCCCGCCCCCCGCCCCAGCACACGGTGCTTTGTTATGGCAGCCCTAGCAAATGAACACACTCTATCATTGCTCGGCTACTTCTCTCACAATTCAATAACCCTAATCCCTTCAGTGACATTTTGAGACAGAAATCATATCCAAGACATTAGGACTGAACTGTTTTGATTCATGAAAGAATTGAAGAAACACCCAGCTAATAAGCATTCCTAGCAACACAGTGTGCTTTAGGAAAGGAAAAAAAATACGGTGGGGAGGCGGTTGAGCTGTATCATGTCCCAGCTCAGCAAGCTGTCGATCTGCTAAAAAAGCATATTTGTTATTACTCACATTTCCTTCCAGTGTAGGAAGGCTCCCGGGAGCTGGCATTGCTGCATCAATGTTCAACACCCAGGCACGTGGTCACCAGCAGTTCACTCAAATTGTGCAGTCTTTTAACAAGGACCCAGAGATTACAATGTAGATGAACATGAAAACTCTCCAACTTTAATCCCCAAAGAAGGAAGCCATTTCCAGCAGTCGGTGAATACAGGTGATTAGCACCATAGCTTGTTCTCCTAAATGTCTGCCTCGTGATTCTCCTCCCTTTGGACGCTCCCCCTGCCATGCCCAACACACTCCACTGGAGCCATGGGTCACACCACATCCCCAGCTTGGCCATGTCAAGATCCACTTTTGCTTCTCCAGGAAACATTTCTGGCTATGGTCTCTACCTGTTGCCCAAATTTCTTGCCAGCATTTTGAACATTTTCCCAGTTTTTCCCCTAATCTCATGAGCCTTGAGCCCAGTGTGCTTCTTTTTCTTTCTTGTTTTTTTCTTGAGGCAGGGTCTCATTCTCTCACCCAGGTTGGAGCACAGTGACACAGTCACAGTTCACTGCAGCCTCAACCTCCTGGAGTCAAGCAATCCAAACAATTCAGCCTCCCCAGTAGCTGGGACTACAGGCACCCACAACCATGCTTAACTAATTTTTTTTGGTATTTTTTGTAAAAACAGGGTTTACCAGATTACCACCCTCCTCAGCCTCCCAGAATGCTAAGATTACAAGCATGAGCTAAAGCACCTGCCCCCGCCGTGTGCTTCGTAACTTATCACAACCCCTCCATTCCCACTTTGCCCATGACTGAGCTGCCTAACTTATAGATTCAGTTATTCCTCTGGAGAACGTCACCCAAATATGACCTGCTCACCTCAGCCAGGCCCATCAGTTCTCCTAGTTGATGGTTATGAGCTTGTCCCTGTTCTCCTGGCCTAATACACTACCTTTCCAGACCTAGTAAGAAGTCCCCAGGCAAAGCAACCTTTTTGCACAAATCGCCTTATTACTGCCTGAAGTTTGGCCAACATTTATATATTTCTCCCTTCTTCGCATCTTGTAGAAAGAATTTTTGTGTCCAACTCAATGGCAAAACAAATTCCATATTTACTGAAAGCTGGGCACAAAATTCTTCCCTAATGCTCTCTTCTATCAATATTACTGGTAGCAAGCCTACTTGGCAAACCTAAGGACCCAGTTTCTTTTCACATTAGAATATATGTTAGATGCACCAGAAAAAAATAATTCACAAAATGCTCAACATCACTAATAATCAGAGAAATGCAAACTGAAATCACAATGAGGGATTATCTTACATCAGTCAGAATGGCTATTGTTAAAAAGTCAAAAAAACAACAGATCTTGGAATGGATTCAGAAAAAAAGAGAACCTGATTTGATCTGGCTATGTCCCCACTCAAATCTCATCTCGAACTGTAATCCCATAATCCCCAGGTGTGGTAGGAGGGATCTGGAAAGTGGTAACTGGACCACGGGGGCAGTTTCTCCCACGCTATTCTCGTGATAGTAAGTTTTCACAAGATCTGATGGTTTTATAAGGGGCTTCTCCATTCGGCTCTCATTCTCTCTCCTGCCACCATGTGAAGAGGGACGTGTTTGCTTCCCCTTCCGCCATAATTGTCAGTTTCCTGAGGCCTCCTCAGCCATGTAAAATTGTGAATCAATTAAACCTCTTTTCTTTATAAATTACCCAGACTTGCGTATGTCTTTATTAGCAGCGTGAGAACAAATGAATACAGAACTCTTATATACTATTGTTGGGAATCTTACTACAACCTCTATGAAAAACTGTATGGGGATTTCACAAAGAGCTCAAAATAGAACTGCCATTTGATCCAGCAATCCCATTGCTGTGTATCTACCCAAAAGAAAAGAAACTCTTATACGAAAAAGACACCTACACTTGTATGTCGATTGCAGCACTAGTCACAATAGGAAAGACACAGAATCAACTTAGATGAGCATCAATGGTGGACTCTACTTTTACAATGCGGTACATATAATACCATGGTATACTATGCAGCCACAAAAAAGAATGAGCTCATATCCTTGCAGCAACATGGATGGAGCTGGAGGCCTTTTTCCAAAGCGAATGAATGTAAAAACATCACAAGACATTCCCAGCTTGCCACGTCAAGATCCGCTTTTGCTTCTCACTTCCAAGTGAGAGGTATAATTCTCTGTGAGTGAGAAGCAGAAGCTACGTTTAATTAACATAACTTACTCCACGTGTTCTCACAACGGGGACTCCAAATGGTGGGAGGTTGGCAGAGAGATGAGGGTTCAAACTACCCACTGAGTACAATGTTCATTATTTAGGTGATGGGGACACTAGAAGCCCAAACCTCACCATTATATAATACATTCTTTTAACAAACCTGCAAGTGTACCCTCTGAATCTAAAAAAAAAAAAAAAATTGCAAAATGTAACTAAGACTTATAATGCTGCCCCAACCACTGTGAGAGCTCTCATTACAGTCACCCTTTTGGTTTTGGGGGGTCATCCACTGAGCCACCACAATGACCTTACTCTGAAATAAACCTTCTCTCAACCCCTCACTGGCTGTTAGACTAGATGACAGGTAAGTTTCTATCATCTTGCACCCCACTTCCTTCCTCCTCCACTTCGCCACAGACATGCTATGTCACCTCGGATTCTGGGGTGCCTTTCCATGCCCTCTCATTTCTCTCTGCACTTTCTTATCGCACTCTTTCTGCTTGTTCAAAACCACAGCATCATGTGCGCAGAGCTGTTTATGCCCGAGGCGATGCCAGGCCAGTGTATGTTGGGAATAGCCAGGACCCTGCAGCACATATTATTGCCCTGAGGAATACTAATTGCCTCGCTGATAAATTGAGAAGGAAGAAAAGCCTCGAAGACAATGCCAGGTCCATTTTAAAAGGGAACTCTTAAAGCACATATACAGAAACATCATTCGTTTAAAGAAACAATCCCTTTCTCTCTCCTAAATTTGTACTTAATTGGGCTTCATCCTCTGCTCCTCTCTTAGGCCATTTAAAGATCATCCTTTTCAGGGCCTGAACAAGGCATACCCAGCCGAAAAAAAGAAAGAAAGAAAAAGAAACCACAGAGCCCAGAATCAAGGTCTCTGCTGTTGTCAAGTTCAGGATTAGCTGAAAAAGCCCAGCCTTTCTGGTCTTGTCCCGTTATCATGAAACGCCATTTTCCCAAGACATTCTTGTAATACGTCATCATTCGCCAATCAGAGAGCCCAGTGGGGTGATATTTAATTCATGCCTGTCAATCACGACACAAAGAAAAGGCCTTCAGCTGGGCACCGAGAGAATCCTCTGCTGACCGAACAAAGAGTCCGCAGGGATCTGGTCCCAGCCACGAACTGCTGTCAGGAGCGGCTCTGCCTTGCTACCAGGCCCTTGCGTGGTTTCAAAATAATTGATGCTTTGGAAGCAGCAAGGCAGATTAAAGAGATTAAACCGACAGCATCTCTGTGACATGGTCTGGAGAGAATAAGATGGGGACTTTCATGTTTTAGCTCTTCAGTGGCAAATCAGCATGTCCTTGGCATTCGACCTCTGCATCAAATCCAAATATTTGAATTTTAGGGTAAACTGCCGTAGCCTAACCCTGTCGACCGGGGTTTGTATCAGCTCTGTGAGTTCTAAATGGATGTATCAGCAAAACTAGTAAAACTAAGTAGTTGAGATGTGAATCTGGTATATGAAAACTCAGAAACCTTCATTTCCATGCCTTACATTTATCTTTGGAAGTTGGAGGAATACAAATAATAAATAAATGAAATTAAACACTTCCGTAGCCATTGTTGGTAACACAAACACAGGATTCAAAGGCAGCAGCTGGACAACAAAGGGAACAGTTCCTCACATTCAAGATTAGCTCACCAAGGAGTTTTTTTCTCCCCAAAACAGTCCCTGGATAGTACAGTGGTTTTTTTCCTCCCTGCCTCTCTTGTACTAGTAATAGAATCAAAATGGTTTTATATTACATGTTGACGCGAAGTAGGGGAACTCAAGCTTATGCGTCTCAGTGATGCAAAATGGAATCCCACCTTTTTTCTATCCCAAGAACCCTTTACATTTATCCTGTATCTTTTTCCTCCAAAACACTTTCATATTTGTTCATTCAACCTTAATGAAGGTAAAAAATTATTATCATGCCACTGCACTCCAGCCTGGCAACAGAGCGAGACTCCATCTCAAAAAAAAAACTCTTTTACTAACTCTTTTTTAGCTCCCTCTTCACACATGAAGAAACAATGAGGGAAGGTGGCATAAAAATCAATCAATGGGAAAAGTGGAAGAACAAAAGCAAAAGCAAACGGGGTTTGGAGACGGGGAAAGCCCGGTGTTGAACCTCAGCCTCCAATTTCCAGCTCTCTGACTTTGGCAAGATGCTTAAACTCTTTAGGGTTTTTGTTTTGTCTTGTTATGTTTTTGTTTTTTGAGACAGAGTTCGCTCTGTCTCCCAGGCTAGAATGCAATGGCATGATCTCAGCTCACTGCAACCTCCACCTCCGGGTTCAAGTGATTCCCCTACCTCAGCCTCCCGAGTAGCTGGGATTACAGGCACCTGCCACCACGTCTGGCTAATTTTTGCATTTTTAGTAGAAACAAGGTTTTGCCATGTTGGCCAGGTTTGTCTTGAACTCCTGACCTTGAGTGATTTGCCTGCCTTGGCCTCCCAAAGTGATGGGATTACAGGCATGAGCCACCACGCCCAACTAGACGCTTAAACTCTTTGATCATCCGTTTCCTCTCCTGTAACGTGGTAATCATACCTATCTCACAGCAGTCTCACTGCAATTAAGTCAGATTACACAGGTGAGAGTTCCTGGCACATACTAGGCTCTTAGAATTAGTCATGTGTCTCTACATGTCATACTGGGCTGTAGCACAGCCCTCAAGATGACACAGGTACATCTCTGATCCTGCCCTATTTGGGCTTTGAGGGCTTCTATCTGGAGAAATGCCCTCAGAAGGTAACCGCTAAGTGTGGCAAAGAATTGACCAGTGTTAGCTTCTACAGCCATCTGCAAGGAGGCCACCCCGGTGGTTTTCTAGGAGAGCCACAGGAGGAAGGGAACCTCTTCAGGGGCACTGGAATCCTTTGTGCCAGGTGCTTCTTTTCATCAGAGCTGGGGAGTACATTTCAGTGACTTCTTAGACATTTGTGTGGGACACACATGAGCCTGAGGGAATTTTTAAGCCAGGCACAAAGTTAGTTTCAAATACTAGTTAATAAATCTATTTGTCTTCATTTCCTTTTTTTTGCACAGAAGCTCGTAATCGAGGACCTACGTGTGAACAACTTTATATGCATATTTTTTTGTATTTGGTTTACTTGGATTGATAAGATACACTATATTTAAGTTCCTTGAACACTGTGGATCCCCCTCACGTGTATGAATGACTGAGGCTTTGCAAATTAAGGGACGTTTGTGTGAATAAAGTTATTTGATGGGGTCAAAGAAAAAAAAAAGAATTACAGTCATGTGTTGCTTAACAGCAGGGATACCTTCTGAGACCTGCATCGTTAGATGATTTCATTGTATCTTGTAGAGTGTACTTACACAAACCTAGACGGCACAGCCTATGACATAGCAATGCCATATGGTAGAGCCTACTGCCCCTGGGCTACAAATCTGCACCGCATGTGACTGCACTGAATACTGTAGGCAACTGTAACACAATGGTAAGTATTTGTATATCTATCTAAACATAGAAAACTTACAGTAAAATATGGTATGAAGGCTAAAAATGGTATACCTACCGGGCATGGTGGCTCATGCTTGTAATCCTAGCTACTTTGGGAGGCCGAGGCAAAAGGATCACCTGAGGTCAGGAGTTCAAGACCAGCCTGACCAACGTCGAAACCCCGTCTCTACAAATATACAAAAATTAGCCGGGCATTATGGTGGGTCCCGGTAATTCCAGCTACATGGGAGGCTGAGGTGGGAGAATTGCTTGAATCCAGGAGGCTGAGGTTGCAGGGAGCCGAGATGGTACACTGCACTCCAGCCTGGATGACAGAGCAAGATTCATTCTCAATCAATCAATCAATCAATCAACCAAGTGATTTACCTATATAGGGTACTGACCAGGAATGGAGCTTGCAAGACTGGAAGCTGCTCTGAGTGAGTCAGTGAGTGGTGAGTGAAGGTGAAGGCCTAGGACATTACTGTGCATTGCTGTAGACTTTAGAAACCTTGTACATTTAGGCAACACTGAATTTACTTAAAAACTTTTTTCTTCTTCAATAATAAATTACCCTTAGCTTACTATAACTTTTTTACTTTATAAACTAAATGTTTTAAAACTTTTAGGCTCTTTTGCAGTAATGCTGCTTAAAAAAAAAATATATTGTACAGCTGTACACAAAAAAAACTTTTTTTTTTTTTTTTTTTTTTTTTTTTTTTTGAGACAGACTCCTGCTCTGTTGACCAGGCTGGAGTGCAGTGCCGCCATCTCGGCTCACTGTAACCTCTACCTCCAAGGTTCAAGTGATTCTTGTGCCTCAGCCTCCCAAGCAGCTGGGATTACGGGTGTCCACCACCACAATCAGCTAATTTTTGTATTGTTAGTGGAGACAGGGTTTCACCCTGTTGGCCAGGCTGGTCTCAAACCTCTGGCCTCAAGTGATCTGTCCACCTCGGCCTCCCAAGCTGCTGGGATTACAGGCATGAGCCACTGTGCCTGGCCTATTTTCTTTCTTTATATACTTATTCCATAAGATTTTTTCTATCTTTAAATTTTTTAACTGTTTTAAGTTTTAAACGTTTTTTGTTAAAAACTAAGATAAAAACAGACATTAGCCTAGGCCTACCCAGGGTGAGGATCATCAACATCACTGTCTTCCACCTCCACATTTTATGCCCACTGGAAGGTCTTCAGGGGCAGCGACCTACATGGAGCTGTCATGTCCTGTGATAGCATGACAATGTCTTTCTTCCGGAATACCTCCTGAAAGCCCTGCCCGAGGCTGTTTTACAGTTAACTGTTTTAAAATAAGCAGGAATACAGCTCAAATAACAATAAATAGTATAGTAAGTACATAACCCAGTAAGATAATTAATTATTAGCTAGTATTATGTACTGTACATAATTGAATGCACTAAACTTTCATGTGAATGGCAGTGCAACAGGTTTGTTGACACCAGCATTACCACAGACACATGAGTAACGTGCTGTGAGTAACGTTATGACAGTGACGATGTCACTAGGGATAGATTTTCAACTGCATTGTAATCTTTTTTATTTTTTTTATTTTTGAAACAGAGTCTTGCCCTCTTGCCCAGGCTGGAGTGTAGTGGTGCAATCTCGGTTCACTGCAACCTCCACCTCCCGGGTTCAAGTGATTCTCCTGCCTCAGCCTCCCAAGTAGATGGGATTACAGGCACCCACTGCCACGCCCAGCTAATTTTTGTATTTTTAGTAGAGATGGGGTTTCACCATGTTGGCCAGGCTGGTCTCAAACTCCTGACCTCAAGTAATCCACCCATCTCAGCCTCCCACAGTGCTGGGATTACAGGCCTGAGCCACCTCACCTGGCCAACTACATTGTAATCTTATGGGGCCACGGCTGTATATGTGGTCTGTCTAGATGGAAGCGTCATTACGCAGTGCGTGACTGTAGCAGTTTCCTCCTTATGCCAGGAGAAGGTTTGCAGCAGAGCCGGAACTTCTGCCTCTAGCCAGGATGCCCCTGGACCACTGGCTGGCTAAATTGATTCTCACAGCTGACTGGTGTTGCTGGTATCATTCTTAAACTAGATCCCCTTGGGCTCCTTTCCTGCCCCAGCAGGAGCAGCCAGAGCAGACTTTCCAGAAGTTTCTCTCTTTCCTGTTATTTGCTGACCTAATGGAAACCTGGGACTGGAGAAACTTCAGGTAGAGATTAACCCTATGAGACCCAGGGCCTTTTGTGCCCGACACCCGCCTATCATCGTAGGCTATAATTAAGATTCCAAAAGTAGAAATCTCCAGAAAATTTGCCTTTCAAATGTGCCTGCCTTGGCCAGGCGTGGTGGCTCACACCTGTAATCCCAGCACTCTGGGAGACCAAGAAGAGTGGATCACTTGAGGTCAGAAGTTTGATACCAGCCTGGCCAACATGGTGAAACCCCATCTCTGTTGAAAATACAAAAATTAGCCAGGTATGGTTGTGGGTGCCTGTAATACCAGGTGCTTGGGAGGCTGAGGCAGGAGAATCACTTGAATCTGGGAGGCAAAGGGTGCAGTGAGCTATCATGCCACTGCACTCCAGCCTGGGTGACAGAATGAGACTCTGTCTCAAAAAATAATAATAATTTTTAAAACTTTGTTTTAAGTGCTTCCTTGGCCAGGCATGGGGGCTCATGGCTGTAATCCCAGCACTTTGGGAGACTGAGGCAGATGGATCACTTGAGGTCAGGAATTCAAGATGAGCCTGGCCAGCATGGTGAAAGCCCATCGCTACCAAAAATATTCAAAAAATAGCTGGATGTGGTGGTGTGCCCCCATAATCCCAGCTACTTGGGAGGCTAAAGCAAAGAGAACTGATTGAACCCAGGAGGCAGAGGTTGCAGTGAGCCGAGATCATACTACTGCACTCCAGCCTGGGCAACAGAGCAAGACTCCATCTGGAAAAAAAAAAAAAAAAAAAAAAAAAAGTGCCTTCCTTAAGGTGGGAAGCAATAATGATAGCAACAAAGTTTAAAAATGTAAGTTGAGGCCAGGCTTGGATTACAGGCTCACATATATATATATATGTTCAATATTCTAGCATCCCAGAGGTTAAGTAAATATCCTAGCATCCCAGAGGGTTAGGGTTCAGAGAATATGTGATTTTAATAATTATATATATACATACATAGATAGGTATATATACATATGCCATTTTGTCTGTAGAAAAAATTATATATGTGTATATACACACACACACACATATAAATATCATGTATTCACTGAGCCCTAACTCTCTGGGACGCTAGGGCATTTAACTTTGAGCTTCTTGGGGTTTTCTCACCTGCATCCCAGGACACAGTTCCAGAGCCTCACACAGCCCTGGGGCATTGCTGGAGACAGAAGGTGGGGGATGTCTATTGCCCTGGTCCACAAGGGTCCTTCTGTGACTCCCCCGCCACGCTCAGAATAAAGGAATCTTCTGTTAGGCGGTGAAGTCCAGTGCGCCTGGTCTCTTTTCCTTCTCTGAATTCGTGCCTCTGCCTCTTCCCAGGCCACTCCCAGGAGGCCGCTCTTATCCCCACGGTAGGAAAGTTCCTCGAAGTCTGGTTGCCGCCTACTTCTCAGCCCGCCTCTGTCCCCCTTTCACAGGCATCCTCCACGGCTGCCACGCCAAGAAGCCCCCTGCAGCTCGCCAATCCGCCATGATCCCTCATGCCTCCTTGGTTGGCATTGCTGGCCCCTCTACCTGGAATACCGTTCAACGCCCTCCTCCCCACCTTTATCAGCTGTTGTTCATTCCTAAGCAGAAGCTAACTTGTCACCTCCTGCAATGAGTCATCGTTCAGGCCTCCTCCGGGCTCTGTACCGGCTCCTCCTCCATGCTGCTTGCATAGCACATCAGCACAGTGGCACTGATTCCATTTTATTGTAATGGCCTGGGTGCGTGTCTCCTTTCACTGCTCATGTAAACGCAATCTGAGCTTCATCTTTCTTTCCCCAGCCACTGCCTGACATACAGCAAGTGCTCAGTTTAGGCTTGTTAAGTCAATTTTCTTAACAGCATCCCTAATCATCCCTGCCCTCTGCACTTGAATTTATGGCAGTGCTGTCCACAGTGGAGCCATTTAGATATTAATGTGACCACCAGGGGACCACGGGTTTGAATGAATGAATTACATGTTCTCTCTGCTAACCTCCTAATTACAGGGATCTTAGTGGTCAGCCAGTCCAACCTCCTGTTTAGCACAGAACTCACCTTATGAGTAGTCATTCCATCTCTGCTTAAATAATTCTTAATGCTCTTATATCAAGTGGACATAATGCTCTTGTCATGGAAAACACTAGCATGTGGGGTAAATATTAGCAAGAAAACATCTTGGTCAACAGAGGAATCGTCACTCAGTTTATAAGGGCAGAACAGTCCAGAACGATGCTGGGAAAAAAGGGATATTCTGTTTTCAGTGGAGCTTGTTTTTCTTCCAAAATTCGGGCCAGGTGAAAAGGAAGCTTGATTACCCTAATCTCGTGGGCTGTGTCCTGTGGGCTGGTTTTGGCCGAAATTCTCCAGGTGAAATGACTGGAGCCCTCTGCTCCGTCTTCGAGGAGCCTTTGTTATCTCCACAGCGAGTTTTGGACTCTAACAGTTTTTGGAGAAGAAAAAAAGAGGCGAAGACAGTGGCTCTTTGTGTCTCTCAAAGGAGACACTGTTTCCTTGGGTTGGCACAGCCCACCGGCAACGTGCTGCCCTTCATGCCTGATGGTTTTCCTGCCCGGACACACGGACTGCGTGGTACCAGCCTTCACGCGGGACAGAAAGGATGGCTGTCTCCTGTAACGTGAGGGTGACTTCCAAAGCAGCAAATGGAGTAACCGTCTGACCATGACTGTCAGTGATTCATCACCCCTCTTTTTATGTCTCCATGACGCAGGTCTAGGAGAGCACTAACAGCCCTAGCATTTGCAGCTAACAGTGGTCTTCAGCTTAGAAGCGGAGTTTCTAAGGATCTCTCTCTTATTTCCTTTATTTAGATTCATTATCCGAAGTTGAACGTCAATGACACCTTAATCTGTATAAATAGCTGTCGCTTTGGTGCACCCTGAACTTCCAGAGTGATATGGTTTGGATTTCTGTTCCCACCCAAATCTCGTGTCAGGTTGTAACCCCCAGTATTGGAGGAGAGGCCTGGGGGGAGGTAACTGGATCATGGGGCAGCCTTACCCTTTGCTGTTCTCGGTGATAGTGAGTTCTCACGAGATCTGGTTATTAGAATGTGTGTAGCACCTCCCTGTTCTTTCTTCTCCTCCTTTTCCGGCTTTCTGCCATGACGAGAAGTTTCCTGAGGCCTCCCCAGCCATGCTTCATGAACAGCCTACAGAACTGTGAGTCAATTAAAACTGTTTTCTTTATAAATTACCCAATCTTGGCTGGGCGCAGTGGCTCACGCCTGCAATCCTTGCACTTTGGGAGGTTGAGGCACGTGGATTGCCTGAGGTCAGGAGATCGAGACCAGCCTGACCAACAACTGAAATCCTGTCTCTACTAAAAATACAAAAGTTAGCCAGGCGTGGTAGTGCATGCCTGTAATCCCAGCTCTCTGGGAGGCTGAGACAGGAGAACCACTTGAACCTGGGAGGCAGAGGTTGCAGCGAGACGAGATGGTGCCACTGCACTGCAGCCTGGGCGACAGAGTGAGACTCCATCTCAAAAACAAAAAATTACCCAGCCTCAGGTAAATTACCCAGTCTCTTTATAGCAATATGAGAATAGAGTGATTCAGCATCATTCATTCTTTTTGTAGACATAGGGCCTTGGTATGTTGCCCAGGCTGTTCTCAAACTTCTGGCCTCAAGAGATCTTCTCTCCTCAGCTTTCCGAAGCACTGGGATTACAAATGTCAACCACTATCCTCAGCCTTGTTCATTGGTATAGTTAACACACATTTGTTGAGCACCAGCTCTGTGCCCCTGCTGTGCCTGGCAATGAGGATACATATCAGACTGTCACTATTCATGGAGTGCCTTGAAAGCCCAGAGGAAGAGCTCCTGAAACATGGCCAGTGGGAATCATGGAAGGCCTCTCGGTGTAGGTGCTGATAGAGCTGTCACGGTGAACAAACAGGAGTCAGCCAGGGCCTGAGTGGAGGAAAGACATGCAGGATTGTGAAGGTAGAGAGAAAGCTTAGCACACAGAGCATAGAAATTAATTTTCAGTGGCTGGAGTGGGGGGTGTATGTATATTGGGAGAGTGGCAGGAGATACTGATAAAAGTAAAGAGATTTTTAAAACATGCTTTGGTGACTTTGGATTTTTTTTTTAATTTTTTTATGCTTGCCATGGTGGGTCACGTCTGTAATCCCAGCACTTCGAGAGGCCAAGGTGGGCAGATCACCTGAGGTCAGGAGTTCGAGACCAGCCTGGCCAACATAGTGAAACCCTTTCTCTACCAAAAAACACAAAAATTAGCTGGGCGTGGTTGCACACGCCTGTAATCCTACCCACTCGAGAGGCTGAGTCGCAAGAATCACTTGAATCTGGGAGGTGGAGATTGCAGTGAGCATTGCACTCCACCCTGGGCGACAGGGAAAGACTCCATCTCAAGAAACAAAAAAATTGTTTTTAGAGATGGGGTCTTGCCCTGTCGCCCAGGGTGGTATGGAGTGGTACAGTCATAGCTCACTGCAGCCTCAGACTCCTGGCCCCAAGAGATCTGGCTTCAGCCTCCCAGGTAACTGAGACTATAGGCATGCACCGCCATGCCCAGCTAATTTTTAAATTTTGTGTAGAGTCAGCATCTTGCTACGTTGCCCAGCCTGGCCTCAAACTCCTGGGCTCAAACCGTCCTCCTGTCTTGGCCTCTCAAAGCATTGGGATTACAGGCATGAGCCACCATGCCTGGCTGGATTTTAGATTTTATCCTGAAGGTATCTGGGGGCTTCTGAAAGATTTCTTTCATGGGATGGTGAGGTAATCGGATAAAGCCGACAGACCATATGTCAGGACAGCAAAACAATCACACGTGGAGGCCACACATCCTCAGTGGCTCCTGCCAGCCCTAGGAAACAATGTTGCCACAGAAGACACCAACACAAGTTTCAGAAAACTGGATGTTGTCCTTCATCCCTACTGCCTGCATTCCTTAGAGCAGGCGTCCCCAAACCACGGCCCGCGGACCGCATGCGGCCCCCTGAGGCCATTTATCCGGCCCCCTGCCGCACTTCAGGAAGGGGCACCTCTTTCATTGGTGGTCAGTGAGAGGAACACAGTATGTGGCGGCCCTCCAACAGTCTGAGGGACAGTGAACTGGCCCCTGTGTAAAAAGTTTGGGGACACCTGCCTTAGAGGCAGGGAGAGTTGTCTGTACTACTAAGAGATAACTGGTCTAAGAGATATGTGGTAGGTGCTCAACAGATGTTTGTTGAATGAATGAAGGAAGGAAGGAAGGAAGGAAGGAATGAGCAAATGAGTGGTTCTGCCCTCTGGGAGAAGAGGGAACAGAACAAACCTTCTTTGATGGGATTTCATAGTCGACTTTCTGATACTTGAAGATCACTATTTCTTTTTTCTTTTACATTATTTAATTTTTTGTGGAGATAGGGTCTCGCTATGTTGCCAAGGCGGGTCGTGAATGCCTAGCCTCAAGCGATCCTCCTTGCCTTGGTTCCCCAGAGCCCTGGGATTACAGGCACAAGCCACTGTGCCCTAAAACCACTGTGGGGCCTCCGGGCCTCCAATCCCCGTTTAAGTGGCGCTGCTACTACTCAGTTTTTATATGCTGTGGTGCTACGTAAGATTTTATTTGGGGGCTTAATTTGAGTTGGGGGGAAGGAGTTTCTCCTGGCTTAAAAACAATAAAAGGTCAGGCTTAGTGGCTTACACCTGAAATCCTAGCACTTTGGGAGTCCAAGGAGGGCGAATTGCTTGAGCCCAGAAGTTCAAGTTCAGCCAGAGCAACATGGTAAGATCCCGCATCTCTATAAAAAATACAGAATTTACTTGGGTGTGATGGTGCACACCTATAGTCCCACCTACCTGGGAGTCTGAGGTGGGAAGATCACTTGAACCTGAGAGGTTGAGGCTGCAGTGAACTCTGATTGTGCCACTGCACGCCAGCCTGGGCAACAGAGTGAGATCCTGTCTCAAAAAATAACAAATAAACGATTGAAGTCTACTAACAAAGAGAAGGCTTCCTAATAAAACTGGTTAGAAAACAGCCCTGATTTGCTGAGTTCATACAGCAAATATATTGTCACCAATAAAGTTCTTTTGTTGTTTGGTTGGTTGGTTTTTTGTTGTTGTTGTTTGTTTTTTGAGACAGAGTTTCACTCCTGTTGCCCAGGCTGGAGTGCGATGGTGCGATCTCAGCTCACTGCAACCTTTGCCTCCTGGGTTCAAGTGATTCTCCTGCCTCAGCCTCCCAAGTATCTAGGATTACAGGCACCCTCCCACCACACCCAGCTAATTCTGTATTTTTGGTAGAGACAGAGTTTCACCATGTTGGTCAGGCTGGTCTTGAACTTCTGACCTCAGATGATCCACCTGCCCCTGCTTCCCACAATACTGGGATCACAGGTGTGAGCCACTGCACCCAGCCAGACCAATAAAGTTTTGCCTGAAATTTGTTAGGACTGTTTCTCTTGATGACTTGTGTCCTTCTTTTCAACCTAAGCAATACATTTTCTAGATCCTCATGTTCATGTATTGATTAGTAGTAAATTTGGAAGTTATTTTTTTTGGAGTCAAAAAATACCTTCCAGTGGTTGATATTAATAGTTCCTGTAGACTCTCTTTGGATGTAATGATCCTTGGCCTATAACTAGTTTTTCTTTTGTGTCAAACAGCTGTTCTCAGATACTCTAATTTGCTTTCCTCTCAGCATATGGTAGCATTGAACTTTGTCCTGCTGAAATTGCTCATGGCCATGTGATTTGCTTTGGCCAATTACCAAGACCAACTCCGCCATAAAGAACCCCACCCAGGCGGCGCTGAAGGCAGTAAGAAGCCGACACCCAGATAGCACAGCAAAGTGGGACTATCTGGGGAACAAAAACAGCCTTCTGAGCTGAGAGCCTCAGGGAGCTGACAGCTTTCCAGGCTAAGACCTGCATAGTTAGTCTCTCTGAACAGGTGATTATTATTAACAAACAGGTGTTCAGGGTTTTCTCATAGCAGCTGGCTTTTGCTTACCACTGATCAAGGAAAATCCAGAAGGTATTCTCCACGAGGGAGCCACAGGGGCAGGGTCATATATCCCATGCTTAAAGAATTATTTTAACCGATGTGTGATATACATATACTGTGGCAGGGGCGGCAGCTAGGTTTTCCTTGCCATTGTTCTTCTTAGCAAACAATATATTTTATCATAAACTCAGCATTTCTCAGCAATTAGACACTCAGCATTTCTCAACAGCCAATGAAATGAAACTGAAGGTGATGTGTGGACTCTTCTTGAGAGAGGCATTTCACTACCAGTGGCAGGTACCTTACTGCTCCCTTCCATGTCCCATGTTGATTAAAAAAATAGCAGAGCAAAGCATGCTTGCAACCCGTGCTAAACATGTAGCATAATGAAAAACAAGCGTTTTGTTGTCATAAGCACCTGAGATTTGGGATTCGTTTGTAATTAAAACATAAGCTAGTCCATGCTAATATGGGGTTTATCGTACATTTATTTTCCTGTACTTTAAGTTATATTTATGCTTGTTATAATTTGTGTCTTTGTTTCTATAGTGATGAATGTTGATTATTCTTCTTACAGCTCTATACTATTTACTAGGCCATAATAATTCTCTCTTCTGATTTTCCAGTGGTTTTTTTTTTCTATGAAAGAGTCACATTGCAAGAATCTCTCTTAAACGACTATCAATAGTGGGATAGTTGGAAGAAATACTTTTTTCATTATATTTGGCAAAGAAAAAATATACTTCTTTTTAGAGGCTCTCCACCCTTCAGCTGCAACTCATTACTGTCTACCTAAATGCGCTAAACTGGCCAGAAAGCAAATGTTTCCCATTACAAATGACATTTATCAGCTAGTCTCAGGAATCGGTTTCCTTCAAAACTGATCTAGTTTGGAAGTCATAGTTATGACTCACTACTGGATCTTTCGGTGCTTTCAAAGCATAAAAGTACAATGGGTGATATGATTAACATTGACCCACTGCATTTTATTGTATGCGTATATCAACCATAACATTTATTTTTCCAAGAAGACATATTTTTGGCTACCAGTATCAGAATGCCTTCCTTAATATGTCTGGTAGTCTTTCATTTGCATTCATGCTTTGCATTTTAAATTTTTTCATATAACATATTCATCATTATATTTTTAGAATCTGTTATTTGAGTTTTCGCTGCTGCCCATACATCAAATTATATTGTTAAGAAAATGTTTTGAGTAAATGCCATCCAGACTTGAAACCCAATTGAAACATAAGAAGTCCTCAACTTCCCCATGGGTTATGTTCTGAAGATTTATAGTCTGCATTTTGGAGCATGGGTGACATTTCCTAGAAATAATAATTCTGAGATTAATCATTAGTTCCCATCCCAGCCATCCAATGCTGAGTTAACCCCTAAAGTAATTGACATATTTGTTTTGTGTGGGTCGTCTTAGACGTCTAATCAATCACCATTTATAGCAATGTTTGAGAAAACCAATCCGTTAGCATTAACAAAAGGTATACATTGATTTGGAGAAAATGTTTGTATTCGTAACCTATCTTAGGAGGAGGGAAGAAATGTAAAGCCCTAGGAACACATTTTGTTTATTTAATTTTTTAGAGGTGAAGTCTTACCATATTGCCTGGACTGGTTTTGAACTCCTGGACTTAAGTAATCCTCCTGCCTCAGCCTCTCAAAGTTCCAAGAACATGCTTCTTATCTCTCTTACGGCCACAAAAACAATGAACTGCTGACATGTGTTTTTAGAAAGAATGTGGAAGTATAGGAACCTCTTCCTTTATGTGGTAATTGAGGTGAGCATCTTAGAACATCTGGTATGGCTTAGGATGGATGGTAAGATAAAAAGATCTTTGTAAATCAGACATTTCTCATTTCAAACTCAATTTCACACAGTGGCTTAAATGATACTTGAAATAGATCCATGTAGAAGCAACATAATGCAAAATTAACTCAAGTGGGGTCTCACTTTCTCATTCTGATTTTTCAGTTGTAAAGTATTGATCATAATCTACTAGGAGTATAGTCTAACAATAATTTTTAATTAGATGATGCAGCTACAAAACCCACATTCCAACCAGTTTATCCCTACAGTGCTACGTCCATATTGAAATGACTTTGAAACTCCAAAATTTGTTGGTATAGGACAAATAGTATCTGTTTATGTAGTCACAAATTATAGGTGCCCTGGCGTTCTGTCATCTTGACTCAAAGATGAAGTTGTTCAGTGTTGAATCAATAGGAACTTGGTTTTTAGGTATTGTTGGCTCCAGTTTGAAAGCTGTAAAATAGTGGCCCGTGGTCAAGAGAAGGAAGTAAAGAGGAAAATACATGACTTAATGAGGAATTTACCCAGTTCGGCCTTTGGCCATTATGATACTTCTCAAAAGAAATAGAGAAAATGCTTCTCAAAAGAAATAGAGAATGAGATCAAAACAGAGCTTGAACTTTTGAAATCTTGTAGGCATAGCTATGATTCAGGCATTCAATAACACTGACAGCAAAATCCTTCCCATCATGTCTTGAAGAGTGAAACTAGAGTCAACTGTGAGGTTAAATGGTCTTGAGAAAGCTGCCTAGAAGATAAATGGAATTTTCTCTAAGTCACTAGTATTAACCTGTTTGCTAAATTGAATAGAGAATGCCAGGCAGTTTGAAAAATCTAGGAAAAGGTGAAGCAAAAATACAGAGTAGGAGGTCTTGGCTGTCATGTCTCTTCTGTGTTCTATTAATTTCCTGGTCATTTTGGCAACTGAGAGTTAATTTACCCCTCTGCAATGATATCTTCTTGGATTACTTGCTCTCTAACTCTCTTCCAACTTTGATATGTTCATATCTCAGTGGCATGTTACTGACAGACATAGGCATTTCTAGGTACTAAAAAGTGGACGGTCATTTATATTATGTCAGTGATAAGTAGCAGTGGGAGCAGCAGGCTTAGCTACCGTTCATTGACTATTTATTATGGACAAGATTCCATGCTGAGTCCTATATATGGATTATCTCATTCAATCTTCAAAATATTATCAGAGATTTGATAAATTTTGCCCAAGTCCTCCCAGCTATGAAATACCAAACGTAAAAAAGAGTAGTGGATATTGATCTTCTAATCACTTGCTCAAAAAAGTTAACTACCATAACAGCTTTGAATGAAAATGTAAATCTAATATATTCATTCTCTCTGGAAATCAGATGTCTTGTGTGTGTTGGCAACAGAGTTTTGTTTAGGTAACATATGAATCTATTCATAAGTATTATGTGTGCTATCTCATGATTCACTGTTCAATATAGTAGCCACCAGTCATATGTGGCCATTTAAAATTTAATTTTCATTAATTAACTTAAAAACTTAATTCCTCTGTCACTAGCCACAGCTCAGTGCTCGGTAGCCACATGTGGCTCGTGGCTACCATATTGGACAGTGCAGATACAGAAAATTTCCAGCAATACAGAAATTTCTATTGGACAGCATGGCTTTAGTTCCTACATTCTAGTTCTCTCTTCCTCGCTCCTCTCAATGCCTCAGTTTTGTTAAGGTCAGCTCCAATCACGGTAGCAACAATAGCTGTAGAAATTCAAAACCTCATCCCATCTAGAGGAAGAATTTTCTTTTGGGGGTGTTAGAAGTGTGAGGGAACTTTTTTTCCCAGAAGTTTCACCACAATATTGTTATGTCTCATTGTTCCAAATTTGATTATATCCATCTCTGAGTAATCTTTATGGCTCGAGAGATAGGATGTTCTGATTGGCGTAAGCCAATCAGGTTCATGCCCAGAGCAATCTCATTGTAATGACTACAGTTTCATGGCTGTTATCCAATGGGTTAGCAAAAAGATTCCTTGAAAACAAGTTGGAGAACATTAAACAGAAGAATGGAAGATAAATTTTGGTAAGCACCATAAAAATATCCATCATAGCTTTCATTTTTGCTGTTTTTCCAAATCAAGGTTTAAGGATATATTAAAATGCTACGCTGACTGTCACAGGACTCAGACCATAAAGTAGCCTGAATTGTTTCCATAGTCCTGTATTAGAAACTATATTACAATGGCTCTCCAAACTATTCTGATTCAATATGGTCAAAGTCCTTAAAATAGTTTGAATGTTGGCTATATTAAAAGATATGTATCTAAAAATTAGCCAGGCATGGTGGCAGGGGCCTGTGATCCAGCTACTCAGGAGGTTGAGGCAGGAGAATTGCTTGAACCCAGGAGATGGAGGTTGCAGTGAGCCGGGATCACACCACTGCATTCTAGCCTGGGTAACAGGGTGAGACTCTATCTCAAAAAAAAAAAAAAAAAGAGAAACAAACAAAAAGAAAATATATGTATCTTTGGGTAAATATCATAGGAATTGTTGAATGCACCATAGTAATGGATGTTGAAGTTTAAGAGTTTTGCCCAGATCCAAGGAAGAGAGATCCAAGGAAGTAAATGGTGTCATTGGTCAATAAATAAATTTCTTTCAAGTCTTTGCTTTCAGTTTTAATACATATGAAACCTCGGTCTTTTTTTTTTTTCCTTATTTTTTAAGACAGTCTCTCTCTGTCACCCAGGCTAATGTGCAGCAGTGCAATCTTGGCTTACTGCTTCCCGGGTTCAAGTGGTTCTCATGCCTCAGCCTCCCGAGTAGCTGGAACTACAGGTACACACCACCACGTTTGGATAATTTTTTTTGTATTATTAGTAGAGAAGGTTTCACCATGTTGGCCAGGCTGGTCTCAAACTTCTGACCTCAAGTGATCCACCCACCTCAGCTTCCCAAAGTGCTGGGATTACAGGCATGAGACACCGTGCCTGGCCTTATTTTGTTTCTAAAAGTTAGGTAAATGTATACCCCAAGAGGAATTCTCCAACTTGGTCCTCCTTAAACATAAATACACAAAAGAAGAATGCACACTAGTCTGTTTACAATGTAGAACCAAAAAAAAAAATTTTTTGAAAAAGTCATGGTGATGAGTCCAGAATGTCGAAGCCAGTTTTAAGTAAGCTGGCCTTTGAGTTGCTAAGTGTGTTTATTTTTTCCATTCTCCTCTGAAACCATAGTTGCTACAAAATCCCAGAAACAGAACTGCAGTGAATCTACAGAACTACTTTATTCCATCAAACCCCAGTCAGCAAACTGTGATTAAATGGGTGTGAAGAGTAAAACAGCCCAAGATTCCTAAAATGTCACATATTTGCAATTTGACCAAAATGGAACTGAGCCTGTAGGCTTGTCTCACAACATTTTGGCAAGGGAAAGGGAATATCCATGGAAATGGTCTTAAAATTGTCCTTGTTTTCTTCTGAAAAAAAAAAAAAAGTATCAATTTATAAAATAAATTTTTATTTTTATTACTTATTATTATTTAGAGACCTAGTCTCCCTCTGTCACCCAGACTGGAATGCAATGATGCAATCATAGCTCACTGCAGCCTTAACTTCCAGGTTCAAGCAATCTTTTCACCTCGGCCTCCTGAGTAGCTAGGACTACAGGAGCAAACCTCCGTGCCTGGCTAAATTATTTTTTATTTTTTGTAGAGTTGCTGTGTTGCCCAGGCTAATCTCAAACTCCTGGCATCGAGCAAATTCTCCTGCCTTCATCCTCTAAAGCACAGCGATTATGGGTGTGAGCCACCGTGCCTGGCCCCTATAGAAATAAATTTTAAACCTAGAAAAAGGTGTTAACATAGGCACAGAACAGAGCCTCTCAAAGAAGAATAAACCTACTCAAAGCTTCGGTATTTGCTGGATGTGGTGGCTTATGCCTATAATTCCAGACTTTGCGAGGGCAAGGTGGGAGGAGGACCACTCGAGCCCAGGGTGTAAACCAACCTGGGCAACATAGTGAGACCCAGCTCTATTTTTTTTTAAATTAAAATATATTCTTTAAAAAAACGTTGGCATTAGAATTATGCTAGGGACAGTACTGAGACAACTAAGCTTACATTTTAGAACATGCCTTCACCTTTACTAACTGCATTATAAAGAGATCTCTCGACCTTAAAGTGGCTACCTTCTTTTTGAGGTCTACACACTAGCTCTTTCAGGACAATAATTGCAACTCTTATCTGAAATAAATGAACTCACTAGCTTATCTAGACTAACAGGAAGCATTTCAGTGACCTTTGATTATGATGGGGTCAGTTCTTCCTTTGAAGAAATGCCCATTACAGAAATAAGCAGGCTCAATATTCTTCTGTCTAACAATGGATTCTGCGGGTAGAACAGTTATATTGTATGTTGGTCTGTTTATTTGTTCTAGTTTTTGAAATGACAATAGCATGTGTAATTGTCCCATATTAGTTCCTTATCTAAGGCAGAAAGCAAGTCCATCAGCTTAACAATCTCTGATGTCTTTCTTCTTTCTTAAGGTTTAAAAAAAGTAAATCAGAAAGTCAGAATTCTCTGCACCCCTCATTGCACACTTTTGCCTTTCAGGATGAATATTTGACAGTCTTGGAACAAAAGACATGCTATTCCAGGCCGTATAGTACTATACATGTACTCATAAAACATTACTCACCTCTAAATAGTCTTGTGTGACTTTCAGATATTAACAGTAAATCAATAATTAGATGAAGAAAGAAAATATATATATAGTCTTAAGTTTAAACCTAAACAAATATAGAGCATGTTTAATTTATTTAAAGAATTGGTGCTGGGCGCAGTGGCTCAAGCCTGTAATCCCAGCACTTTGGGAGGCCGAGGCGGGTGGATCACGAGGTCAAGAGATCAAGACCATCCTGGTCAACATGCTGAAACCCCGTCTCTACTAAAAATACAAAAAAATTAGCTGGGCATGGTGGCGTATGCCTGTAATCCCAGCTACTCAGGAGGCTGAGGCAGGAGAATTGCCTGAACCCAGGAGGCAGAGGTTGCGGTGAGCCGAGATCGCGCCATTGCACTCCAGCCTGGGTAACAAGAGCAAAACTCCGTCTCAAAAAAAAAAAAAAGGAATTGGTGAGGAAAAATTGATGTACTTGTTAGTTGTGTCTGCTGCTCTAATAGAAAGAGAAAGCTCCTAAAAATATTTGCTAACCTATATTATTTCAACCACCACTACCCTATAATGATAAACAGATTCAGAGTCTTTACTCTAAGTCACTGACAACAGCTGGCAGCACCCAAGATGACTGTTTCCACAGGTTTCCTAACAAAACAGACAACAACGACATGAATGAAAACAGAATATAGTGCTGCAAACAAATACATTTTTCTGAAGAATGTTAGAAAGAATAGGATGTAGTGTAGTGTTGGGGGACATTGTCATTGATGTCACTGGAGCGTAGACCTAGTTCTGGCACTCCAGATGCCAACCTTTTTACTTTCAGAATGCTGTCCTTTCCTTTCCTTTACACTCTATAGTCTGCTTCTAACTCTGGAAAACTTTCCTCATCTATATCCTTTGTTGATATCCTTCTGCCTCCTAAAGCTTATGCCCCCAAAACTACCTCTGGGATTTTCCTCTCTCTCTCTCTCTCTCTGTCTCTCTCTCTCTCTCTCTCTCTCTCTCTCTCTCTGTCTCTCTCACTAATCTCATCAGTATCCTAGGACTAAATATCCCCTTTAGGTGCATGATTTTTACATCAGTGTCTCTAATCCATGATTCAGTTCTGATACCCAGAACTACGTTTCCAATTGCCTGATCAATAGATTCACCTGCATAGTGCACAGGTAAATGACACTCAAGAATGACAGCTACCTTCTCAAAGCAGCTCTTCGTATTAGATTACTACTGATTCCTATTTCTATGAATGGCACCATTTTCCTCCACTCCCAATATGTCAGGAGCATAATTGATTTCTCTATTTCTTCTCATCTCCAATTTCAGTTTTACTGATTTTTTCTCTACAGAATCTTTTGTATCCATTTCCTTCCCATTTTTAGGTCACTGCCACAGTTCAGTTTCACTTTGCCTCCTGCCTAAACTATTATGTATTAAATCATCACATGCGCACCTTAAATATATATAATTTTTTGTCAATTATACCTTAATAAAGCTGGAAAATAAAATAAAATAAACAATTAAAGTAGCCGACCAACAGCATGCCTGGTCTCTTCTAATTTATTCATTGCATGCTGCCAGAAAAATCTTCCTAAAGCATAACTCTACATATATCATCCCCCTAAAACAAACATTTTTATTTATTTATGTAATATGTTTTTGAGACAGGGTCTCACTAGGTTGCCCAGGCCTCTGGATGCAGTAACACCATCATGACTCACTGCATCCTCCACCTCCCAGGCTCAAGTATCCTCCCACCTCAGCCTCTCAAATATCTGGGCCTATCGGGTCATGCCACCACCCCCAGCTAATTTCTATATTTTTTTTGAAAAGACGGAGCTTCACCATGTTGCCCATGCTGGTCTAAGACCCCTGGGTTCAAGTGATCCACCCACCTTGGCCTCTCAGAGTGTTGAGATCACGGGCATGAACCACCATGTCTAGCCAATAAACACTTTTGAAGACTCTCATTTGCACATAAAGTTAAATTCATACTTCTGTGTATCCTGGTTTCATTTTATTTATTTATTTATTTATTTATTTATTTATGTATTTATTTGAGATAGAGTCTCATTCTGTTGCCCAGGCTGTAGTGCAATGGTGTGATCTTGGCTCACTCAACCTCCTCCTCCTGGGTTCAAGTGATTCTCCTGCCTCAGCCTCCCAAGTAATTGGGATTACAGGCACCCACCACCACACCTAGCTAATGTTTTTTGTATTTTGAGTAGAGTCAGACTGGTCTTGAACTCCCAACCTCAGATGATCCACCTGCTTTGGCCTCCCAAAGTGCTGGAATTACAGGCATTAGCCACTGCACCCAGCCTCATTTATTAATTAATTCAATGAATATTTATTTTTAAATGCCAAAAACACAACAAGGAGCAAAAGCATGCATGATTTCTGCCCTCAATAAATTTTCAGTCTATTGTAGAAAATAAATGTTACAGATAAAGGCTTTAAACAAGTTAGAATTGTGAGCACTTTATGAAAGAAAAATAAAACTCATTTTGAAAGATTTAACCTGGTCTGAGAAGACTCTCTTATAGAAGTTGTATATACATACATATATATATAATACACATGTAGAGACTTTGGTTATCTCAAATCGTCGGCTCAAAATTGACCTTTAATTAAAATTGAACGTTTCAGTCCTTGATTAGGCCTTCTTCTGTGCTTTGTTTATGCTGCAGCCTTTCCTGGTAACATATTTTACTGTCCTTCACATCCCACCTCTTCCTTGCAGCCTTTTTAGTAATTTCTTCTCTCTGCTGTTAGTTCTTGCTCCCTAATCCCCGACTTTATATTTACCTCTCTTCAGGTGTGTGTATGTGAATGATCCAATAATCTTGTTAAAACCATACTGTTTGGAGGATACAGGGTTAATATACAAAAATCAATTGCATTTCTTGAAGTAAGTAATTAGAAAATGAATGTTACAAAATCCACTTAAAATAGCGTTTTAAAAAAATAGAGACTCTGCTTCCAGCCCAAATAGAGAAATAGAGGTTGATTTACTTTACCACCTGAAGCAACCAAACAACAAGAAGACAGAAAAAACCTATGAAATAATAGCTTTGAAGGCACTGAGTATAGGTGATGAAGGACAGTGATTCCTGAGGAACAGTCAATGAACAAGGGGAGTGCTACAGATGCCCCACTTTTACCACCATGAGAGTTTAAGAGTTTCTAGGCTGCAACATAGAGAGAAACCAGGCAAAACCCAGTGAACTCCTTGAATTGAGGAGATGCACTTGAGAGTCCAGAAAGGCAGTGGAAGCTAGAGTGTTGAGGACAGAGTAATGGACAGAAGAGTACTACATAAAAGCAGAAGTCCAGGCTAGACACAGTGGCTCATGCCTGTAATCCCAGCATTTTGAGAGGTCGAGGCAGGAAGATTACTTGAGCCCAGGAGTTTCAGGTCAGCCTAGGCAATGTGGTGAGGTCCCGTCTCTACAAAAAATACAAAAATTAATCCAGTAGGGTGGTATACCTCTGTAGTCCCAGCTACTTGGGAGTCTGAGGTAGGAGGATTGCTTTAGCATTGAAGATCAAGGCTGCAGTGAGCTACAGTTGTGCCACTGCACACCAGCCTGAGTAAAAGAGTGAGACGGGGGCAGGGGGGGGGGGGGGAGGGGAGGGAAAGGGAAGAAGAAAGAGGAGGGAGGAGAGAGGAAAAGAGAAAGAGAACGGATGAGGGAAGAGGAAGCGAGGAAGGAAGGAAGGAAGGAAGGAAGGACCTATCCAGATATCTGGAGAAGGTCACCCTTAAGTATGCAGCAGAACATTGAGCAGGGAATGCATGTGAGGAAAGGACTTGATACTGGGGAAAACAGCATTCAAAAGATTAAAGAAAGCACCCATTGCACACAGAGGGCCAGGAATAGTGCCTGCTCCCACTGGACAGAGTGGAAAAATACTGTAATTCCCTGGGCACTGAGTTGAGTATACAAAAGGCTCTTGCCTCAGTATTGAGGACAATTAGCCTTAGACTGAGCACTATGCTGGTCCTACCTAACAAAACTCAAAGCAATACCCAAATGAATCAAACTGCTCCCAAGTTACGTAACTGCACCCCAGAACAAAGCTCAAGAATATTTACAGGAATATAAAATATCCAGCACCTAACAAAGTAAAGTTTACTATGTCTGGCATCCAGACAAAAATTACCAGACATAAAACAAGCAGAAAATAGGACCCTTAATGAGGAGAAATATTTGAGTCCGTTCAGACTGACTCAAAACTGATGTAGATATTAGAATAGACAAGGACTTTAAAACATGTTATTATAACTGCATTCCATATGTCAGAAATTTACATAGGGACATGGAAGGTGCTTTTAGAAGACCCAAATTGAACTTTTGGACATAAGAAATAGAATGTATAAGAGGACAAATCTCTAGATGGGATTAATGACAGATTAAACACTGCAGATGTAAATGTTAATAAACTTGAAGATAGACCAGTAGAAACTATTTTAGTAAAAGACGAGAGAAAAAGAATTTTTTTTTTAAATGAAAAGAGCATCCATGAATGGAATAACTTCAAGTGATCTAATGTATGTGTAACTGGAATCTGCAAAGGAGATAGGAAGGGCAGAAAAATATTTAACAGCCCCAAATTTTCCACATATGACAAAAATTATTAACCCACAGATCCACTAAGCTAAGTGAATCCTCAAGCACAAAAAACAAGTTTTTGTACTAAATTGCAGAGCTTTTAATTACATAAGGCAAAAACTAACGGATCTGAAAGGAGGAATAGAGAAATGAGAAAATACAGTCAGAGAACATTAGAGAGAAGTATTCCCCATGAACATAAATTCGAAACAGAATTTTATCAAAATTAAATCCAACAACCTATTAAGAGCATTATGGCCAAGTGAAGTTTATTCTAGAAATGAAGATTGGCTTATTCAAAAAGGAGTCAACTTAACTCACCATATTAATAAGCAAAAAAAAAAAGAAAAATTATGTGATCATCTCAATGGACACAGCAGATGCATTTGGCAAAACACAACATCCACTCCTGATGAAAATTCTCAACAAAAATTCTACAGATAACATCATACTTAATGTTGAAACACAGAATAATTTCCCTCTAAAATTAGCCTGGCCAACATGGTGAAACCCCATGATGTGGTTTGGCTGTGTCTACACCCAAATCAGCTTGAATTGTATCTCCCAGAATTCCTATGTGTTGTGGGAGGGACGCAGGGGGAAGTAATCAAATCATGGGGCAGGTTTTTCCCAGGATATTCTCATGACAGTGAATAAGTCTCACAAGATCTGATGGGTTTATCAAGGATTCCCACTTCTGCTTCTTCCTCATTTTCTCTTGCTGCTGCCATGTAAGAAGGGCCTTTTGCCTCCTATCATGATTCTGAGGCCTCCCTGGCCATGTGGAACTGTAAGTCCAATTAAACCTCTTTTTCTTACCAGTCTGGGATACGAAAACAAACTAATACACCATGTCTCTACAAAAAAAATACAAAAATTAGACAGGTGTAATGGCATACACCTGTAGTCCCAGCTACTTGGGACGCTCAGGTGGGAGAATCACTTGAACCCAGGAGTTGGAGTTTGCAGTAAGCCGAGATCACAATACTGCACTCCAGCCTGGGTGACAAAGCAAAACCCCATCTCAAAAAAAAAAGAAAAGTTAGATAAATATTAGCCTTGTCAGGTGATAGATCGTGATTACTAGTTTATACAGCTTGTTAATGAGCTATAAACAAGTATTTAATTTTGTAAAAGTAATCTTCAAATTTTCACTCTGTAAAACATCAAATATACATAATCTATTCAGACTTTAAATGTACATGCTTATAAAAATCATATATAGTTTGGAGCCTTTACTTCATCCAACGGTTAAAAGTTTTAAGAAATATAAGAATTGCTGAGCTATGTATAAAGACTCTGAGAAAACAGAAAACAAATGCTCCTGAACTAGCATTTGGATGAGATCAAATGGACTTCAAGACTGAAATAAAATTCCACAGTACCAAAGACAGAGAATGATGAAGAAAGGGAAGAACAAATGAAAATTACAGAAATAATTATACTAGGACTAATCGAATAGAAGTAATGAATGTGATAACTAACAAGCAATGATCCATGTGGAGGAATGTAACTCAGGAAATATGCCTTACAACTGTGAGCCCTACAATGACCCTGGGTCCTGTTCTCATGCCATGCATACCTCTCATTCCACGGGACACAAATATGCCTTTCACATTAGAATGAAGACTATTTCCTATATGCTCAGCCTTTTCAGTGGCCATCAGCAAGGCATAGGGACAGGCTGCTTGTATTTTCCAAAACCTTCCCTTCTTCCTAGACAATAATACATGATTCTCTGAAAGCTGGTTCATTGGCCTCATTAAATGCTATATTTGAGAACAAGATTTTCACATGTGTTTAGAACAAAATATACAATTTGAGAAACAAGATCTGTAAATATAATTGATTATGAATAATTAAGATCTAAAATGGGGGATGTCACATGGATGATGGCCATATTTTTATGGTTTGTTGTGTGTGTTAGAGTCACTTGCCTGCTCTGTTTTCTCTGTTCAACAAGAAGCTCCATGAGGGCAAAGGCTTGTTTTACTTAACTGTGTCCCTTCTGCAGAGCCTTGAGCGTGAGGGGACTTTCCCAATAATTAACCATAATGCCTCAATTAGAGGCATTTATGTCTCTCTGGTGCAAATGCTTCTAATCAATCACTTCTATTACTCTCTTTGGTGTGTTTTGGAAGTGGATTTTTGAAAAGATTCACTCATGCATCTCTTAACTGATTTCTTTCTTCTTTCGTGAGGAGTTCAACAGATAAACAGATAAACTGTTTCCGTTTGTGGTTTGAGTCCTGTTTTCTCTATGATTTCCTCCAAAAGAAAGAGCAATAAGTAAAACAAGGCAAACATGAGCTGTGTCAACATAGCAAAACACCTGCAGAACAACACTCCAAGCTGACAAAGACTTATGCAACTGTTTAATGGTTTGTCCTGGATCCAGCAATAAGATTTTCCTGACAGTAACTCTCTCCCTGCCAAAGTGGCCATAATCCTTAAATCTGGTAGAGAAATTGGAGAGTATAATACTGTCCTGTTGCTTCTGGCAGTGACAGAGTAAAATATGTGGTTGGAGTCTTAAAAAAAAAAAAAAAAAAAAAGATGTACATAGATTTGCACACAAGGCAGAAAACAAAAAAGATAGCAACTAAAACATTTAAAATATATAGGCTTTTGGCCAGGCACAGTGGCTAATGCCTGTAATACCAGCTTTTTGGGGGGCCATGGTGGGCGGATTGCCTGAGGACAGGAGTTAGACACCAGCATGGCCAACATGATGAAACACCATCTCTACTAAAAATGCAAAATTAGCAGGGTATGATGGCATGTGCCTGTAATCCCAGATTCTTGGGAGGTTAAGGCTCAAGAATCACTTGAACATAGGAGGCAGAGGTTGCAGTGCCCTGAGATCATACCACTGAACTCCAGCCTGGGCAACAGAGCAAGACTCTGTCTTAAAAAATAAAATAAAATATGTAGGATTTCATGTTTTACATACATTATATTAGTCCCTTCACCCCCATGCAAATACATATGACAAACCTTGGGGTCGCTGTAATTTTCTTCCTTGCACAGATAAGGAAATGGATTCTGAGCAATGGGAGTATTTCAAGGTCACAAAATCATATTCCTCTTTGATACTCTTTGATTCCTCTTTCAACTCTAATGCATTCATCAACTAATTCAATTTATGAATTAGTGTATGATTATCGACTTTGAGTAGAGCCATTCCTCAGCTTCGACACCATGCTTAAAACTCATTAAAATAACTTCTGGTTTAAATATATATAAAGTTTCTCCCAATTGTCCACTAAAATGGCTATGAAACTACAGAAAAAAAGAAGAAAAATTATCACACACAAAAAACGAAGACATATACAACTTATCGGAATCTGGGCTGAATCTTCATCAACTGAAAATTAGATTTGGCAAACATTAATGAGAAATTCTGAACACTTATACTCTGTGCCAGGTACCTTGCTAGGTCCTAGGAATACACAGTGGACAAATATGGTCATGCTACTGGACTTTACAGAGCTTACGGTCTAACTTGACGGAGAAAATCGCTGAGACATTGCTTCATAGTATACCTAACTCACCTGAAAAGACGTAGAAGCACATTTTTTCACCAGCCCTGTTATTCTTGCATTCAGAGATTCTTTAATAATTGGAATATTGGGCAGATAGTATATTGCTCATAGATCCCGACTTATGTGGCAACCAGAGCACTGATTCACTAATTCTTCTTCTTTTTTTCTGCCAGCACCTGATCTTGGATGCCTGGCTAACTGTTTTTAGAGATGGGGTCTTGCTATGCTGCCCAGGCTGGTCCTGAACTCCTGGCTTCAAGTGATCCTCCCTCCTCAGCCTCCCAAGGTACTGGGATTAAAGGTGCAAGCCACTGTGTTCAGCCTGATTCTTCTTATCCTTCACCTCACTCTCCCGTCCCCCCACATCTTTCTATATTTTTACATTGGCTAGGACAGCAGATGTAAAATCCTTAGCATAGTCTTTGAGTCAGAATACGTTCCCATTAATATGAGCCATTTTCATTATCAGTTTTATTTTTTTGATTCAGAGGTAGCAACCAAAGACTGGGCAGAAAGCAGTGCTCAGGAAAGCGGGTGGTAGAATATTACAGATATAAATGCCAAATGTTAAGTTTCAAAGTCAGAGGGCCAAGACTAGAAGAATCCCATTAAGGGTACTGTATTAGTCAAGTTTCCTCAGAGAAACAGATCCAAAAGTGTTATTAGTCCATTGCCACACTGCTATAAAGAACTACCTGAGACTGGGTTAATTTATGGAGAAAAGAGGATTAGCTGACTCACAGTTCTCCAGGCTGTACAGGAGGCATGGGTTGGGAGGCCTCAGGAAACTTACACAGCACAAGGCAAAGGGGCAGCCGGAACAGCTTACCTGGCCAGAGCAGGAGGAGGAGAGAGAGAGCAAAGGAGGAAGTGCTGCCCACTTTCAAACAAGCACATCTCGTGAGAACTCCATCATGAGACAGCACTGGGGATGATGCTAAACCATTAGAAACTACCCTTATGATCCAATCGCCTCCTGCCAGGCCCCTCCACCAACACTGGGAATTACAATTCGACATGAGATTTGAGTGGGAACACAGAGCCAAACCATATCAAATAGGATGTGGACAGAAGAAGATTTATTTATTTATTTTTAACTTTTTTTTTGAGATGGAGTTTTCACTCTTGTTGTCCAGGCTGGAGAACACAGTCTTGGCTCACTGCAACCTCCACCTTCTGGGTTTAAGTGATTCTCCTGCCTCAGCCTCCCAAGTAGCCTGGATTACAGGCATGCGCCACCAAGCCCAGCTAATTTTTTGTATGAAGTAGAGATGGGGTTTCACCATGTTGGTCAGGCTGGTCTCGAACTCCCGACCTCAGATGATCCACCTACCTCAGCCTCCTAAAGTGCTGTACTAAAAATATAAACATGATATTTTTATATTTAAAAATATAAACATGATATTTTTAGTCTCTACTAAAAATGCAAAACTTAGCCAGGCATAGTGGTGCGTGCCTACAATCCTGGCTAGTTGGAAGGCTGACGCACAAGAATCACTTGAGCCCGGGAGGTGGAGGTTGCAGCGAGCCAAGATTGTTCTACCGCACTCCAGCCTGGGTGACAGAGTGAGACCCTGTCTCAAATACGCACACATACACACACACACACACACACACACACACACACACACACACACACAAGATCTTTAGTCTCCAAAATTAAAATAACATTTTAAAAAGATGTTTAGTCTCCTTAGCAAGACCAGTCTTAGTGAAATTGTAGAGGAAAGAATGAAGACAAGGTAAGGCATAGGCTATTGTTTTAAAAAACTTTGCCAGGCATGGTGGCTCACACCTGTAATCCCAGCACTTTGGGAGGCTGAGGTGGGTGGATCACTTGAGGTCAGGAGTTTGAGACCAGCCTGGCCAACATGATGAAACCCTATCTCTACTAAAAATTCAAAAATTAGCCAGGCGTGGTGGTGCGCCTGTAATCCCAGCTACTCTGGAGGCTGAGGCAGGAGAATAGCTGAACCCATGGAGTGGAGGTTGCAGTGAGCCGAGATCATGCCATTGCACGCCAGCCTGGGCGTCAGAGTAAGACTCTTTCCCAAAAAAATGAAAAATAAAAATCTTGACATGAAGAAAGAGTGAATAATGGGATTGCTATTCTAGAGTAAACAGTTGAAGATTTTGTCTTTTGTTTTGAAATAGATGACTTGATTTTTACTTCATACATCAGTTAGCTATTGCTGTGTAACAAACTTCTCCAAAATGTATTGACTTAATTCAAAAGGCTGAGGGCTAGATGCTCTAGGATGGTTTCAGTTGGGAAACTAATCCCTGCTCCATGTGGTCTCTCATCCTACAGTAGGCAAGTCTGGACTTGTCTTATAGTGGCTGCGGCATTCCGAGGAAGAGAATGGAAGCCCATAAAGCTTCATGAGGCTTAGACTGAGAACTGGCACACTGTCACTCACCTGCATTTTACTGGGAGAACATAGCAGACAAGGTCAGTCTAGAGTCAACGGATGAGAAAATCAGCACCACCTCTTGATGGTGACAACTGCAAAATAACATGGCAAAGGATGCAAACAGAGGAAAGAGTGGAGAACTGGGACCATTTTTATAGTCAGTAGTCATGAGTCCATACCCTATGTCATAGCCAGCAGGAAAAGCGGTACTGAACCTGCAGCAGAGTGAGTTTCTTTTTCTTTTTCTTTTCTTCTTCTTTTTTTTTTTTTTTTTAAGATGGAATCTCGCTTTGTTGCCCGGGCTAGAGTGCAGCAATGCTACACTCTCTGCTCACTGCAACCTCTGCCACCCGGGCTCAAGCAATTCCCCTGCCTCACCCTCCCAAGTAGCTGGTATTACAGGGGCCCACCTCCACGCCTGGCTAATTTTTGAACTTTTAGTAGAGACAGGGTTTCACTATGTTGGCCAGGCTGGTTTCGAACTCCTGATCTTAAATGATCCACCCACCTCAGCCTCCCAAAGTGCTGGGATTACAGGCATAAGCCACTGCGCCAGCCCAGAGTGAGTTTCTTAATCAGCCAATCTGGTTGTTCCTGTTCTGTGATCTGCAAGGATCTTTACTTATTCATGGATCTCAGTGGGTTGACAGCAGTGTTAGAGGCTTCCCTTTCTAGGAAGACAAACCAGCACTCAGATGCAATTATGAATGTTCACATTTTGTGAAATAATTCAATGTCCTGCCATATCAATCCTGTAACTTCATAATTTTATAAAAATTAGTTTACTCAACCACAAGTTTCTTCCTATTCTCCATGATCTTATAGATACTACAAATCATTTTTTGTGGAGTATATTTCTCTAGCTATATTGATTTCTTTAGTGAAGTTGAGGAGCCTTATTGTTTATTTTTTAAATGTATAATAAATAATAATAATAATTGAGACAGGGTCTCCCTATGTGGCCTAAGCTGGTGAACTCCTGTACTCAAGCAATCCTTCTGCCTTGGCCTTCCAAAGTGCTGATATTACAGGCATGAGCCACCGCTCCCGGCCGGAACTTTATTTTTTAAAGTGTTATTTATTCCTTCAAACATAATTGTCCATCAAGCAAAGAAGCAATTTTCAAATGGTCTTATTCCTTAGAACCTACTACCATTAATCTGCTGTTGCTTTTTAGTTTATTTTGCTGGAGTGTGATGTTTGTATTAATGTATGTCTACTTTTAAATATTATTTGTTTTAAAGACTAGGACAAGATCATTGAAAAATGTCGGCCTTGGCTGAGCGCAGTGGCTCATGCCTGTAATCCCAGCTCTTTGGGAGGCTGAGGCGAGCAGATTGCTTGAGATCAGGAGTTCGAGACCAGCCTGGCTGACATGGTGAAACCTGGTCTGTACTAAAAATATAAACATTAACCAGGCGTGGTGCTGCATACCTGTAGTCCCAACTACTCGGGAGGTTGAGGCACAAGAATTGCTTGAATCCAGGAGGCGGAGGTTGCAGTGAGCTGAGATCGTGCCACTGCACTCCAGCCTGGGCAACAGAGTGAGACTCTGTTTCAAAAGAAAAAAGAAAGCAAGAAAAAGGGCAGCCTGAATGAATTATGACCTTTACAAGATTTTATACATATATAAGTAATGCTATACTTGCCGGGCGCGGTGGCTCAAGCGTGTAATGCCAGCACTTTGGGAGGCCAAGGCTGGTGGATCACGAGGTCGAGAGATCGAGACCATCCTGGTCAACATGGTGAAACCCTGTCTCTACTAAAAATACAAAAAATTAGCTGGGCATGGTGGCACGTGCCTGTAATCCCAGCTACTCAGGAGGCTGAGGCAGGAGAATTGCTTGAACCCAGGAGGCGGAGGTTGCGGTGAGCCGAGATCGCACCATTGCACTCCAGCCTGGGTAACAAGAGCAAAACTCCGTCTCAAAATAATAATAATAATAATAATGCTATACTTTCATTTAGCATTTCAGTTTATGCTTAAAAGTAATTATTATGATAAAGAGACACCTACAAGGACTAAAAGATTATGCTCTATACCTTATGAGTGTCACCCACTACTCTAAATAATTTACAGAAACAAATATAAGGCCAGGCACAGTGGCTTACGCCTGTAATCCCAGCACTTTGGCATACTGAGGCGGGCAGATCACTTGAGGTCAGGAGTTCAAGACCAGCCCGGCCAACATGGTGAAAACCCGTCTTTACTAAAAATACAAAAAATTTAGTCAGAGCATGGTGGGGCATGCCTGTAATCCCTGCTACTTGAGAGGCTGAGGCAGGAAAATTGCTTGAACCCAGGAGGCAGAGGTTGCAGTGAACTGAGATTGCCCCCTGCACTCCAGCCTGGGTGACAGAAGGAGACCCTGTCTCAAAACAATAACAAAAACAAAAACTATTGTTTTTATAATGTGCAATGTTAAAATTTTTCAAATAATATGGAAAGTTTTAAAATCAGTGTTTGGTCTGTCACTTAGCGCTTAGTCCTGCAATCTTCAGAGTTTGTTTATCATTTCCTGCCAATAAGTGCCTTTCCATAAACGTTTTTAATATATAAATTATACACAACCACATATTTTTTCATACAATTCTGTATCTACTACTGCCTTGCATATCAGTGCACACATATCTAACTTATTTTAACAATCACATAATATTTAATTTTAGGTATGTACCATAATTTATTTACCAATCCATATTTACAGCCATTAAGCCAAATATTCATTACCTATAAGGACAGCTTTCTGCATGTAATCAAACTGATTTTAGAATTCCTCATTCTATTTGTTGCAAAGTAAATATGAAAAAATATGAAGATATTTCTAACATCATTTGTTGATATCTTTTAAGGATTAGAAAATGGTTGGGAAGTGCTTTGAAATTATTATTTTACCACTGATGTGGCTGTCTCTTCCTTCCCACTTGCAAAAGAAGTTTTGTCATCCTTATACTTTAAGGGTGTATATCATACTTATAAATATAAATAAATTTTTAGCCAGGTATGGTGATTTACACCTATAATCCCAGCACTTTGGGAGGCTGAAGAGGGTGGATCAGCTGAGGTCATGAGTTCAAGACCAGCCTGGCCAACACAGTGAAACCCCATCTCTATTAAAAATACAAAAGTTAGCTGGGTGTGGTGGCACATGCCTGTAATCCCAGCTACTTGGGAGGCAAAGGCAGGAAAATAGCTTGAACCCAGGAGGTGGAGATTGCGGTGAGCTGAGATCATGTGCACTGCACTCCAGCATGGACGACAAAGAAAGACTCTGTCTCAAAAAAAAAAAAATACTATATATATAAATTTTTTAATGTTCAAAATATTATTTTACTATGAACATTAGAGTAAATGCTGATAAGCCTTGCTTACGAATCTTTGATTTTGAATAGAATAATCAGGTTTCAAATGCTCTTCCTTTCTGTATAGCCATCTCCTCCCAATTTCAGAAATGATTAAAGGAACTGAACATTAGATAAACAAATGTGGCTTCATCATGCTTAGAAATTCAGGGACTCTGAACCAGATCTATTCATGATTCTGTGAGTTGTGGAAGCACTCACAGTTCAGATAGAAAGAGCTTATCAAGTATTTATCAAGAATGAAGAGACACTTCCTCATACATAGGCTGATCACAGCTGGAATTGCAAAGAAAAACAAAAATCCCACAAGCTGTACTGATGCACCCAGAAAAGGTTACTTTAAAAAGGCAAAAATAAGTTGGCATCAAAATTGTTTTCTGTAGCATTAAATATCAGAAGGGAGTGAAGCAAATTTTAAAATATTGTGAAACTATTATCAATTTTATGAAATGCCTTTGAATTTTGTATAATAACTAAAAATAATTGCACATATAGTTTGAAGCGTTTTGCATAGATTAGCTCATTAAATCCTCAAAACCAGGTGTTATCTCCATGTTGCAGACTGGAAAACTGAAGAAAGAGAGGTTGCCAAAGGTTTGCAAGTTTACCCATGCAAAGCCAGACATGGGTAAGCCAGCATTTGCACCTCGGCCATGTGAGAAGAGAACTTGATTTCTTAACTATGACTCTGTTTTGACCCATCATAAGAGACAATATGGTACTTTCCCCAACCTGCTGCTTCTAAATACAATTAAAAACATCAGACATTAGGCCGAGTGAGGTGGCTCACGCCTGTAATCCCAACACTTTGGGAAGCTGAGGCAGCCAGATCACCTGAGGTCAAGAGTTCGAGACCAGCCTGGCCAACATGGTGAAAACCCGTATCTACTAAAAATACAAAAATTAGCCTGGTATGGTGGCATGCACCTGTAATCCCAGCTATTTGGGAGGCTGAGGCAAATCGCTTGAACCCAGGAGGCAGAGGTTGCTGTGAGCTGAGATCATACCACTGCCCTCCAGCCTGGGTAACAGAGCAAGACTCTGTCTCAAAAATAAATAAATAAATAAATAACCTATGCATTATATATAAAACCAACATAAGAAGAGCACATGAAAAGATGTTCTGCATCAATAGCCATTAGGGAAATGTGAATTAAAATCACAATGAGATATCACTATATACCTGTCAGAATGAGTACAAGAAAAAATTGTAACATCAAATATTGGCAAGGATGCAGAGAAAGTGGATCACTAATACAATCCTGGGGGAATATAAAATGATGCAATCACTCTGGAAAACACTTTGGCTGTTTCTTTTAAAATATACCACTACTATATGACCCAGCAATTGTACTTCTAGGTATTTATCCCAGAGAAATGAAAACTTATATTCAGGGAGTATAAATTTGTACACACATGGTCTTACAGTAGCTTTATTTGTAATAACCAAAAGCTGGAAACAACCTAGATGACCTTTAATGGGTGAATGGTTAAACAAACGATGACACCTGTAACAAGGAATACTGCTTAGCAGTGACAGGAGTAAGTTATTGATCATGCAACATTCTAAATGAATCTCCAGAGAATTATGCTGAGTGAAAAAAAGAAAATCCCCAAAAGTTACAGACTGTATGATTCCATTTGTAAAACATTCTGGAAATGACAAAAGTAGAGAAAAAGAACAAGTCAGTGGTAATGGTTGCCAAGAGTTAAGAGTGGCTGGGGGAGGGGCGTGGAGAGAAGTGGGAGTGGCTAAAAAAGACAAGGCAACCTAAGGGATTCTTTCTTTCTGTTTTTTTGAGACAGAGTTTTGCTCTCCTTACCCAGCCTGGAGTGCAATGGCATGATGGCACAATCTCAACTCACTGCAACCTCTGCCTCCAGCTATTCCAGCCACTCGGGAGGCTGCGCCAGGAGAATCTGGGAGGTGGAGATTGCAGTGAGCCAAGATCACGACGCTGCACTCCAGCCTGGGCAAGAGAGTGAGACCCTGTTTCAAAATAAATAAATAAATAAAAATAAAGGCTGGGGTGCAGTGGCTCATGCCTGTAATCCCAGCACTTTGGAAGGCCGAAGTTGGCAGATCACTTGAGGTCAGGAGTTCAAGACCAGCCTGGCCAACATGCTGAAACCCTATCTCTACTAAAAATACAAAAATTAGTTGGCCATGCTGGCCTGAACCTGTAATCCCAGTTACTTGGGAGGCTGAGGCATAAGAATCGCTTGAACCCAGGAGGTGGAGGTTGCAGTGAGCTGAGATCGAACCAGTGCCCTCCAGCCTGGGCAACACAGCAACACTCTGTCTCAAAAAAAAAAAAAAAAAAAAAAAAAAAGTTCATAAAAAATAAAATAAAAACTAAAAAGAAGAAGAAAAAGAAATAGAAGCCAGGAGGTGTGATGGAGTGCACCTATAGTCCCAGACACTGGGGAGGTTGACATGGGAGAATCACCTGAGCCCAGGAATTAGAGGCTACAGTGCACCACGATTACACCTGTGAATAGCCACTGCACTTCAGCCTGGGCAACATAGAGAGACTCTGTCTCTAAAATTAAACAAAAAGTGAATGTGCCTCAACCCTGAAAACCATATGTATTATGTTCAAGAACAACAGAAAGGACTGGATGCGGTGGCTCACACCTGTAATCCCAGAACTTTGGGAGGCTGAGGCATACAGATCACCTGAGGTCCAGAGTTCGAGACAAGCCTAGTCAACATGGCAAAACCCCATCTCTTCTAAAAATACAAAAATTAGCTGGACATCGTGGTGCACCTGTAATCCCAGCTACTCGAGAGGCTGAGGCAGCAGAATCGCTTGAACCCAGGAGATGGAGGTTGCAGCGAGCCAAGATAGTGCCACTACACTCCAGCCTTGGGGACAGAGTGAGACTACATCTCAGAAAAAAAAAAAAAAAAAAAAAAGACCACAAAAAGTCATGCTGAGATATGCCACACTATTACCCTTTGGGATGGGGAAGCAAAAGAGGGTGGCATTGGTGCTCGAAGAAGTTCTTCAAATTGAGAGGTAGAGAGGCCAGGCACTGTGGCTCACTCCTGTAATCTCAGCATTTTAGGAGGTCGAGGCGGGAGGATCACTTAAGGTCAGCAGTTCAAAACCAGCCTGGCTAATATGGGGAAACCCTGTCTTTACTAAAACTACAAAAATTAGCCAGGCATGGTGGTGAACACCTGTAGTTCCAGCTACTCCAGAGGCTGAGGCCAGAGAACTCCTTGAACCCAGGAGACGAATGTTGCAGTGAGCCGAGATGGCACCACTGTACTCCAGTCTAGGCAACAGAGTGAGACTCCATCTAAAGGAAAAAGTCTTCTGGTTTATCCATGTTGTAGCATGAGTCAAAATGTCCTCTCTTTTGTTGAGAGGGTCTCTCTCTGTTGCCCTGAATGGAGTGCAGCAGCACAATCATGGCTCACTGCAACCTCTGTTTCCCTGGCTCAAGTGATTCTCCTGCCTCAGCCTTCCAAGTACCTGGGACAGATGCATGCCACCATGCCTGGCTTATTTATTATTATTATTATTTACAGACAGGGTTTCATGCCGTGCACGGTAGCTCATGCCTATAATCCTAGCACTTTAGAAGGCTAAGGCAGGTGGGTCATGAGGTCAGGAATTCAAGACCAGCCCGGCCAACATGGTGAAAACCCGTTTCTACTAAAAATACAAAAAAAAAAAAAAAAAAAAAAAAAATAGCTGAGCATGGTGGCGCATGCAATCCCAGCTACTCAGGAGGCTGAGGCAGTAGAATTGCTTGAACCGGGACCGGAGGTGGAGGTTGCAGTGAGTTAAGATCACAACACTGCACTCCAGTCAGGGCTACAGAGCGAGACTCCATCTCCCCCCTCAAAAAAATCCAGAAACAGGATTTCACCATGTGGCCCAGGCTGGTCTCACACTCCTGGCCTCACACAATCCTCTCACCTTGGTCCCCCAAAGTTCTGGTATTAAAAGCATGAGCCACTGTGCCTGGCCAAAGTTTCTTTTTTTTTAAAAAAAAAGAATTAATAATATATCTTTCCCCTTTCCCTTCCCCCCTCAGAGTTCCCCTCTTAAAAAAGAAAACAAAATAATTAATAAGATTACATGCATGCCTGTAATCCAGCGCTTTGGGAGGCCAAGGTAGGTGGATCACTTCATCCCAGGAGCTCAGAGACCAGCCTCAGCAACGTGGAGAAACCCTGTCTCTACAAAAAAATTCCAAAATTAGCTGGCTGTGGTGATGTATGCCTGTAGTACCAGCTACTTAGGATGCTGAGGTGGGAGGATCACTTGAGCTTGGGAGGTCGAGGCTCCAGTGAGCTGTGATGGTGTCACTGCACTCCAGCCTGGGTGACAGAGTGAGACCCTGTCTCAGTATATATGTATATATAAAATAATATTACATTTCCGTGTGTCTGTGTATCAACCACAGGTTGTATGCATTCATTCATGGCTGGACACATGAGTTGCTTTTGTGTTTTGGCTATTATAAATAATGTAAATAATGCTGGTATGAACATGGGTATACAAATATCTGCTTGAATCCCTGTTTTAACATCTTTTGGGTGTATACCCAGAAGCAGGATTGCTGGATCATATGGTGGTTGTATTTTTAATTTTTTGAGGAGCCACCATACTGTATTCCTTAGCGACTGCACCAGTGGCCTTCCCACCAACAGTGCACGAGGATCCCAGTCTCTCCACATCCTACGAAACCCTTGTTATTTCCTGTTTGTTTTTTAAATTTTTTTTGCTAGTAACCATCCAAACGCATGAGTTTTTGCTATTGTTGCTTTGCTTTGTTTACAAATTGTGACAGTATATTTTTATACATTGCCATAATCAAGAATTATATTTATACTAAAAAAGAATATCTGTTTGCAAAAGCCTCTGAGATGTATCATCTACAGCTGGCTATGCTCAGTGCAGTCTCTCTCATGCCTGTTAGCAAGTCTGCAGACACGGATTTTAGGAGGAATTAGCTTTTGTGAGGTTACCTCAAAATCCCACACCTACTAAGTGATGGTAACAGCCTATTATAGAGGCTATTCTCCCTCTCACCTTATCTGCCTAATGCTCCCAGCTTTCTCCTGTGCCAGCCACTTCCTACATAAATGTTTTGTTTCAGGTTTTTTTGGTTTTTTTTTGTTTTTTTTTTATTTTTAGAGACAGGGTCTTGCTATGTTGCCCAGGCTGGTCTTGAAACCCTGGACTCAGGCAATCTGCCCACCTTAACTTCCCCAAGTGCTGGAATTACAGGCATGAGCAACCATGCTCAGCCCTTGTTTCAGTTTTAGTAGGCTTCAATATTCATTTCAGAGGAAGAGGAGGAGGAATGGAAAAAAATATTCATTTCAAATGCCCATTACTTGGATGTATACATTCTTCTCCATGAAAATAAGAAATTAGGTTGGTCACAGTGGCTCACACCTACAATCCTAACACTTTGGGAGGCCAAGGTGGGCAGATCACCTGAGGTCAGGAGTTTGAGACCAGCCTGGCCAACATGGTGAAACCCCGTCAGATTTTTGATTTTATAAAAATAGAAAAATCAGCTGGGCGTGGTGGTGCATGCCTATAATCCCAACTACTAGGGAGGCTAAGTCGGGAGAATTGCTTGAACCTGGGAGGCAGAGGTTGCAGTGAGCTGAGACCGCACCACTGCACTCCAACCTGGGTGACAGAGTGAAACTCCATCTTAAAAAAAAAAAAAAAAGTTGAGCTTTATGTTTTTACTAAGGCCTTTGACGTATGTGTATTTATTAATATAAAAGTCATAATTCAGTCAAATTAAATCTTTGCTTTAGAAATATTTTCTATGGAAATAAAAGAGAAGGAAAAAATCGCTTAGGAGAAATAAAGTTCCTCTATACCCCTCAGAAAATCAAAGCTATAATGGGTAAGTTTTTATTATTGCCTCACCCTACTTGTTCCATTTCATACAAAACCAGAATAGCTTCCTGTTGCATTGCCAGATGGTTGAATTGATTTCACGGGGACATCGCCCACACGTGCTTTAATGAAGTCCAAACAGAATAGTTTACATTTCTGGACTAAGAAATCCTAAAATGCCTTCTGCTCCAGAATAAGAGAAAGCAAGATATGCAGTCTTGCACACATTCTGAAGTGTCAAGTTTCTGATGGCTTCTGTGAAGTAAGCATTTCCTTTCCCACTAATTGCCTCTCTAGCAGGTGGTTCCCATCCCTGATGGCACAGTGAGATCACCTGAGGGAATTTTTTAAATCCTGATGTGCAGGTCCTACCTCCAGAGAGCTTGAATTCATCTATCTCTATGCTGGCCTGAGCCTCAGGAGTTTTTATTTTGTGTGTGTATGTGTGTGTGTGTACATATATATATATTGTGTGTTTCTGTATCTATGGGTGTGTCTCACTACGTTGCCCATGCTGGTCTTGAACTCACAAAATGTTGAAATGACAGGTGTGAACCACCGTGCCCAGCAAGTGTTTTTAAACTCTTAGAACATTTGATTGTTACCCAGGTTGTGAGGCCAGGTACTACTTAATTGCCGCTTTTATCAACTCAATTTCTAGCCTGATGAATCTGAGATTGAGCCATTGCACTCCAGCCTGGGCAACAAGAACGAAACTCCGTCTCAAAAAAAAAGAGAAGGAAATAGCAAGTTAATTTCATGTCGGTTCCTGACTCATGCAGCCACATAGCTGTATATCTGCTATTCCCTGTTCCCTCTCATGGCCAGCTTTTGTGTTAGGCCTCTGTTCAACCTGCAGCTAGTTGCTGCCGAAAACCTTGTAGTACTTTTATTTATTTATTTAGTTAGTTAGTTAGTTATTTTTATGTATTTTTTTTTTAGATGGAGTTTCCCTCTTACTGACCAGGCTTGCGTGCAATGGCGTGATCTTGACTTCTACCTCCCAGGTTCAAGTGATTCTCCTATCTCAGCCTCCTGAGTAGCTGGGATTTTAGGTGTCCACTGCCAACCCCAGCTAATTTTTATATTTTTAGTGGAGATGAGGTTTCACCATGTTGGCCAGGCTGGTCTTGAACTCCTGACCTCAAGTGATCCACCCACCTTGGCCTCTCAAAGCACTGAGATTAAAGGTGTGAGCCATTGTGCTCAGCCTGAAAAACCTTGTCCTACTGACCTTCCTTAACACAAGGTTCTATGGCCATGCTAGGTGGAGGGGTGATTAGGGAAGGCCAAATTTCCATTTACTGCCCAGTCCTTTTCCAAAACACTCCATCTGAATATATGAGGTTTGCTGAAGTAATGCAACTAACTAAAGAGAATTACAGCCAGACTCAGTGGCTCATGCCTGTAATACCAGAACTTTGGGAGGGTAAGGTAAGAGAATCACTTGAAACCAGGAGTTCAAGACCAGCCTGGGCAACACAGCGAGACCCTCATCTTTACAAAAAAATTTAAAAATTAGGCCAGGCATGGTGGCTCATACCTGTAATCCCAGCAATTTGGGAGGCCAAGGCGGGCAGATTGCTTGAGCTCAGGAATTCAAGACCAGCCTGGGCAACACGGCAAAACCCCATCTCTACAAAAAAAAAAAAAAAAAAAAAAAAATTAGCTGGGCATGGTGGCACATGCCTAGAGTTCCAATTACTTAGGAGGCTGAGATAAGAGGATTGCTTGAGCCTTGGAAGCGGAGGTTGCAGTGAGCAGAGATTGTGGCATTGCACTCCAGCCTGAGTGATAGAATGAGACCCTGTCTCAAAAAAAAAAAAAAAAAAAAAAAGCCAGGTGTGATGGCATGCACCTGTAGTCCCAGTATCTTAGGAGGCTGAAGTGGGAAGATCCCTTGAGCCCAGTAACTGAAGGCTGCCATGAGCTATGAACATGCCACTGTACTCCAGCCGGGGTGACACAGCAAGACTTAGTCCCATAAAAAGAGAATTACAGGCCAGGTGCAGTGGCTCATACCTGTAATCCCAACACTTTGGGAGGCCAAGGCGAGAGGATCATTTGAGGTTAGGAGTTTGAGACCATCCTGACCAAATACGGTTAAACCCTGCCTCTACAAAAAAATACAAAAATTAGCATCGGAGGGAGTTCACAGGGGTGCGGGGTGGCAGTGGTGGTGGTGCATGCCGTAATTCCAGCTATTTAGGAGGCTGAGACAGGAAAATTGCTTGAACCCGGGCAGCAGAGGTTGCAGTGAGCCAAGATCATACCATTGAACTCTAGCTTGGGCAACAACAGCAAAACCAACGGGTCTCCACTAAAAATACAAAAATTAGCTGGGCGTGGTGGTGGGCACCTGTAATCCCAGCTACTCAGGAGGCTGAGGCAGAGAACTGAACTGCTTAGACCTGGGAGGCAGAGGTTGCATTGAGTCAAGATTTCGCCACCGCATTCTAGCCCGGGAGACAGAGCTAGACTGTCTCCAAAAAAAAAAAAAAAATCCTCCAAAATATTGCATCGGTGGTGATGTGCTGCAGTTTTTTCATGTTAATTTCCTTTCCTGACTAGATTTGGATTTCATGATAGGCTGTATACGCACAGCACCTCTCACCTCATCAGTTGTACATTTGATTCAAGCAAGATTCGTTTTAAAAAGTTACACATTGATTTATTGATCAGTACTCTGTGACTAGTCACAGCATATTTTCCATGACCAATAACAACAAAGAAAAAATGCATATGTTTCCAGCAAAGTAGAAAAGATTGATTAGATTTTTATCTTTTTCATCTTTAAATATTAAACATTATAAATGTTAAGTAAATATTATTATTTTAAAGTTAAGGCTAAATTGAGTGCAGTATACTCGACCTATTATTTCAGCACATTGGGAGGCTGAGGTGGGAGCCCAGAACTGTTTTTGTTTGTTTTTGAGATAGGGTGTCACTCTGTCACCCAGGCTGGAATGCAGGGGTAGTATCTTGCCCTCACTGCAACCTTCACCTCCTGGATTTGGGCAGTCCTCCCACCTCAATCACCACATCCAGCTGAGCCCAGAAGTTTGAGATGGTGAAACCCCACCGCTACAAAAAATAAAAGAATTAGCCAGGCATGGTGGCATGTGCCTATAGTCCCAGCTACTTGAGGGGCTGAGGCAGGAGGATCACTTGAGCCTAGGAGGTCAAAGTTGCATTGAGCCATGATTGTACCACTGTACTCAAGCCAGGGAAACAAAGTGAGGCACTGTCTAAAATTAAATGAAAATTAAAAAGACTAAAAGATGAATAAATAAAAGATAATATTTAATACATATTCCTTGCAAAATCCTGTAACATTACAAAACATAACAAGTAGAAAATAATAGCAGTTATTGACATCTTTTGGTCCTACTCACACTACCACTATTCAGAGTGAATATTCTTCCCAATACTGTTACCTGTTTTATTTAGTTTTTACTTAATAATATATCATTACTGGCTGGGCATGGTGGCTTATGCCTGTAATCCCAGAACTCTGGTAGGCCATGGTGGGTGGATCACTTGAGGTTAGAAGTTTGTGACCAGCCTGGCCATGTGTTGAAACCCCGTCTCTACTAAAAATACAAAGACTTAGCTGGGGGTTGTGGCAGGTGCCTGTAATCCCAGCTACTCTGGAAGCTGAGGCAGGAGAATTGCTTGAACCCAGAAGGCAGAGGTTGCAGTGAACTGAGATCTGGCCACAGCACTCCAGTCTGGGTGACAGAGCAAGACTCCGTCTCCAAAATAACAATGACAATAATAATAATACATTGTTACTATTAGGTTGGTGCAAAAGTAATTGCAGTCTTTGCCATTAGTCTTTTCTTTCTTTCTTTTTTTTTTTTCTTTTATCTGAGACACAGTCTTACTGTGTCACCCAGGCTGGAGTGCAGTGGCATGACCTCAGCTAAACTGCAACCTCTGCCTCCTGGGTTCAAGTGATTCTCCTGCCTCAGCCTCCTGAGTAGCTGGGATTACAGATGTGTGCCACCACGCATGGCTAAATTTTGTATTTTTAGTAAAGATGGGGTTTCACCATATTGGTCAGGCTGGTCTCAAACTCCCAACCTCGTGATCTGCCTGCTTCAGCTTCCCAAAGTGCTGGGATTATAGGTGTGAGCCACCGTGCCTGGACTTCTTTGCCCTGTCACCCAGGCTGGAGTGCAGCGGCTTCATTTTGGCTCACTGCAACCTCCACCTCCCAGGTTGAAGCAATTCTCCTGCCTCAGACTCCAGAGTAGCTGGGATTACAGGCACCTGCCATAACACTCAGCAACGTTTTTGTATTTTTAGTAGAAATGGGGTTTCACTATGTTGGCCAGGCTAGTATAGAACTCCTGAACTCAAGTGATTTGCCCACCTCAGCCTCTCTAAGTGCTGGGATTACAGGCGTGAGCCACCACACCCCGGCTTTTCCAATTACTTTAGGTTTTTTTTTTGAGATGGAGTTTTGCTCTTGTTGCTTGGGATGGAGTACAATGTCGAGATCTCAGCTCACTGCAACCTCCACCTCCCGGGTTCAAACAGTTCTCCTGCCTCAGCCTCCTGAGTAGCTGGGATTACAGGTATGTGCCATCTGATCGCAGATGATCTGCCTGCCTTGGCCTCCCAAAGTGCTGGGATTACAGGTGTGAGCCACCACACCCGGCCTTCCCATTACTTTTAATACCAGAGAAGAAGGCTTTAATTGGTTGCTATGGAGAAGGAGAATGGGAGACAGTTTCAAATCTATCTCCCTTAGCTACTAAAATTGGGGTGCTTATACAGCAGAGAAGGTGGGAAAACAAGGATTAGGGAAGGGTAAGGAAGCAATCCTGTTGGATGAGGGTCTTCTAAGTCCAGATGCACTGATCTGAAGAGTTTCAATCCCTTGCCTGAGGGTTGGTTTCCTAAGAACAGATAAGACAAATGTATGTTTCAAGTTTTAAGACTGGGAGGGTCAACTTTTATGTTTATTTTTTTCAAAACCTGTAAATAACAGTTCTATGGGACAAGGGGCACTTTCAGAAGAAGCAGGGGTACTACCTCCTGTGGTTCAGTTGGGTCCAAGACAGCCGGAGTCTTTCTAATTTAGGAGGAGGATTACTAAACCGAACTGGCTCGCACTGAAAGCCATGTTTTCCTAACAGCCTAATCAATGATAACCTTTTTTTTTTTTTCTTTCCGAGATGGTGTTTTATTCTTGTTGTCCAGGCTGGAGTGCTATGGTGTGATCTCTGCTCACCATAACCTCCCCCTCCCGGGTTCAAGTGGTTCTCCTACCTCAGCCTCCCAAGTAAGTGGGATTACAGGCATGCCCCCCAATGCCTGGCTAATTTTGTATTTTTAGTAGAGATGGGTTTTCTCCATGTTGGTCAGGCTGGTCTGGAACTACTAACCTCAGGTGACCCGCCCACCTTGGCCTCCCAAAGTGCTGGAATTACAGGCATGAGCTGAGATTACAGGCATAAACCACCATGCCTGGTCATTTCTGTCACATATTTATCATTCATGCTTTAAAGGATTTGGGGAAATTTCTTTATTTATGCCCCAGAAACATTTAAACTGTATAAAAAGTAAAGATCTGGAAAAAAAAATTTCCATCTCCCAAGAAGCCTCTGGGTTTATGGTACTTTCTTCTTCCTTCCTTCCTTCACCTTTCTTTCTGTCTCTCTCTTTCTCTCTCTCATTCTTTCTTTTTCTTTCTTTCTTTCTCTCTTTATTTCATCTTTCTTTTCTGAGACAGGGTCTTGCTCTATCACCCTGGTTAGAGTGCATCCATGCAATCATAGCTGACACCAGCCTGGAACTCCTGGGCTCTAGTGATCATCCCACTTGGGTCTCCCAAAGCTCTGGGATTACAGGCATGAGCCTCTGTGTCCAGTCTCTTCCATGTATAGTCTATGGGGTGTCTAGTATATGCCAGGATTTGTTCTAGGCACTAGGAATGTAGCAATAAATAAAACAGACTTGTTTCCTGTTCTGAGATTTACATTCTACGCTGAGAAGATAGGCAATAAATAAAATATTAAACAATAGGTGGCAATAAGTGCTTTTTGACAAATTAAAGAAGGTATGTATAATGGGTGGAGGTGGAGAGAGAGAGTAATTTGGGTGGGGTGGGGTGAGGTAGGTGACTATGGTGCTATTTTAAGTAGGATGATTAGGGAAAACCTGTTAGAGCAAAAGCCGGAATCAAATGAGGAGGGTGGATATCTGGCGGGGAGAAGCATAGTCTAGCCTGGGGGAATAACAGGTGCGAACAATAGGTGAGTGACAAGTGTAGTGGGGGCAAGCCTGGGTATTGAGGAAGGTTGAGCAGATTGGGATAGCCTGGAGGTGGATCAGTAGGATAAAGTAAACTACTCTAAAGATTTTGGCTTGTTATCTGAGTGAAATAGGAAGCCACCAGAGAGTTTTAAGCAAAGAAGAGACAAGACCTTATTTAGGTTCTAAAACGGTTGGCCTGGTTCCTGTGTTGAGAGAAGACACTAGTAAAGACACAGCAGAAGACCAGCTGAAGGCTGACATCTTATCCAGGGGATCAAGGACGTCGCTTGGACTTGGGTGATTGCAGTGGAGGTGATCAGATTCTGGATATAATATGACGGTGGAGCTGACAGAGTTGACTGACGTGGGGATGCAGGGTGGGAGAGAAAGTAGGGTCGAGGCTGTTTTGAAGTTCATGGTCTGGAGCAACAGTACCACCAGAGTTGCTACTTAATGTCGAAAGGGCAGATTAGGCTGTCTTTAATATGAGACCTCTTGAATTTTGAGGTGGGGCTAGTCATTTCCAATTTTGCAGATAATCCAGGGTCTGAGGCTTGAGCAACCTGAGTTGCCATTGACTGGTTTTGTTTTGAGACAGAGCCTCGCTGTGTCACCCAGGCTGGAGTGCAGTGGTGGGATCTTGGCTCATTGCAACCTCCCCTTCTCAGGTTCAAGCGTTCCTCCTGCCTCAGCCTCCCAAGTAGCTGGGATTACAGGTGCCCACCACCAAGCCCGGCTAATTTTTGTATTTTTAGTAGAAACGGGGTTTCACCATGTTGGCCAGGCTAGTCTGAACTCCTGACTCAGCTGATCTGCCGACCTCAGCCTCCCAAAGTGCTGGGATTACAGACCTGAGCCACCAGGCCCGGCCTGCTTCCTGGTTTTATATTTCTTACCTGAAGTGCTTCTGTTTTTATCAACAGTTAAGTACTTGCTGTTATCAGATTGATTTTTGCCAGTTTGATGGGTTTGAAATTGGTCTCACTATCATTTTAATTTGCATTAACCTGATTTCAGTGATACTGAGCATCTTTTAATAAGTTTAGTGAAAACATATATTTTCTCTTTCATAAATTGCCTATTTATCTTTTCTATTTTATTTATTGGTTTATGGAGGCTCAGGTTGTGAATTCTTGGTGGGTTATATCAGTTGCATATATCTTCTGATAGAACGGTAGCTTGTTTTCTTCATTTTGTTTCTAATTATTTGATTCATCAAACACTATTTTTGGCAGATTAAATAACATACGACCAGCTTGGGCAACAAATCGAGACCCTGTCTCTACAGAAAAATAAAAAAATATTAGCTAGGCATAGTAGTGCTTGTCTTTGGTCCCTGCTACTCAGGAGGCTCAGGTGGGAGGATCAATTGAGCCCAGGAGGTCAAGACTGCAATGAGCCGCGATGGCACCACTGTACTCCTGCCTGGGCAACAGAGCAAAACCCTGTCTCAAAAGTAACTACAAAATATATACTAAAAATTTATTTGTCGTTTATCTAAAATTCAAGTTGAAATGGGTATCCTATATTTTATCTGAGAACTCTACTGGAGCATCTGCCTTTGACCAAGAGATAAAAACCACCTATGGAAGACAGCAGAGCTATCGCAGCAGGCCTAAAGAGCATACTTTGGGACTGTTACCTCAAAAAGACATAACTTTCTATGTAGCAACTTCTACACACAAGTGCTGTAGTATTTAAAATATCTTTTTGGTACAAGAGCTTAGCCTTTGTTCTAACCAATATGTGAAAACTTCCTTGCAATTCCAAGGATTAAAAGGATTGGCCAGGTGCAGTGGCTCATGCCTATAACCCTGGCACTTTGGGAAACCCAGGCAGAAGGATCACTTGAGTCCAGGAGTTCAATATCAGCCTGACCAAAATAGTGAGACACTGTCTCTCTTAAAAACATTAAAAAAAAAATTTTTTTTAAAAAAAGGATTTACTATGTTTCAGGAATTATGAAAGCAGAATAGTGACTTGGAAGTTACTAAACTTTGGTATAAGAAAAGAAATCTGGCCAGGCATGGTGGCTCACACCTGTAATTCCAGCACTTTGGAAGGCTGAGACAGGTGGATGACTTGAGGTCAGAAGTTTGAGACCAGCCTGACCAATATGGCAAAACCTGTCTCTACTAAAAATAACCAAAATTAGCTAGGCATGGTAGCGGGTGCCTGTAGTCATAGCTACTCAGGAGGCTGAGACAGGAGAATTGCTTGAACCCGGTAGGCAGAGGTTGCAGTGAGCTTCGATCATACCACTGCACTCTAGCCTGGGTGACAGAGTGAGACTCCATCTCAAAAAAGAAAATAAATCTTACAAGAAATCAAAGTGAATTACCTGAAGCAGGGGTTGGCTGAGTGTGGCATATACGCCAAATCCAGTCTTCCATCTGTTATGAAGTTTTATAGAAAACAGCCACTCAATCATTTATACATTGTCCATGCCTGTTTCAGCACTGTAACAGCAGACTTGAGTAGTTGCAACAGAGATCATCACTGTAAAGCCTAAAACGTTTTCTATCTGGCCCCTTACAGAAAAAGTTTGCTGATCCCTGACCCAAAGGAAAACTGTTACTCAACCTAAAAATTTTTCTCCCACATTAATTGATATGAAACATTTTGAAGAAAGCAAATAATGTGACTTAAAAGTTGAATCATGTGGTCATTCACATTTAAAAGCAGCTGAAAGGCTGGGTGCAGTGGCTCATGCCTATAATCCCAGAACTATGGGAGACTAAGGTCCGAGGCTTGCTTGAGACTGGGAATTCAAGAATAGCCTGGGCTAAATTAGCTACTATGCCCAGGTAATTAAAAAAAAACCTTTTTTGTAGAGATGGGTCTAATTATGTTGACCAGGCTGGTCTTGAACTCCTGAGCTCAAAGAACCCTCATGCCTCAGTCTCCCAAAGTGTTGGGATTACAGATGTAAGCCACTGAACCCAACAGTATGCTTTTTTTTTTTTTTTAAATGAGACACACACTAAAATCTGATTTGTTTATTGCCTGCAACATTTTTCCTTTCTTTTTTTGTTTCAAACACCAATTCAAACCAGGCTTTTTTATACTAAGAAGTTATCTGTTGTTTATCTGATGTTCAAATTCAACTGTCTGCTCATTGCTTTTATTTGCTAAACTTGGCAACCCTATCTCTAGCCACTGTGAATCGGGGAAGGGTCTAGGAAGCCACAAATAGAAGCCTTTTAAGGGAAGGCTTCCAGAGTGACACACAGTCATTCCTGCCCATATTTCATTGCCTAGAATTTAGTCATGGCCACACCTAGACACACCTAGATAGAAGAACGGCTGGGAAATAAAGTTTGCTGGTTAACCAGGTGCCTAACTTCTATAATGCCTTCTCTATAATGCCTTCTATAATTCGATTATAGAAGAAAGAGAGAACATTAGGGAAGAACATTATAAATGTGGGAATATTTAGCAGGCTACCATAGCATATCTTTGAAAAAATTTTTTTTTAGTTTCGTTAGTTCTAAATTCTGTCAGAGACATCAATTTCTCTAAATCAGATTTCTGTTGTCTTCCATATTTTCCATTTCCTGTCTAATCACTTAAATCTCTGTCCTTTTCCTTTGTATGTGATGTGCTTAAAAAAATCTATCATTTATCCCACAATTTTCTGCCAGATATTTCTTAGTTTTATTTTTTTAAAATAGAGATGAGGTCTCGCTGCGTTGCGCAGGCTGTTGAACTTCTGGGCTCTAGTGATCCTCCCACTCTGGTCTCCCAAAGTTCTGGGATTACAGGCATGAGCCACTGTGCCTGGCCAGACATTCCTTATTTCTTCTTATTTCTAATTCATATTATCTCTGCAATGGTATGATTTTCCCCTCTTAATACCTTCTGTTCGCCTTTCTAACATCTTTTATATTTCATTCATTGTCTTGTGACTTCACTTTTGATATATTTTATTTTCTTCAGGGCATGAAACATTTGTCTCTATATTTCTTCTGTTTACCAGGGTTAATCTTCTTTCACAATGTATCTTTTCTTTCTTTTAGAATATATTCCGTTATTTCATCTCTTCCCCAATGTCACAGTTTAAAAAGTTTATATCAGTCTTATTTCCTTTTCATTCATTGATGAACATTTGCTATCTAAAATTTCTATTTATACTGAAAAAAAACAGGGTAGATGAATTATCTTTGAGCACCCCAGGATTCTTGTTGAATTCAAGCAATGAGGAGCCACAGAAGAAAGTCAGAAGGAGGCATGAGAATGGGTTTATAAAATATAGTATGAGGCTGGGCCCCTTCATAGTTTCAGTGTTTGTTTTTTTCTTTTTTGTGTTGCAATTTTAAAAAATTAAAATATAATTGAAAAAATATTTGAGGAGAAAAGTTATGTAAGCCTGCATCTATCCTACTTAAGCCCAGATGTGAATTGCCACATATTATCCTGCAATCTTTTCCTATCTGAGGGAAGAAACTTTGGTTAGTTGACTTTTGGATTAATAAGGAATGCAGGAGAGGGTTGAGGGGAAAAAAAAAAAGTAAGGAATGCAGGCAATTATAGGAAGAGAGGAATGGAATCTACCGTGCTAGGCAATATTGAAAGATACTCAGAGTCTCTTGAATCAAGTAATAGAGAAGTCTTTAGGTGTCTCTCCTAATTCTGCCCAATCATGATGAAAGGGAAGGCTGAGACTTTTTATTTTTTTGTGATGAAAAGATTTGGTTACTTGGGATTTGGCCTATGATATTAAAAATCAACTGCTAACACAGTTTCCTAGTTAAAATGATTGGAATTTAGCTTTGTATTCCAAAATGATTAAAACATACTTCAATTCTCCAGTTGTAATATGGGTTTCTCCAGATTGCATGGTATTTTCACAATGTTCCAACTCATATTTAGTTGGGTGGGTGGAAACATTTTAAAAACTGGTCTCATATTTTTAAGGAAAGTTGGAATACTTATAAATGAAAGTCACGATTCTTAGGATAAAATAAAAACTTGCACATGGATTTTTTTAATTCATATTTTTTCTTAAAACATGTAAGTAAACTTAACAATGTTGATGACTATGACTAGCATACCACTAAATTTTAATTATGGAAATTCTAATGCTGAATAACAATTTGGATCTAAAAGAAAACTTTTGATATATGATTATGGATAAGCTATGGGGTGAAATTTTATAGTTATTGCCAAAATGCAAGTGATATTAATTTTTAGGATGGCCTTATGGCCAAAAATCAGCTAAATCATTGACGGTAAAATTTACTTATCGACTTATTGAGATGGAGTCTCACTCTGTTGACTGCCTCTTGGGTTCAAACGACCCTGCTGTCTCAACCTCCTGAGTAGCTGGGATTACAGGCATGTGCAACCATGCCCGGCTAATTTCTGTATCTTTAGTAGAGATGGGGTTTCACCATGTTGGCCAGGCTGGTCTTGAACTTCAGATCTCAAGTGAACCGCTCACCTGGGCCTCCCAAAGTGCTGGGATGACAGGCATGAGTCATCGTGCTGAGCTAGAGAAGTTTAGAAAAGGAGATAAAGTGTGGTATTTCTGAAAGGTGAGGCCCACTCCAAGTGTTCTCTTTGTGGACACCTCTTGTAATTTACACTCTTTTTTTTCGGCATATTCACATAGGCCTACACGTATATCTTTCTGAGGCCTGGACCATTATTGGTCAACCAGGAATTTCTTGAGGTATAAATCTTTATCAGTAATAGTAACGCAAACACCTTTTATTTCCTGAATAATTCTGTGGCAATTTCTAAGTGTAAAAGATGTGGTAGGTATTAGGGGGATGCGAAAGTTCAAAAGCTCCAGGAGGCCTGGCTTGCTGGCTCAGGCCTGTGATCCCAGCACTTTGGGAGGCTGAGGTGGGCGGATCACCTGAGGTAGGGAGTTTGTGACTAGCCTGACCAACAAGGAGAAACCCCCTCTCAACTAAAAATACCAAATTGGCCAGGTGTGGTGGCACATGTTTGTAATCCCAGCTACTTGGGAGACTGAGGCAGGATAATTGCTTGTACCTGGGAGGTGGAGGTTGTGGTGAGCCGAGATGGCGCCACTGTCCTACAGCATGGATGATGAGAGAAACTGCGTCTCACAAAAACCAAAAGCTCCAGAAATTTCCTCTAGAGAGGTTTATAATCTAGATAAAAAAGGAGATAATATTTAGCTAAATAAGCTATTTTTTTCCTATAATATATACATGTAACAAAAGAAGATTGTTTATGATCAAGTAATGGCAAAAAACAAAGATAGAAACAACAAACCAAGACAAACACTAGTACTCTAGTCCAGAAGAGGAAAAGAAGACCATAAACTGAGGGCAGGGAAATTATTCAAGAATATTTGAATTGTGTTCGCAGCCGCCACCGCAACGCGGTCGCTCTCCAACGCCAGCGCCGCCTCTCGCTCACCGAGCTCCAGCCGAAGGAGAAGGGGGGTAAGTAAGGAGGTCTCTATGCCACGGCTCGTACAAAGCGGACTGCCCGCAAATCTACCAGTGGTAAAGCACCCAGGAAGCAACTGGCTACAAAAGCCGCTCGCAAGAGTGCGCCCTCTACTGGAGGGGTGAAGAAACCTCATCGTTACTGGCCTGGTACTGTGGCCCTCCGTGAAATTAGACGTTATCAGAAGTCCACTGAACTTCTGACTCGCAAACTTCCCTTCCAGCGTCTAGTGCGAGAAATTGCTCAGGACTTTAAAACAGATCTGCGCTTCCAGAGCGCAGCTATCGGTGCTTTGCAGGAGGCAAGTGAGGCCTATCTGGCTGGCCTTTTTGAAGACACCAACCTTTGTGCTATTCATGCCAAACGTGTAACAATTATGCCAAAAGACATCCAGCTAGCACGCCGCATACGTGGAGAGCGTGCTTAAGAATCCACTATGATGGGAAACATTTCATTCTCAAAAACAAACAAACAAACAAACAAAAATTCTCTTCTTCCTGTTACTGGTAGTTCTGAATGTTAGATAATTTTTTTTCCATGGGGTCAAAAGGTACCTAAGTATATGATGGCGAGTGGAAAAATAGGCGACAGAAATCAGGTGTTGGCAGTTTTTCCATTTTCATTTGTGTGTGAATTTTTAATATAAATGCGGAGACGTAAAGCATTAATGCAAGCTAAAATGTTTCAGTGAACAAGTTTCAGCAGTTCAACTTTATAATAATTATAAATAAACCTGTTAAATTTTTATGGACAATGCCAGCATTTGGATTTTTTTTAAAACAAGTAAATTTCTTATTGACGGCAACTAAATGGTGTTTGCAGCATTTTTATCATACAGTAGATTCCATCCATTCACTATACTTTTCTGAGTTGTCCTACATGCAAGTACATGTTTTTAATGTTGTCTGTCTTCTGTGCTGTTCCTGTAAGTTTGCTATTAAAATACATTAAACTATATATATATATAAAAGAATATTTATTGTGTGTAGCACTTTATTAGGCATCATATATAGTGAATTAAATAAATCATTGCCTTCTGGAAATTAATAATTAAAGATAGTAATCATGTGTAGAGAAATAATGATGTATATTTAGCAATGCTGAACGTTAAATTAGTAAATCATTTACATTATTTGTTTAAAAGAGATGAAGGAAGAAGCCTACAAATTGTTGACTGTGGAGAATCATTCTCTTCTCTCAGTTACAATAGTTATATGCCTTGCAAGTGTGGTGGGATTTCTGTAGCTGTTTAGTTCAACATGAAAATCTTTTGCTTTTTTGTCCAGGTATGGTGGCTCACAGCTGTAATCCCAGCACTTTGGGAGACCAGGATGGGTGGATCACCTGAGGTCAGGAGTTCGAGAGCAGCCTGGCCAACATGGTAAAATTCTGTCCCTACTAAAAAATACAAAAATTAGCTGGGCGTGGTGGCACATGTCTGTAGTCCCAGCTAACTGTGGAGACTGAGGCACGAGAATCACTTGAACCCAGGAGGCAGAGGTTGCAGTGAGCCAAGGTCGCACCACTGTTCTCCAGGCTGGGTGACAAAGTGAGACTGTCTCAAAAAAAACAAAAAAAAGTATTTTGCTTTTTCAAAGAAATATTAGTAGGTAATGTGTCTTTTTGGTAATGTATGAATAAGATATAAAATCCATAGCATTTTCATAAAACCAACAAAACAAACCCCTTACTCTTCTGAGGGCCATTGGTCTTAATGTAGTTTTGCAAATGCTTCAACCCAAATTCAAATTTCATTTGTGGAATTCACCAGCAAACACTTGTGCTTCTCAGAATTGGCAGCTTCTGTTAACATATTCAGAGTAGAAATCATTCATAGACGATCACAGAATGACCTTACACACTAGGGACAGGGATACTTTGACTCTGTTTCTGGCTTTGACATTTTTTCTCCTTGATATTGGTTCACCAAAACAATCTTATGTCATCAGCAAAGTCAAAACTTGCCTTTTGAGGATATAGTTTCCATCTTCAAAAATGTCTTGCCTAATTTTTAGTGTATAAGGCTGTCTTGTAGTTTTATTAATATAGCTATGGTTAAATTAATATTTTATTAATCTAACTAATAAAATAATTTATTTATTAAATTAATATTTTATTAATTCAGAGACTATTTCAAAGGATAGTCTAAGAAGTTTGGTTATAGGAAACGTACACATTTATTAGGTATACTTGAAGGAGGAAAATAGCCTTTCGAAGCAAACAAACCTAGAATTACTGTTACCTGTTGTTTATCCACGATATTTGGGGATAAAGAAAACTATCAAGATAGCAACCATTTAGTTTCAATCTTCTTTCTGTTACAATGACCCAAAACCTATTGTTTTACCAAATCTCTGACCAGAACTGCTAACAGAGGGCCGCAAGACTAAGTTTGGCCCCCTTTCCTTTCTCTTGCCCTCCCTCTGGTGGGCAGTGTCCAGGTTGGGCTGCTAAAGAGAATTCCAGCGGTTTCCACCTTCCATCAATTACACCAATTAGCCTTTGGAAGGGAGAAAGACTGGCTGTAGGCCTCCTCTTTCCCATGCCTAGGGGTGCCACACCCATATTTTGGTCTGATCAGAAAGCATCCAAATGATGACCAGGCATAGTGGCTCATGCCTGTAAACCCAGCACTTTGAGAGGCCGAGGCCTCAGTTGTTCGAGACAAGTCTGGGCAATGTGGTGAAACCCTGTATCTACAGGGGGAAAAAAAAAGAAAGAAAGAAAAATTAGCCAGGCGTGGTGGTATGTGCCTTGTAGTTCCAGCTACTCAGGAAGCTGAGGCGCAAGAATCCCTTGAGCCTGGAGGGCAGAGGTTGCAGTCAGCTGAGACTGTGCCACTGCACTCCAGCCTGGTGACAGGGTGAGACCCTGTTAAAAAAAAAAAAAAATCCAAATGAGAGCTCATATTAAATATTCTTGTTCATAGCTTCAGAAAGGAATAGACCTAATTTGTAACTAGGTTCATGTATTCCTAAAGAGTGTCAATAAAATGTTATAAACAGTAGGGTTCCTGTTGGCAAAATAGTAAACTTCTGCTTCATAATAATATTTTATTTTTTGAGACAGAGTCTCACTCTGTCGCCCAGGCTGGAGTGCAGTGGTGCAGTCTTGGCTCAGTGCAACCTCTGCCTCACAGGTTCAAGCAATTCTCATGCCTCAGCCCCTCAAGCAGCTGAGATTATAGGCGCGTGCCATCACACCAGGCTAATTTTTGTATTTTTAGTAGAGGCGGTCTTTCACCATGTTGCCCAAGTTGGTCTCGAACTCCTCAAGTGATCCACCCGCCTTGGCCTCCCACAGTGCTGGGATTACAGACGTGAGCCACTGCACTCAGCCCATAATAATATTTTAATTGAAATAATGTTTTTTACATTTTAAAAGCTTCTTCTGTTGTCCAGGCTGGAGTGTGCTGGTGTGAACCCAACTCACTGCAGCTTTGACCTCCTGGGATCAAGTGATCTGGAACCACAGCCATTGGCCACCACAACTAATTTTATTTTATTTTTTTTAATAGAGATAAGGTCCCATTATATTTACCAGGCTTCTGGAACTTGTGGGCTCAAGTGGTCTTCCTGCCTGGGTCTGCCAAAGTGCCGAGATTACAGGCATAAGCCACTGCACCTGGCCTTAAGTGTCTTCAGATCTATTATCTCATTTGATTCTCACAACAGTCCAGCAAGACAGGGAGGGTGCTCTTACAGCTCAGAGGCCCAACAGAAGCCCAGGACACAGGTTTTCTAAATCTTAGCTACGTGCCTTTTGCACTTCTTCATCCGGATAGCCTAATACACTTAAGATAGTAACTTACGGCAGTTCTTAAAAACAGTTCCAAAGTTTGGAACATCACACTTAGATTTGTCCCAGGAATAGAGTTAAATTGGCACTCAAAGGCCACAATAATTAACACACAGTTACGTGTAAGTTGTTATTATTAAAAACCCCAAATTAAGAGGTAGTGTAGTGTTTTATTTATTTATTTATTTATTGAGACACAGTCTGGCTCTGTTGCCCCAGCTGGAGTGCCACACTTGAACACGGCTGACTGCAGCCTTGAACTCCTGGGCTCAAGCCATGCTCCTGCCTCACAGCCTCCAGAGTAGTTGGGACTACAGGCGCACGCCACCATGCCCAGTTAACTTTTTGTTTGTAGAGACGGGTCTTCCTATGTTGCCCATCCTGGTCTCAAACTCTTGGACTCAAGCGATCCTCCCACCTCAGCCTCCCAAAGCACTGGGATTACAGGCGTGAGCCACTGCACCCAGTCTAGGATAGTGCTGTGAATAAAAGAATGGACTCTGAAGCCAGATCCTCTGGGCTTGAATCCTTGCTTCACCATCCACCTCTCTCATTATGTTGTGAGTAAATACCTAGCAGGTGGCAGTTAATTTGAAAGCTCTGGTATTTAGACATATAAGGAATAATTTGCCCTAAGTTACAGGGTAAATGATGAAGTTGGATTGTAATCTTGATCCTTACATCTTACTACCGCTTATAGAAATATTGCCTATCTAGATTATTTTTCCATAATTCTTAAAATATGTTTTCTTTCCTTTTCCTTCTCCTTTCATGGCCCACATTTTACTTTCTTTTATTAAACTGAAAACCTTTTTTATAATCAACATTTACAAAAATTTCTAGTGCAAAAATTTTAACTCAAATGTCCTCAGCTGTTAGGTACTTCGTTTATGCCATCCATGCACATTTGCATGTGTAAGGAGTTGTTTTGTGCTGTAAATTGTTTTTCCCTTCTGGACATAGCTCACTAGCGGTGAGCCACTTGAACCTTGCATTTCCATTCATTTCTTGTTAATTTACTCAATAGTGTCTCGCACTGGATACCGTTGTAACCAGTGGGTTATTCAATAAATTACCAACTGACTGGCAGTTCCTCCTTGTGTTTTATTCTATGTTTCTTTTCTTGATTATTAGCTGACTTGTTTGGTGAGGGGCTGTCAAGAACATGCAAATTTCACAGCCATATAAAAATTACCTCGTCAATGTCTTTCCTCGAATTGAAGCAGAGGATTTAGTGGCAGATTTGGTTTGGCACCTTCCACTCTAAGGAAGATGTAAAAACTAAGGCGCATGTACTCCAGCTGCGGGGAGTTTTCGTCGCCGCTACCCTGTCCCTCATAAAGAAACAGGACCTCAGGTGGTGGGCGGGCGTGGGAGGAGAAGGGGTGTCTTTAAGTCTACAGGGGAGAGTGTAGCAAGAAAGAAGGAAAAGGTAAGGGGACTCTACAGCTTCTAGGTTTTGTTCCTTTTTTCCCTCTGGACGGTGGTGGCAGCTGATCAGACACAATAGCTGGCAGTCCCCCACCGAAGTGAGGATAAAAATGACCCTCAACAGCACCAGCAGGAGCACTGAGGAGGGGAGGGGAGTGTGTACGGAAGGGGGCGAGGATGAGGGTGACAAGGTGACAAATGCTGCCGCCGACCGCGAGCAGCTCCCCTCCGGCCCCGCGAGGCTCGGAGTCCGGGAGCCACTTCCCCGGAGCGGGGCGGGGTGGGAAGGGGAGGCCGAGGGGGCGGCGGCCTTCACCCGGGGGCGGGGCAGAGGGCGGAGCGCAGCCTGCATTACCAGCTCCTGATTGGCTCCAGTTCTCTCATCGCGTCTCCCGATTGGGCAATTTGCAGCGGGAGATGTTGTGAGGCGCGGCGGGGCGGAGCGAGCTGCCCGGGGTCTGTGACAAGGCCCCGGAGCCGAGTGGGGAGGGCGGCGGTTGCGCCGCGGCTCCGGACCCTCTGTGATCTCGAGTGTGGCGGACAGAGAAGCGCAGCCGCCTCTCCACAGTTCCGCTAGCCGCGCCAAATCTGCTCAGCCGCTCTGCAGAATGTATACAGGGGAAAGAACCGAAAGAGCGACGTTTCGCTAGCTCCCCCCTTCCCACCGCGGGGAGGGATTTTGCTGTGGGGCGTGAGGGGACACTCCCTTATCTGGAAGTCCCACGTCTCGTCACAGCCTCATTGCCTTCCCGCTGTTAAAAAAGGGGGGGCACAATTCACCAAGCCCTGTCCCGCGGTCTGGGACCTTGGATCCCTGAGTCTGCAGATGTCGCCGTTAGAGGCTTGTCCCCCTCTCCACCCCTGACGCCGACCACCAGGTGTCCCTTCCCCGGGAGCAAGCCCATCCTTGGCCGCCGCTGCTCAGCGCTCGGGAGTCTGCAGGGGCGGGGAGAGCTGTGTGTGCCTGGTTTTGGGGTGCTGGGGAGGGGCGAGGGCTCGTAGGTCCCGCGACGCACGGGGAGGGGGCAGGCGGGCACCCCCCTCCAGCCCCCGGCTAATCCCCGTTCTCCAGCGTCGGTGCCCCGGGCCCGTGTTATTCAAGACAGAAGATACTCAGCCCCAGAGCCTCCCCTGGGGAGGGGAGGGGAAGGAGGTGGAGTGGGAGGAGGTGGGTCCAGGGAGGAAGAAGCGAGAAATCCGCCCCCGGGAAGCAGCTCCGCGCGGTCGCGGAGCGAGGCGATTCTGTCACTTGGCGTTCGCGGGCGCCGGAGCGGGGCCCCGGCCCGGCCCGGCGAGGCGAGGGGAGAGTCCGGCGGCCGCCGCCCCGCCCCACGCCCTCCCGCGGCGGCCGAGAGCCCGGGGCCGGCCGGGGCAGGTCGCGGCGGTGCCTGGGAGCGGCCGGCCGGGGGCGGCGGCCTCGGAGCGCGGCGGCGGCGGCGGCGGCGGCGGCGGCGGCGGCGGGATCGTCCTCCTGCGGGTCCGACTGGCGCTGGGCGGGCGGGGCGCGCCGTCCTGGAGCCGGCCAGCCCCGTGCGGATCCCCTCGTCCCGCTTCCTCTGGTGCGTGTCGGTTTCTGTTCCGTCTCAGCCGGGAGGGCGCTGCGCTCGCCGGCCGTGGAGAGCCCGGCTTGCCGCGGGCTTCCTCCCTTCCCGCCACCTCAGGCCACCCGGCCCGGCGCTGGCTCGGGGCCGGAGGGAGCCCGCGGCGGGCGGCGGGCGCCGGGCGGGGGCGGAGGGGCGCGCCCGCGTGTGCGGAGCGAGGGCGGGCGGCGGGGCGGAGGAAAAGGCACAAAGGCCGGCGGCGGGCGCTGGGGTCCGGCCGGGCGGCCGGCCGTGGAGGAGGGGCGCCCGGGGCGGCTCATGAATATTAACCGAGCCTGCGGCCTAGCGCGTCCCGGCCGGGCCCGGCGCCCGGCCCGCGTCCCCGCTCCAGCTCGCCGCCGCGCCTCGGCCGCCCGGCCCGAGCGGGCGGGAAGGGTAAGGCCCCCGGTTTTGTCTGGTCCCGGGACTCCCCGCACCTTTGAGAAAGTCCTTATTGGGGCCGCTCTCCCCGGGAGCTCCCGGTCCCCGACCCGCCTCAGGAAGGGGCGGGGGAATCGTGGGGAGGTGGGTGGTGGTTTGCTTTTTCCTCGTTTTTTTTCCCCCTAGGTGGCCACAGGGCAAAGGAAACGGTGTCGAGTTGTAGTTGGGGGAGCGGCCGCGACTGGAGAGTTGCTCGGGTGTAGCTCCGGAATCATGCCCCGGAGCGGGAGTGGCGCCCGCGTCCCACCCGCGGCCGCGCACGCCTCGCCGGCCGTCCCCTCCGTCCCCACCCAGCCCCGCCGCGGGCCAAGGAAAACAGCCGCCTCCTCGGGGACGCCGGCCGGGGCGGAGGGGTGGAGGGGCGGCGCCCGAGTCACCCGGAGACGCCGTCGAGCCCACGCCGGCCCCAGCCAGGCTGGCTTTGTGCTTGCGTTTTTGGGGACCGGAGAGGAGCGAGGAGGGGGCTTGAAAAGTGAGCCCGTTTCAGCCTCTTGGGGGAGAAAACTTCCCCGAAGTGTCCCTGTCTGGGTGATGCAGAAAGGAGCATAGACACCCCTCTGCTCTGCCCAGGAAAGACAGGAATTAAAATGCACTTGAACGGGGAGCGTTTTTTCTTGAGGGCTGCAAAACAGCCAGGTGTGTTTGTCGCAACCGCTGGGCATTTCTGAGGTTTCTCGTTTTTAAAGCCCCCTCGGATTTAAAGACTTTTTGTTTGTTTGTTTACTGTAATTTTTAGTTTATTTCTTTCGCACCGGAGGAAACGCGAATTTGGTGTGGACATGTGGGCGAGACAGTGACAGGCGCCTGGAGAAAGTTCACGCCCTTTAACTTCTCCTTTTTCTAGGATCTCTTTGGGAGCTGACACTCGAGCCTTCACGACCCATTCGGATTTTTTCCAGGACTCAGGAGTGGCACTGGGAAGAAGGGGACGGCTTTCTGCCATTGGCCTCGACACTGGTTGCTAAGAAGACTTGTCGCCTTTGTTTTTAAGTCTCCAGAAATGGAAGAAGAAGGCGAAGTCAGTTGAAGTCACGAGAAATCAGCGAGGCATTCGAAGGCGCTTCCGGAAAACCTTCATTCCCTGGCGCGTTGTCTGTGTCACCAGCCCTGCCCCTCCTCGGAGCCCTGCTGCAGAATTCTTCTTCGGGTGTGTGGTGGCATTTCCCCCCACCTCCAATGTGGACTCCAAAGGATTTGTCCCTTCTTTGTCATTTGAAATGAAATGATGGCCACCCGTCGGACTGGTCTGCCTGAGGGAGATAGTGACAAGCTCAAGGCTTGCGAGGTAAGCGCGGAGCCAGCGTCCCTGGCCGGCAGGGCGGTGGCCTTGTGTCTTCAGCGTACTGCAATTTGGGGGTCACTGGCCACCGGGCCTCACAAGGGCTTTGAGCTGGTTGGTGGGAGCGCCCCAGCTTAGCCAGTAGCGAGGTGAAGCCAGGCCTCGTCTGTTTTCAGGGACCCCCGTGATTCTTTTGCAAGAACATGTCACGCATTTTGGAATGTCCTCATCTTGGTCACCCCTTCTCAGAACCAGGAATTCTCCCGTCTCTGTGGCTGTGGATACTACAAGCCTGAGAATGGGCACCTCTGTATCCGTTTTCTTTCAGTCTCCTTCCAAGATATTTGGAGTAGAGCTGGTTGGGGGTGGCTTTGAGCGTTTTGTGTGTCTGTGTCTAGGATTTGCCCTCCCAGGGGCAGAGAGGGCAGCTAGCATGGTTTTGCACCTGGAACTTTTGTCTTTCTTTGGTACTGACGTGGGAGGCGGGGCCTGGCTGCTGTTGCTGCAGATCTCTACTTTGCGTAGAAAAAGAAGCATTTTTTCGTGAACAGCTGAAGCACAGCCTTGGAAAACGACCTTAAAGAGTCTTAATTCCAACTCTTGGAAAAATCTTTACTGTTCTCTCATTTATACCCTCCTTTCACTGCTCTGAAGTTCTGTGAGCTGCGCTGGGGTGTCAGATGGGTTGCGTTGCTGGTTAGGGTAGCATCTACCATCTTTCCAAGGATCCAGAGATTTTACTTCACCTTCCTGAAAGTTTTTGAGCAGGCAGGACAGAAATCATAGAAAATACATTGATTTATGACACCCATATCCGCTGTTGCCTGTCCCCTTTTTTTTCTTCCTTGTGTTTAGAGATTGAAGTATTTGTTTACTTCTGTTATGAATATACTATGTTTATTATTGGCAGTTTCTGTAATTTGTTCTTTAAATGGACTGAATATTGTTATCCTTTAAATTTTACTTTTGATATGCCTATGTTTTCATTGAAGGGTTGAGGATTACTTTGGACAATAACGTACCCAAATGCACCCTCATTCACTAGCTCATTTTCTTTTGCACCGCGTGTTAAATTTTACCTTCTCAGTCCTTGAAACAAGGTCTAGCTCTAAGTGTGTGAGTTTTGGCGTTTTAGTAAAAATCAATCAGAAGTTAAATTTTGGTTCATAAAGCATGCAGCGAAACTTGCTTCATGCAGCTTCATGTTGAATTAGAAAGTTTACGCAGAAAACGCTGTGAGGTACAGTGTGCTATTACTGTGGAATTTATTGGGCAGAACTATAGGTTTACATTTAGAATCAATGTTTTACTTTTTGACGTCTGTAAACACCTGCTTGCAGGGAAAAGCATGATTAAGTAGAGCACCACAATCCTCTGATCACGGTAAACCATAATAACTCCTTTTGGAAGGCCTACCTGCAACCTGGTGATTGCTTAAATGTGTATTGCAGTTACATAATAATACGGATTGTAGTCCTGAAGCCTTATTTGTCATTGTCTTGTGAATACTTTAATTAGCATTGTATTTGCATTCTATTTGTGAGAACTAATGTTATTTGATTTTTTTTTTTTTTTTTTTTGGTCATTTAAGAGATGCCCTGAAACCAAGAATTTAGACACATCTTGTCCTTGGCTAGCAAGCAGTGTTTCCAGTTTGTTGCACACTTGGCTTTTATTAACAATGACAGTTATGTATTTTTTTAATGGCTGTGAAATTTGTTTTCATTTGGACCTTACTGCTGGCGTGGATATATTGTTTCTAGTTTGGGAATGAAGAAAACACAGTATCATTGATGTTTTGCTCATGTGAAATATATACACAATACTTAGATTTGATATTAAACTACAGTATTATTTGACTTTCTAAAGAACAGGTGTTTTGCTTAGATTCTGTGTGAAAGTGGAAATAAAGGGGCTACACACTGTCCTCATAAAACATTTTAAAAACTCAGGGTTGAGAGTGAAGAGAACTTGTGTTAATTATTGCCTGTGTTTAGTTGTGACGTATTTTTTATTGCTGATTGATGCTTCTCATACACATTAAATCTTGTGAATATTTTTTAGTAATAGAGAGTTGCCAGTGAAATACTTTGGGCTGATATTTAGGTTTTCGAAGACTGCACTTAATTTTTGTCCTCAATTTTATTAGAAGCACTACATTCTACAGTGCTACTATCATTCTTAAAAAAATTTTTTAGAATCAATAATGTGTTTGAATAATACATTTATTGCATTTTTAACAAAGAGATGGGCATGCATGTCTTAATGCTGTCAGGCAAGAAAACCTAACTTTGTAAAACAGAAGAAATCAATGTAGCGAATTAATAGGAGTCTCTGTTTCATGCTTTATCTAATTAGCCAACTCCACCATCTCTGATTAAGGCCTTGTGCTTTGTTGAAAAACAGATTTCTTGTTCATCTGAAGCATTACAATTTAAATGTGTTGATATATGAATGCATTTAGACCTCCCCACCCCAGGATATATGGGAAGGTTCAAAACAAACAGTTCTCTTCAAATAAGATATTAGGACAGTTCAGTAGAATATGTCTTGGCATTATACACTTAGGGATGGTCCAGATTGTAGTCACACAAATTGATATACTTTATACATCTCAAGGTGTATTTTTAAAACTTGATTTCACTCAGTCTGAACCTTTTAAGTGATTTTTGGGGAGTGTGTGTGTGTCTAGTCTGTGAAGTCCTCTGACACCAATATCCTTGAGAACTTGGTCACAAGATCACTTTATATAGATTCTTCTGTTGAATCCTCTGTGATATTATCACCCCTTTTTATATCATCCATATAGCTTCATCTTTCAAGGTTTAACTTTTTTTTTAGCCAAAGAAGAGGAAACTTTCCCTCAGCTTTCTAAACCAATGATTTTTTCCCCATTTCTATAATTTATTTCACTTTTTATCTGTAGTCCATACTCTTGTCCAGTAATAGGATTTTTGACACTTTCATTGTTTACTATTAAACTTTTTACTAATGCAAATGAACTTATTTTTGTTTTGCTTCTTCACCTGGGCTAAGATTATCCATAATTGAAATGTATTATGCTGATGAAATACACTTGTTGGTTGATTTTGAAATAGTGTAAACAATGTGCTAAGACATTTTTCTGGGTACAAGTTTGTATGAATCCATGCGTCGACTCTTCCTTCTGGAATGTTGGACAGTTTGCTTTTTTGCTTTTATCCCAGACTCCCTGGTTCCATCTCGGACTCTCCCTCATCTCCTCCCTTCCTTTCTATCTTCTTCTCCATCTGCCTCTTTTGTAGGGTTTTTGTTCTTCTTCTTGTCCCATTGTTGGTTTTATCCAGAACAGAGCCCTTTCCATTCCTTTATTATATTTTTCACTCCCTGGGTTTTATTTTGCACTCTCCTATGTGCTGGTGACTCCCTATCTACACCTCTGTCTCAGGCTTTATGGTTGATCTCTAAACCTTTTCAGCCAGTTGCCTATTTACCGAACACTTTAGGGGGATATTCCCCAGGCATTGCAAACTCACCAGATTTCACCCCTACCACTGACCTTCCCTCTTCCTGTGCGCCTTCTTTCAGTGAGTAGCCCTACCATCTATTTGTTGGTCTAAGTGAAAAACTAGGTCAGCATCCTTGACTCTTGTGACTCGTCATTCCTCATATGCAGTTTTGTGGAGTCCACATTCCCAATACCCACTGTTCCCACCTGAGTTCACATCAACACTGTCTCTCTGATGAACCACAGAAATAGACTCCCTGTGGAGTGTCCCAATAACCTAGCCTTGTCTTCTTCCATAGCTCTGTCCTACTATAATCAGAATGATCTTCCTGATGGGCAGATCACCTGAGGTCGGGAGTTCGAGAGCAGCCTGAGCAACATGGTGAAACCCTGTCTCTACTAAAAAAGCAAAAATTAGCTGGGTGTGGTGGTGCATGCCTGTAGTCCCAGCTGTTTGTGAGGCTGAGGTATGAGAATCCTTGAACTCAAGAGGCAGAGGTTGCAGTGAGCTGAAATTTCGCCAGCTGATCATTCCATTACCTCCTGTAAGGCAGTTTTCTGTCTTCCTATTTCCTCTGAAATAAAGCTCACACTTCGGTAATTTGGCCTGCCCTTCTGTCTCACCTGTTACTTCTTTTTGTTCTTCCTAGATTGAACTCCCTTTGGGCCTTTTCTTCCACCCTTCCGTCCACTCTCCCCTGCTCCTCCTTCACTCCATGGTTGATTTTACTCATAATTCTGATCTTTTCTTCAATACTGCTTCCTCAGGAAAGCCTTCCCTGACCCTGCAAGACTGTTTGAATTGCCCCTAGTGTATTCTCTCAAAACACTCTGTGCTTTCAGGAATACCAGTTACGAGTTTATCTATGTCTCCTTTGGATTGCAGTCCCCATAAGAGCAGGGACAATGTTTCCACAGTGACTGACACATAGTTCTAAGTGTCGAGTGATATTTTTTGACTGAATAAATGAATATGCAGGAAAGGCCTTACATTTTATTCAGTGTTCCTTTAGATTCCAGGACGTTATACTCTCTTAATGATCTTCTACCTTGTTGTCACCTCCTTTCGTGTCTTTGAAGTTTCCTCAACATCCTGATCTGCTAAACCTTCTGCACCTCAAGGCTCGGTTAACCCTCTTTTCTTCTCCCAATACTGTTTCATGGTTTTAAATGTCATGTATATGCAGGTAATTGACACACACCCCCCCACTTATAAAGACATATATTTCTTTATGAGTACATGTGTACATCTACTGCTGACCTGCCCCCGTCTCTCTCAAATTCAAATTTCTATATCCAACTGACTGACTGCCTAGAATCTCCATTTGGATAGTAAATAAGTACATCTGAAATCACAGTCCTGCCTCTGCCTCCATTCCCCTAGTCCACCTTCCCAAGTCTGCTGCTCCCAGTCTTCCTCATCTTAAGTAGTAGCAATCCCACCCTTCCAGGCCAGGCATCTTGGAGTGATGTTTGATGTCTCTCTTTTTTCTCATACATGACATGTGGATTCGGTTGACTGATTTCTCCACTTCAGTCCTTGCCAGCCTGAAGTCTGTTCTCCACACAGTAATCAGGACAGTTTATAAATCAAATTGTGTCATTCCTTTGCTCAAATTCCTCAGATGGCTTCTCCTTTCTCTGAAGGCCAAAGTTCTTGCAGTGACCTGCAAAGGCCTGTAGAATTGGTCCTCCCCGCTTCCTGAGCGCTCCTCCTGGGCCTCTTCCCTCCTCACTCTGTGCTAGCCATTTCTGGTCTCTTGCTTTTCTGTGTGCATAAAAACATGGGAGTCCCCAGAGCCTTCCCACTCACTGAACCCTCCTCTTAGAACACTCTTCCCCACCCCGGTCCCTGCACAGCTTGCTTCCTTGGCTCCTTCAGGCTTTTGCTTAGAGGTCACCTTCTGAGTGAAGCTTTGCCAACCACTCCCTTAATTGAATGCGCCTCCCCTGCTCCCTCTGCCATGCTCTGCCTTCCTTCTTTGCTTTATCTCCCTGTCACTTAGTCTCCACCTGGCATGCTTATGCATTAGATTTTGCTTGTTTATTTGAGACAGGTAATATATCTAGAACGCAGGTGTTAAGAGTGCAGTTTGTTTTGTTCACATTGTATTTCTTGTGCCTGGAAGTGTGCCTACCACATAATAGGTTCTCAATAAATTTTTTTTTTTTGAATGAATAAATGAAGACTTAGAAACATTCCAAAATGTTATTGAGCTTGCATTTGGACATGTAGTCTGTGAATTCTTACTTTATTTTCTTTTTGAGACAGAGCCTTACTTTGCTGCCCAGGCTGGAGTGCAATGGCACAGTCTGGGCTTACTGTAACCTCTGCCTCCCAAGTTCAAGCAATTCTCCTGCCTCATCCTCCTGAATAGTTGGGATTACAGGCATGCACTAGCACGCCTGGTTTATTTTTGTATTTTTAGTGGAGACGGGGTTTCGCCGTGTTGCCCTGGCTGGTCTTGAACTCCCGATGGCAAAGTGATCTGCCCACCTTGGCCTCCCAAAGTTCTGGAATTACAGGTGTGAGCCACTGCGCTCGGCTGAATACTTACCTCACTTTATACAAAATATGTACAATGTGAAGTATGTTCTTCCTTAGCCTTCCTGCCCACCTTAAATTCCGTTCCATTTCTGCTGTTAAAATTTTTGGTGCCTTTTTTCTTTGTACCTTTTTTACCTTTAGGAAGCTGGTAACCAAGTAACAGTAACGAAGACAGTGTGTAGTACAAACATATGAAACAATTTTCACCAAGAGATAAGATCATAATAATTAAGACTAGCAAAAGTGCAATCAGACTGGTGGGTAAGAGAAAATAAAAAGATAATCAATCTGTCTGTATGGATGACATTTTATTTCTTAAAACAAATGGCTAGTATATGAATGTTTCTTATTACATGTTTTTATTTTTTCATGTCCTGAATATTTCATAACCAGTTAAAAAAAAGATCACAAACATTGACTGTGACAAAATGTTAACAGTTGTTAATTCTGAATGATGAGGATATGAGGATTATATTATTTTTACATTTTCTCTTTTTTATTAGCAAAACAAAAGAATACTATATAGACTTTAAAAATAGGTACTATGTTATCAGTCTTGTGTGAAAATTTGATTTGTAGAAAACCTATGCTGCTTAAAACCATACTTAAAAAGCATATACACTGTTCAAAACAATACTTAAAAATCAATTTTTAAAAAGCATGTTTCTTCATTGGAGGCATAGGATTCATTCTAGGCTAATGATAGTATGGTGTAACTCTGTTATTTAATTTTAATTGTGTGTTTCTTTATATACTTCAATTTGTGTCAGAATACTGTTCCATGCCAAAAGCTTTATGCTGCAAGTTAGGATTAAAGGTAAAACCTGTTAGAATTGAGAACGTTGGCAGTAGCAGCAGCAGGTATCATTAAGTGGCATTTCATCAGAAGCCTGGGTTTGAATGTATCGAGGGGCCTATCACTAGATAAGAGCCATCAGCAAAGTGAGTACCCAGATCTGAAGAATTTCTCCATAAATTGTTAATGTTCCTTTGCATTCATTTCTTCCAAGTTAAGCATTTTATGAAGCTCATTGTGCCTTGATGTTCTTCATTTCTTTAGTTACTACCAGGTCATGTAATCTAGCACAAAAATAAGACTCAGTTTCTTTTGTTCTTTGCTTTGTGAAGGGTCCTGCCATCTTATTATAGTTAACAATATGCTGATTTAAGTATGGGCAATGCTAGTGTTGATAAAATGCACAGATGCTGTTATTCAGTGCAACTATTTTCTGTTACAGAAAGACCATATGGTAGGCACTTGTTTTTCTGTCTGGTTGATGTGATTAGATTACTAAAACGAAAGGTTATTGGACTTAAAAATTGTCCTACTATTTTATCTAATTTTAATTGACTGTAAGTAATTAAATGTGTTAAAATATTACAAGCCTTTCATATATTCTCTGGTTTGAGGTAGAAAGATATCTAATGCAAAAAACTCAATTTTGGATTGCTTTTACCAAAATAGTTTTATGGTTTAAGTTGCCCTGTTCTCATAAAATTGAGTATTATGCAAATAGTTTATTTAACAATATAATCTGGATAATGGGATTTTGTGCTTCTCAAATTATCTGAAAGACAAATGGATATACTGTACTATAGGGTTAAGAAACCTGATGTGGGTCGGGCATGGTGATTCATGCCTGTTATCCCAGCATTTTGGGAGGTTAAGGTGGGAGGAATGCTTGAGACCAGGAGTTCAAGACCAGCCTGGACAAAATAGGGAGACCCCTACCTCTTAAAAAGAAAAAGAAAAAATGATATTTGATGTGATGGAAATGTTTTCTAAGTCCTCTTACTTCTAGTTATCCATTTAATGTGCGAGAATTTCCACTGTGTAAATTTGTGAATAAAAGAATAGATTGAGAACCCAAATTTGATACTTCTGAATATTCATCTATTTTGAGGAAAGTAGACAGATCAAAAGAACCCGTTTATTATTGTAAAAAAAAAAAAAAAAGCAGGGAAGTTAAACACTTTATTTACTTTTCCCTGGTAACTAGCTGCTGTTGAGTTTTCTATTTGATATTGGGCATATTTTTTGATTCAGAATTGGTTACTCACTGCCTTTCCTCCTGTTGCTTATCTCTGTTCTGAAGAAAGCTCTGGCATAGTCAGGAGTAGTGCTATGTATGTAGAACTGTTTATAATCCCACAACTTCTTTGCCTTTTGTACAACCTAAGGAAGACACTGTCTTGACTTCTATTTTTTTATTCATTGCACTAATCATTAATATATTGAGAAGACTTATATTCTTAAAAGTAAATGTCCTGATTTTCTTCTTACTCACAATGTAGAGTGTCCTTAAATATCAGGACGCAAAGCTGGATTTATGATTATATTTAGACATTTCTTCTGGATATGGCATAGCTAGTATGATCTTGGGGATTAATAGGCACCGTTTTTCTTTTTAACCTTGAGTTATTTATATTTCTGTAATACCTAGTATTTTCCTAGTAAATACAGCTTGTATATTTAAAAGAATTTGTATAAGCCTGATCAGTGAGACCTGCTTTCTTCTCTGGGTTCTGCATATTGGCTTCCGGACACATTATGTGCTAGTGGATGTGAGGAGAAGGAAAGGCTCTGGGCATCCCGTTTAAATCAGATTGTTACTCACATCTTTTTAGGGAATTGTTTACTTTTTATTTTATGTAATCATATATCATAGACACCCTTCTCTGTCCATAGACTGTATAAACAGCCCCCTGAATCCATGGGGTTGCACATCTGTGGATTTAACTAACTGTGGATCAGAAATATTTGGGCAAAAAAAATTGTTGTCTGTGCTGAGCAAGTACAGACTTCTTGTTCCTGTCATTATTTCCTAAACTACGGCATAACAACCATGTATGTGGTACTCACATTGTATTAGGTATTGTAAGTAATTTAGAGATGATCTACTGCAGGATGTGTGTTAGGTGATATGCAAATATTACTTCATTTTATATTAGGAATGTGAGCATGCATGGTTTTTGGTATCTATAGGAGATCTTGGAACCAATCTCCCATGGATATTGAAGGACCACTGTATAGATCTTATACTATTTTGTGGCAACATAGCTCCAGTCTCTCTGCCTGTCTATATGTGGTCTTCTCTACTGCTTGCCCAAGTCTCCCTCTGCCTTTCTCTTGTAAGGTCTTATGTCATTGGATTTAGGTAATTCTCAAGATCCTTAACTTGGCCAGGCGTGGTGGCTCATGCCTGTAATCTCAGCACTTTGGGGAGCTGAGGCAAGCAGATAACTTGAGGTCCAGAGTTGAAGACCACCTTTGTCAACATGACAAAACCATATCTCTGCTAAAAATACAAAATATTAGCCAGTTGTGGTGGTGTGTGCCTGTAATTCCAGCTACATGGGAGCCTGAGGCATGATAATCGCTTGAATCCAAGTGGCAGATGTTGCAGTGAGCCCAGACGGAGCCACTGTACTCCAGTCTGGGTGATGGAGTGAAACTCCCTGTCTCCAAAAAAAAAAAAAAAAAAAGTCAAAGTCCTTAACTTAATTACATTTGCAAAGAGGCTTTTTCTTTTTTTTTTTTTCTTATGAGAAGGAGTTTTACTTTTGTTGCCCCGGCTGGAGTGCAATGGCACGATCTTGGCTCATGGCAATCTTCACTTCCCGGGTTCAAGTGATTATCCTGCCTCAGTCTCTCGAGTAGCTGGGACTACAGGCATGTGCCACCACAGCTGGCTAATTTTGTATTTTTTAGTAGAGATGGAATTTCTCCATGTTGATCAGGCTGGTCTTGAACTCCCAACCTCAGGTGATCCGCCTGCCTCTGTATTCCAGAGTGCTGGGATTACAGGTATGAGCCATTGAGCCCGGCCCTCTTTATTAAAATAAGGCCACACCCACACGTTCTAGGTGGACATAGCCCTTGACACTAGGGTTTCTTCTGTTTGGTCACATGCTCAGATGTTTCTCTTTGCCCCTTTCCACATGCTGATGCTATGCACAACTTACAGGTGTTTTTAGTGATTTGCTTCTACTCATTTCTGTTTTGAGGTTCGTAGGAATGCCTTTACACCTAGTTTTGTTGTAAATACTGCCCATGTGTTTTTGTCGTTGCTGTTGGCTTGCTATCAGGCTGCACTATCTTTTTTTTGATGGGAGAAGGGAATTCAGGGAGATTTCCATGTTCATTCTTAAATAAGGAAAAGATAGTTATGTGAATATTATCCTTCATGTGAAACTGGTTTTCTTTTTTATTATTATTGTTTTTGTTTGAGACAGAGTCTTGCTCTGTTGCCCAGGCTGGAGTACAGTGGCGCAATCTTGGCTCACTGCAACCTCTGCCTCCTGGGTTCAAGAGATTCTCCTGCCTCAGTCTCCTGAGTACCTGGTAATACAAACATGCACCACCATGCCTGGCTAATTTTTGTATTTTGATTAGAGATGGGGATTCACCATGTTGGTGAGGCTGGTCTTGAACTCCTGACCTTGTGATTTGCCTACCTTAGCCTCCCAAAGTACTGAGATTACTGGTATACTGTTTTTCTAAAGGATTTTACAGATGAAGATGTTCCCACGTGGGGAGTAAAGATAGGGAAAGTAGACTATATTTAGGAATGATTTATAAAAGCTTGATTATAGTTGGGCCTTTAATCTCTGAGTTTTTTTTTTTTTTTTTGGCTTTTTTGTTATGAACTTTTGTTTAGTGGTTCTTGACTAGTAAGGTTTACCAGTCATACCTGGGAACTTTTGAAAGTCAGATGCCTGAAACCCTTCCTTTCCTTTTATAATTTTTCAGCATCTTAGGGGATGGAATACTATCAGTTGTTAGGTATGCAGTGAGTTTGCTAGAAGGCAAAGTGCTCCAAATACTTTATTTCTTTCTTTTCTTTCTTCTTCTTCTTTTTTTTTTTTTTTTTTTGAGATGGAGTCTCTCTCTGTCACCTAGGCTGGAGTGCAGTGGTGCAGTCTTGGCACACTGCAACCTCTGCCTCTCGGGTTCAAGCAATTGACCTGCCTCAGCCTCCCAAGTAGCTGGGACTATAGGCACCCACCACCATGGTCAGCTATTTTTGTATATTTAGTAGGGATGGGGTTTTGTTGTGTTGGCCAGGCTGTTCTCGAACTTCTGACCTCAGATGATCCACCAGCCTTGGCCTCCCAAAGTGCTGGGATTACAGGCAGGAATCACTGCACCCGGCCCCAGCTGCTTGCTTTGTGAGACTGAGGAAGGAAGCAACTCATATTTTGCCTACAACTGGTGACAATGACCCTTTTGTTCCCAAGATAAAAGTTAATTGTAAAATGATTCAGATTTGATCTAGTGCCAGACTTTCCTGTTATATTTAGAAGTGTCCTTCCACATTTATTAACGAATTCAACAGATATTTATTGAGCTCCTTCTAAGTGCCAGACACTGAGGGTACGGCAGTATAAAAATAGAGACATAGTCTGACTCCTACCTTCGTGGATATATATGGGCAATGGGAAGTACAAACAATTGATCAAGTACTTATAGTACAGTTACAATGAATAGGATATCAAGAGAAGAGTAAGGAGCTACGAAAACATACAGCAGGCCAACCTCTTGTAGAGATCAGAGAAGGCAACCTGTTGTAGAGATCAGAGAAAGTCTTTCTGGGAAGATTATGTCTGAGCTAACTCAGGAAGGAGTTAATTAGGTAGAAAGAAGAGAAGAATGTTGTGGCAGAGGGAACAACTTTAGTTTCTGAATATGCTACAGCCAGGGAGAATATTTGGTATCTTACTAGGGACTCTATATCTAGAGATGCTACATATAGTATATCAAGAATATGCATATCTAGAGTTATTGGATATTCTCCCTAGCTGTAGCATATTTAGCTATAAGACCAGGAAGGGAAAAATACAAAAGTGAGCAACAGCTTTTATTGAGTATTTTCAATGTACTCAAGTTAGTTTTCATAGAACAACTCTTGTTTTTACCTGTATTTCATCAGTTTCTATACAGTCTACATTACATTATTACAGTAACAAGTAAAACAGACATAAATTTGTGCAAAAATACAACTGTGTTAAGTGTGAATGTCACTTGTTGGGAGCAGAAATGAGTGTCTAGACTATCTTCCCAGACATAGAGCTTAGCTTGCTGTTGGATTCTGTTTGCTAGTATTTTGTTGAGGATTTTTGTGTCTGTGTGCATCAGGAATATTGGTCTGTAGGGTTCTGTTGTTGTGTCCTCGACTGGATTGGTTTTTGTTTTTGTTTTTGTTTTTTAGAGAGAAAGTTTTGCTCTGTCACCCACCCTCGACCTGCTGGCCTCAAGCAATTGTTCTGCTTAGTCTTCTGAGTAGCTGGGACTGCAGGCATGTACCACCATGCCTAATTTTTAAATTCTTTTTTTGTAGAGATGGGGTCTCACTGTGTTGCCCGAGCTGGCGTTGAACTCCTGAGCTCAAGTGATCCTGTCATCTCAGCCTCCCAGAGTGCTGAGATCACAGGCATGAGACATTGTACCTTACCCCCTTTCTAGTTTTGGTACCAGGGTGATACTGGCCTCATAGAATGGGATAGGAAGAATTCCTTTTCCCTTGATTTCTTAGAACAGTTTCAGGAGGATTGGTATTAGTTCTTTTTAGTTCTTTGCATGTTTGATAGAATTTGGCTGTGACTCCATCTGGTCTTGGGCTTTTCTTTGTTGGGAGTTTTTTTTTTTTTTAATTACCAGTTGAGCCTTGCTACTTGTTATTGGTGTGTTCAGGTTTTCTGTTTCTTCTTGGTTCAACCTTGAGTGGTTATATGCTTCTAGGAATTTATCCATTTCCTCTAGGTTTTCTTGTTTGTGAGCATAATTTGCTGTTCATAATAGTCTGTGATGATCTTTTGTATTTCTGTGGTATCAGTTGTAATGCCTCCTTTTTCATATCTGATTTTGTTTATTTGGGTCTTCTCTCTTTTATTTGTTACAACCTCTATGGAAAACAGTGTGGAGATTTCTCAAAGAAGTAAAAATAGAAGGCCTGGCATGGTGGCTCATGCCTATAATCCTAGCACTGTGGGAGGCTGAGATAGGTGGATCCCCTGAGGTTGGGAGTTCTAGACCAGCCTGGCCAACATGGAGAAACTCTGTCTCTACTAAAAATACAAAATTAGCCGGGCGTGGTGGCCCATGCTTGCAATGCCATTTACTCAGGGGGCTGTGGCAGGAGAATTGCTTGAATCCTGGAGGCGCAGAGGTTGCAGTTAGCTGAGATGGTGCCACTGCATTCCAGTTTGGGCAACAGGGCGAGACTCTGTCTCAGAAAAAAAAAAGAAAGTAAAAATGGAACTACTGTTTGACCTGGGAATCTATTCAAAGGAAAAGAAATCCATTTATCAGAAAGATACCTGCTCTTGTATGTTTGTTGCAGCAGTATTCACAGTAGCAAAGATACGGAATCAACCTAAGTGTCCATCAGTGGAGGAATAGATAAAGACAGTGTGATGTATTTGGAATGGAAGACTTAATGGACTAGTAGTCAGCCATAAGAAAGAATGAAATCATGTCTTTTGAAGCAATATGGATGGAAGTGGAGGACATTCTCTTTGTTTCCCACCTAACCAGTGTGCTAAGACATTATCTTAAATGAAACAACCTAAGCACAGAAAGTTGAGTATTACACGCTCTTATTCATAAATGGGTGCCAAAAATGTGTACATGTGGAGGTAGAGAGTGGAAGGATAGGCAATGGAGACTCAGAAGGGTGACAGGGTGGGAGGGGGTAAATGATGAGAAATTAATTAATGGGAAGAGTGTGTGTTATTTAGGTGATAAATATATTAAAAGCCAACTTGACCACTACATAATCGATTCAAATAACAAAATTACATATGATACCCCATACATTTATACAAATAATAATAATAGAGTTGAGCTTGCCATGGGATCAGCCAGTATTCAAGAACTAGCCAAGGAATCAAGAATTTTGGTTGGTCTGGCAAATTAGGCAAAGTTCAATTAAGCCAGCATCTATGGTAATTACAGTTTTGTGAATTTGTGAGGTCATTGAGGGAGAGAAAAGGGTGAAGTCCAGAACCTGAGGGAATACCACCAATTAAGGGACAGACAGAGGCAGACAAATCAGCCAATGATTTCAAGACGAGCTAGTTAAAAAGAAGCTTTTCAGTAGCCTCAGTTTTCAGATTTTGAGGACTTTGAATTTGATCTTTATATTTAGCCTTTGCCAAGCTTCCAGCAGCAGCATTGTTTAACCTAGCTTCTCTCAAACTTATTTTGCTATTGAAGACTTTATTCATTTAACTGTAATTTATATTCTGCATCCTATAAAACAAGTAGGAGCATACTCTGGGAAACACTGCTGTATGTAGGAAGAAAGGAGCAACAGAAGGAATTTAGGCAGGGTAGTCATATGATTAGCTTTTGGTTTAAAAGATGGTTTTGTTAGTCCTGCACAGACAAGATTCCAGAGAGGAGTGACAGGATGTTTGGGAGTTCAACTAGATGCCCTGTGTTAACCCAGGAGAAAGTTGATGGGGGTCTGAATTTAGGCAGTGCCAGTGGAATGGAAAAAGGACAGTTCAGTATATGTTTTAGGAGAAGTGACAGAGTTTGGTAGCTGGATATGAGAGGTAAGAAGTCTAAGATGACTGATTTCTGTTTGGGTGACTAGGGGGATGAGTGGTGAAGGGAAGGGAGGGAAGGTGATGAATTCAGTTTTGGACATGTAGTGTGGAGGTATATGTGCTTAGCAAGAGTTTAGTCATGCAGATTTGGAGCTTGGGAGAAAGGGTGGCATTGAAGAGGGGTTTAGAAGTAATTCATAGTTAAAATCATGGGTTGAGGCGATGACATCACCTATGGAAGCGTAAGAAATTAGAGGGAGGTCAGGGATAGAATTCTGATTTAGAATTCTATCTAAAGGGGTGATAACCTTAAAACTATTAATCATTTATCAGATATCTGTTAGACACTGTTTTAAGCATGTTATAGATGTTATTTAATATTAAAAACTTTTTGAAGGTATTTGTTATTGTCTCCGTTTTACAGATGAATAATTTGAAGCTTACAGGATAAGCCTTTAGCCTCCTTGGTCATACATGTCTTACTAAGATCTAGGCTTTTCTCATTTTTTGTTTGTTTGTTTGTTTTTATTTTCTGATCGAGGCTTTTCTCACACTGCTCCATTGCCTTTTGCAAAGAAGTAATAGTTAAATAGTAAGAGAACAAAGAGAGTGGAACTGTGGTACCCAGGATGACAGACATTGAAGGAGTTGTTAGCTGTGTGAGGCACTACTCAGAGGTTAAGAAAGGACCGAATACCCTTTTGTACCCTTGGGATTGAGTCACTATGAGTGTCATTGAGGATAGCGCAGCCTTGTGTTGGAATTTGTTTGCTGTGGACCGGAGCCAGCATGGTTGATTGATTTATATACCACCTCCCCATGTTGTGTTTTCATGGAATGAATAAAGATGCCCAGAAAAGAAGGAAAAAGCAATAACCTTTTAAACATTAAATTATGTTAAATACTGAGTAAGAATTTATGAAAACTTTCTTTCATAATCAGATAATTTAAATGTACTGGTGGGAAGAAGCTTTGGTAAGATGATGTTGTTCTGCCAGTTAGCTATTGCTGCTTAGACAGGAAAGGGAGGGGAAGATCTTACTTGTGGACCACATCACTGCAGAGCTCTGGTAACCCGCTGCTGTGCTGACAAAAGCTGAGTCAGAGAAGAGATGCAGACTGCGCTATAGGCAGTCATGGCCCAGTTCAGGATTTTAGACTGCATGATCAACCACAATTGGAGTTTGTTGTGCAATCTGTATTGTGCATGGAGTGGTCAGGTTTGTTTCATAAATGTGTATGTATATATTTGCTTTTTAATTCAAAACTTCTGTGATGTATAAAGTGAAAGTAAATCAGGATATGAAAACACTGTCTTCCTGTAAGAGTAGGAAAGTAATCTTTTAGACGATTTTTTTGGCCAAAATACTTGTTTAATCTGATAAATCTAATGATGTGAATTTAAAAGAATTAAGGTAATTCTTCATAGCACAGATGAGACAATTTGTAGAGCTTTAAGTGGTGGAGGAGGGGAAGCTAGAATGAATTACTTAACACTAGCAAAAATTAAAGCACTATAATTGTAACATAGGTAAATGTTAACGTATTTTTGAAGGCATTTGACATTGTATTTATAAGAAAGTAGGCAAGATTTTGGAATGAGTTGCTTTTTAGTTTTTCAGTTTTAGGGAAATATGGTTCTTGAGTTCTTTCACAGTGGGATCAAATGGAAGTACTTTTTAAAACTTTTTCTATTACTAGATAGTTTGTTTAGAAAATGGTTATTTTGCAGTAAAGAAAATGTGCTACAATAGCCATCATCTGCTTTTGAGTGTTCTTCCCTAAGAAGCAAAAACTCTTATTTTTTCCTTTATCCCTTGATCAACATTGTTATTATCAGGTTGTTATTAGCAGATTGTTGCTGTTAATCATAAATAATATTGTACATATTCAGCATAATGGCTTCTTTTACAGAATAGAAAGAAACCTGGTTGATAGCTTTTGTTCCAGTTATCAATGAATCTTTGAATCTTTAAAAACTATGAATTATTTACCTCATAAGTTATTCATCACTTTGTGGGAATTTGTTTTTTCTTATTAAAAACAAGTTATTTAATATTGTTTGAAATTTAAAAGGAAACAGTTGAAAATGTTATTGAACGTGATGAGTGTTAAATAAAGCACATGCTTGCTCCAGCCCCATCATTTCTCAGTTCTTCCATAGCTGTGATGTGAGCTTCTTCGTTTATGATATGGAATTAGTTCCCAGTGGGACTTCAGTACTCTTCTTCATGTCCCGTCTTCTCCATTCTGGAATGGTGAGAAAATATTTTCATAGTTTAGGCTGGGCATAATAGACTGATGTATCAGAGAAATCAGGGATGGAGAAGGTCATTTAGTCTCTGTTTCAGCATAAGATTGATTCCTCAATGCACTTTCTAGTTCTGTCCCTAATGGATTTACATTACCATAAAAAATATGGATTTTGAATGGCTACTAAGAGAATAAAAGAAGATACATACTGCAATTATCTTAACATGTAAAATTCATAATATCGGAAGCCTAACGAAGCTGAGATTTAAAATTTTTTATTGTTTAGTGACTAGTCTGCAGCTATTACTAAACTCACTAGTTAGTCTCATCATCAGAAAACTTTCTGCTTTGAGGTCTGAGACCTTTTTAAGACTTCTTCATTCTGGGTAATTCCAAAGGAATTGTATTTGAGTTGCAATAGAATCTAGAGGTGCATTAATGCAGTAAGCCAGCGATAGCAAATGCTTTTAGGTGTGCCTTGGCCTGGGGTTTTGGTAGGATTGTTGTTGCTACAAATCCTTGTGGTTTAGGTATGATAATTGGCAATTTAGTTGCTAATGTCTATGAGAAGAAGAGTTTGTAGGCCAGGCATGATGGCTCACGCCTATAATACCAGTACCTTGAAAGGATCACCTGAGCCTAGGAGTTCGAGACCAGCCTGGCCAACGTGGAGAAACCCTGTCTCTACTAAAAATAGAAAAATTACCTCTGGGCGTGGTGGCTCACACCTGTAATCCTAGCACTTTGGGTGGCCAAGGTGGGTGAATTGCTTGAGCTCAGGAGTTCGAGACCAGCCTGGGCAACATGGCAAAAACCTTATCTTTTTTTTTTTTTTTTTTTTGAGATGGAGTTTCGCTCTCGTTACCCAGGCTGGAGTGCAATGGCGCGATCTCGGCTCACCGCAACCTCCGCCTCCTGGGCTCAGACAATTCTCCTGCCTCAGCCTCCTGAGTAGCTGGGATTACAGGCACGCGCCACCACGCCCAGCTAGTTTTTTGTATTTTTAGTAGAGATGGGGTTTCACTATGTTGACCAGGATGGATGGTCTCCATCTCTCGACCTCGTGATCCACCCGCCTCGGCCTCCCAAAGTGCTGGGATTACAGGCTGAGCCACCGCACCTGGCCAATTTTTTGTATTTTTAGTAGAGACGGGGTTTCACCATGTTGACCAGGATGGTCTCGATTTCTCGACCTCGTGATCCACCCGCCTCGGCCTCCCAAAGTGCTGGGATTACAGGCTTGAGCCACCGCACCCGGCCGGCAAAAACCTTATCTTTACTAAAAATACAAAAAAAAAATGGGTTTGGTCATGTGCACCTAATAATCTCAGCTGCTTGAGAGGCTGAGGCATGAGAATCGCTTGAACCTGAGAAGCAGAGGTTGCAGTGAGCTGAGATTGTGCCACTGTACTCCCACCTGGGCAATGGAGCGAGACTCTGTCTCAAAAAAAAAAAAAAAAAAGTCAGGCATCATTATGCACCTATAGTCCTAGCTACTTGGGAGGCTGAGATGGGAGGATCACCTGAGCTTGGGATGTGGAGGTTGCAGTGAGCTAAGATCAGGACACTGCACTGCAGCCTGGGCCACAGAGCGAGACCCTGTCTCAAAAAAAAAGAAAGTTTATAGAACTTAGCATAAAGTTAAAAATGGCATATGACAGCATCTCCTATGGTTGCTGTGCTGCCACTTAAAGTATTTGGTGGAGGTCACAAAATCAGTGCTTTGGGGGCCAGGCAGTTGAAGAGTACAGAAAGTGAGTGGATCACAGTCAGGTGTTAGACAATAGAGTCTGGTGGAAACTGTGGATAACTAGAGATTCAGCTTCAGGAGATTGCTGTCATTTTGTACCCATCGTTATTGGATCGTTTAGTTTCCAAGCAAAGCTGAAAATTTGGATTTTTATGTGAACTTGTCTTGATTTTTAATGTTGATGACTAATTCAAGATTTTCAAAATAGTGAGATTTTAGCAAAATACATCTGCTGGCCAGATGTGGCTTAGGTTTCTAGTGCGTAACTTCTTGTTTGTAGGAGGACTTAGGGCGGCACTTGGTTTCTTTGAGTTTCACTGTTGAAGCTAAGCAGTGATCAAGGGTGCTGCCGGACACCCTTGGAAAGCTTATGGTATAGGTCAGAAGAAGCATAGGTGAGAGAAAAGAAGTCACAGAACAAGCAGGGTGAGGAAGGAAAGAGAACAACTGAAGGAGATAGACCAAAGAAATGATACCATGGTAAGTGGGAGAGTATATCCATCATGTCTCTCAGGTGGCATATTGAGAATTCTGCAAGGTTACTTTACTTATTAACTATTGTCACCATTGTAGGGAGGCGGTATAGGGCTGCAATGGAAAGTGCAGAGTTTAGTGCCCAAGAACTGAACTCAAGGCCTGGAGCTGTTTCTGGCTCTGTGGCAATGGTATGGCTTGAGTGTTACTTGCCTTCTCCGCTCTAATAGTACCTACATCAGGGATTGTCATGAAGATTAAAATGAGATCACCTGGATATAGCATTTAACATAGTGCTAGGGGGCCGAGTGCCTAATACATGCTTATAATTATTAATATATTCTAGGTTGGTATAGGTGATGTTATATGAGGTTTATATTAAAACTAAAGAGATGATAGTAAAAGTTCCATTACTGTAATTTTAAACATTATAAATAAAATGCGTGGTCACTTGTAAAAACTGGAAAATATAAATTAAAATTGGTTTACATAATTCTTCAAATTCAACTCCTGTTCGTATGGTGATACTGTCATTTTTTCCTCCAGTGCATCTAGTTTGTGTGTGTTTTGTAAGCTGGAATCATATTATGTACATTTTTCCATTTTAGGACATCATTTTCAATGCCTGGGTAATATTATGAGTGTATAGTACAGTGTATAATATTATACACTGTAATATAAACTATTATGTGTGTATATATACTTAAACCATTTATTTGCTGAACACATAAATTGTTTCCAGTGTCTTGCTGTTATAACATATGGTGACTATCTTTGTGTTTTAAAATGTTTCCTGTTTAGGATTATTTTTATAGGATACAGTCTTGGAAGTGAAATTATTGGGTCATAGTGATACTATTTTTAGGACATAACTTTAATAACAGCCTGGGCAGTATAGCGAGACCTCATCTTTACAAAAAAATTAGCTGAGTATAGTGGTGCACAGCCATAGTTCCAGATATTTGGGAGGCTAGGTGGGATGATTGCTTGAGCCTGGGAAGTGAGAGTTTCAGTGAGCTGAGATCGTGCCACTGCACTCTAGCCTGGGTGACAGAGTAAGACCTTGTCTTAAAAAAACCACTTTAAAAAATACATTTCTGTGTTCAGAAGATCTTAGAGAGGTGATTGTTCTTGGGCTTCTTGACAGATAAGTGAATTAAATAAAGTTAGAGATTACAACACTGGTTATTCCTGTACCACCATTAAGAACGGACGTATTTTCTTCCTCCCACCCCCATCCACCTAGATGTGTGATACATTTCAAATGTTATAATCAGTATTTAGAAATAGAGGTTGAATGTTTGGTAATACTAGAGCCAGATACAAGAAGTTGTACATTAAGTTTTCATATATATGACCTATCCCATCCTTCAAGTCCAATGACAGCTGTTAAACAGCCATATACATAGGGAACTCAAAAGGAATGGGGGAAGCAACAAGCATGGGAGATCCTGGTATTATCACTTCTGTAGATGCTTGTATACAGCCTGTGGTCTGTTTTCAGCCCAGCATCCAATATGATCCTTTTAAAGATCCATAGAACATGAATATAGTGTTCTACCAGAGCCCACCAAAGCCTGTCCATATTACTTAGCGTAAAAGCCAAGGGCCTTAAGAGATTTCATTCCCTCCTCTCATTATCTCCAGTACCCTGTTTCCACTTACTTCTCAAACCCTAGTCATTCTTCTCTAACCACACTGGCCTCCTTTGCTGTTCATCTCAGGGCTTTTGTACTCACGGTTCCCACTTCCTGAAATGCCTTCATTTCAGATCTCTGCATAGCATGCTGCTTTGCTTTTGTTTTGTTTTGTTGAGACAGATTCTTGCTCTTGTCACCAGGCTGGAGTGCAGTGGCACCCTCCGGCTCCCTGGTTCAAGTGATTTTCCTGCCTCTGCCTCCCGAGCAGCTGGGATTACGGGCATGTGCCACCATAGCCAGCTAATTTTTGTATTTTTAGTAGAGACAGGTTTCACCATGTTGGCTAGGATGGTCTCAATATCCTGACCTCGTGATCAGCCCACCTCGGCCTCCCAAAGTGCTGGGATTACAGGCATGAGCCACTGTGCCTTGCCTACTTTGCTTTCTTTAGGGTTTTATTCACTTGTTCCCTTCTTAGAGAAATGTTCTGTTCCAATTAGTTTTAAGACGTTACAAAGGGAAAAAATAACCATGCCATTAAAGGCACTTTTTTTTCTTTGAAAGAAGGTTGTAAAATCGTTGGGAATTTTTGTTATTTAATGGAAATCTCATTTTGTCTAAGTCCATTTCAGGAAAGAAGAGCTGGAGGAATCCTGGATTGGATCCTTCAAACGGGAAACAACAAGGAGATAGGCCCACCGAAGAGGCCCCAAGTGTAGTGAAGTTCCTCCTCCCCCTGGGGAGGCCAAATGGAAGAGGGAAAGAGAGGCTGCCTGGAGCATTTTAAACCAAGTTTTATTGCTTTCTCCCTGAAGCTCCTTCCTCTTCTCCCCTACCCCCTCCTTTTTTGTTAAGAAACAGTTGGTAGCCTAGGTCTCTTTTACTTAGCTGTTAAAATCAGCAGCTGCTTCTAACACCAGTTAGAGGGAGGCTTTACGTTGATAAGCTAGGAAATTGGAAATAGATCTTTTGACATGTTGGTACCTTAAACTCTTGGTACTTTAAGTATAGTATCTATACTCCAGTAGTATCTACACTCCTGGAAGCTCCTATGAAATGCAGACATTCAGGTCTCACTCTAGACCTGGCGTCCCCAAACTACCGCCCTCAGGCCGCATGTGGCCCCCTGAGGCCATTTATCCGGCCCCCCCGCCGCACTTCAGGAAGGGGCACCTCTTTAAGTGGTGGTCAGTGAGAGGAGCACAGCATGTGGCGGCCCTCCAATGGTCTGAAGGACAGTGAACTGGCCCCCTGGGTAAAAAGTTTGGGGACGCCTGATCTAGACTTTAGGGAATCAGAATTTGCATTTTAACAAGACCCTCAGGTGATTCTCCTGCACATTAAAGTTCTGCCTTTAATGACCAAAAGAGAGTTAAAGGTTATTTTTGAGAGATACTTAATTTGTTTTTCTTTAAAGATTACTTGACATTGTATCATCGTTTTAAAAATTAAGACAAATGCAAAGTATTATGTGTTACCACTTACCATATTATGTAAATAATTATGTAGAAAAATTCTAAGTAGCTAAATCCTACCTCTCATTTTTGCAACCATTGGATAAGATCCCAAATCAATTTTTATTCTTTTAATTAGGTAGGGAGCCTGAAAATTGGACTTCAGGTTAAGAACCTCTAGGGTTTTTGCCTTGCTTAGGTATAACACAGGTAGACTTACTTAGGTATAATACATAGATCTACTTACGACCTATGCAACTTAGGACCATTCGACTTTATGACCACAATCGCTAGCCACGACTGCTCCGCGTCTGGCAGTGCAAACGTTGCCCAGCTGGGCGTACGACAGTGCAGACCAGCTTCTGGCAGCACTACCATCTCCGCGTGCACCATTTCAACTGTGCCTATAGCCTACTCAACTTACAACTAAATCGTGTTACGACCGTTCCGCAGTCCCGACCGTGGTCGTAAGTTGAGCACTAGCTGTACTTTAAATTGACTTTTTTCCTGGCTTGACCTCCAGTCCTGCCCTCTGTAGCATTGTGGCTTTGTGGGTGTGCTTTGTGAGTGTTCTCTCTGCACGTGCTTGCTGCGCACTTCCAGACTCATGGCCTTGTGCCTTGTGTGGGAGACATCAGATGGAAGTGGTATAGGGAAACCTTGCTAGTGGGCAGGATGCATATGGGATGAGCAGAGACACTAATATGTGTGGGGACACAACTGGCATTGTCAAAATGCACAGATGGCTGGTTTTCCACAGGTGGAGTTTGCAGGTGAGAGCAAGGGGACGCGAATTAAAGCACAGAGGCCTATTAACCGTTGTTAGGAGAGATCCAGCCAGACCGCTTTTATATTTCACCAGCAGTATTTGAGAACCATTGACCTAAGCTTCAGAATTGTAGCTGTCACAACTATTGGCCTTAAGCAGGGGAGGGAAAAAAAAAACACCACTCTCTCTGCCCATCACAGCAAGCCTCTAAAATGATGAAAAATGCCACGGGAACTTTAATTGAATATTTCATGAATGATCAAGAATAGGTAGTATTTAGTGAGTACTTAACTATGTGTCAGACTATTTAACAACTCTGCAGAGTTGCTGTGAATATCACATTCCCATTTTACAGATGAAGCAGCTGATAAACAAGGGCTTAACACTCTTGTCGGGCCACACAGCTAAGAAGCTGCAGAGCTGGACTCAAGCCCAGGGAGTGGGACTCCAAAGCCTGGGCACTTAATGTCTTCTCTTTACCAAAGTGTATAATGTAGTGTTCTAGTCATCAGCTTTTGAAACTAGTAATTCTCAAGATATTTCAGACATCTAGAGTAAATAATAAAATTATATGGATATAATATGCAAATATGTGTATAAATTGTGTATCTCCCTTCCATTCCCAATTGCTGGCCAATTTAGGGAGTAGTGGAGAGAAGTAGACTGAAAAAGAGATAATGGAAGCCAGAAAGGGGAAGAAAAGATGAGAAGAATGTCTGGAATGATAGATACACAGTAGTGAAGAGCTAAAGGTTGAAGAGCAAAGCTAAGGTAGGAAAACACTTTCAAAGGGCAAATCAGGTTTTGCAGTAACTACTAGTGGCTGTGAGTTTTAGCTGCCTTTTGTAGTGTTGATTAGTTGATGTTTTCCCTCTGCTTTGTTACTAAATGAAACCTATAGTATGCTGATATATATGTATAAATATATTGTGAGTTGGTGAATGTGTTATGTAAGCAATATAATTATAAACATTGAGCCTATGTGAGCAGAATTCAGTGTTAAAATTTGAAAAAAGTGGCATTATTATTGTCCTTTAATGATACCTATAATTGCTTTTAGCTGGAAAGTGGTTATGTTTAGATTGTAAGCAATTTACTTTAATTCTGGTTCACATTGATGTATTAGCAAGCCAGCTGCTTCTGGATCTGTAACTTAGAAGACCTATTAGGTACTTGGCCAGAATACCCTGGTAGGGTATTCTGCCTGAGAGCTCTGGTTGAGGGGTGAAATCTGGTTTAAATGAACAAGAAAGGGAAAATGGAAATCTCTGAAGGAAAAAGAATTTAAAGGAACGGTCTAAATGGTATGTGGGTGAATGGATGGCAGACTCATCTGTGTTGGCTTCTTGATGACAGTTGGACTTAATTGCAAAGAGAAAAGCACTTGAAAGAACTACCTCCTCCCCAGCTTTGGGGAAAACAGTTTGCTTGAGAATAGAGGCACTTACTCACTAGTCACTTTGCTGCTGAGAAAGTCTGTTAATACTCTGGATTTTACTTTTCCTATGTTGTAAACTGATTAGATGATTTCCTGGGCTTCTTAATTCCAGTTCTAACAAAAAGTGATTCGTAGAACAGCAGGATATATTTTTACATTGTACTGTATATTTTAGAAATAAATTTTTAATGCCTGTGTTGTACCATGTTTAATTCATGATTGATGGGGAAAGTTTCAGTGTAGGATCTCATTTATGGTGACTTTCAATTTAGAGGATGAATGGAAAAATCCTTCATTTAATACGAACTATACAATAGGTCCATTAAAGAATGTAGCGCTTAACTCTTTCTTTCTTTCTTTTCTTTCTTTTCATTCTTTTTTTTGCCAGGAGTCTTGCTCTGTCACCCAGGCTGGAGTGCAATGGCACAATCTTGGCTCACTGCAACCTCCGCCTCCCAGGTTCAAGCCATTCTTCCACTTCAGCCTCCCAAGTAGCTGGGATTACAGGCGTGCGCCAACACACCAGCTAACTTTTGTATTTTTGTAGAGATGGGGTTTCACCATGTTGGCCAGGCTTGCGTGCAGTGGTGCGATCTGGGCTCACTGCAAACTCTGCCTCCCAGGTTCAAGTAATCCCTTTGCCTCTCAGGGATTACAGGTGTATGCCACCATGCCTGGCTAATTTTTTGTATTTTTTCAGTAGAGACAGGGTTTCACGATGTTGGCCAGGGTAGTTTCGAACTTCTGACCTCAAGTGATCCACCCACTTTGGCCTCCCAAAGTGCTGGAATTAGAGGCATGAGCCACTGCGCCCAGCCAGCCCATCAGGTTTTAAAATAGAAATTATAAATTTCTGTACAAAATATAAGAAAAATAGCATCCTTTAAATTGATGGCCCATTTAGGGAGTAGTGGAGAAAATGTGAACTGAAAGGGAATGATGGGAACTGGGAGAAAAAAGATGGGATAGGAAAGTGGGAGAGGGAACATACTAGACCAAAAGGTGTCTCTATTTTCTTTCTTGCTTTCTTTCTCTTTGTCTCTTTTGTTGCTGAAATGTATCTCTTTGTCATGTTGTCCTCATAATCCTCACCCCTTCACACAGACCCCCTTTACAAGGCCATTTCACCTGTTTCTCAGTGGCTAATACCTCCAATGGCTCTGTTCCTATGGATGGTTTCCTGGCTTAATGAGTTTTTCCCCATCTGCGACATCATTCTCAGCTTTCCCAGGCATGGGTGAGAGCCAGTGAAGGGCCACCCCTAGGAAAGGTTTTGTTACCCATCTCTATAGATTCTGGATCGGGCCTCTGGATGCCATCCTGATTTTGATAGTCATTCCTGCATTTCACCTTGACTTTCAATGTTAAATGCTGCTTCCTGGTCTTTGCCTTTCTGTGATCTTAACATCCTCACTGGTCCTTAAGAAGCCCAGACCTGTAGCATTATCTTCTACTGTCAGTGCTGGCCAGAAGAGGACAGAGAGCTGGCACTGCCTCCATCGGCACATGCAGTGTTGCTGTGAACATAAGAGTATCCTGCGAGCCCTCCCAAAGGTCGCTGTTAGCTGGTTACTTTCCCTGTGTGACATGTAGCACATAGACCTGTTGTAACAGACCCGATTCGCTGAGCCTTCAGATCTCTTCTGCCACAGTCTGTCATAGCAGTTCTGGCATCTATACTTCATTTAATGTGGGCTATCACTTTTTCCAAATTTCCTTGAGCCATCCTAGTAGTATATTTGAGCCACTACTGAGCCCTTGCCTCCACGTTAATCCTGTATTAGGTCACAGTACCTCAATTCAACCTTCAGCCAGCGTCACATTCTACCCCCTTGAGCTAACACCCTTAGAAGCACTCCACAGGCATGCTCTCCCTTACACCAGTGTATGTTAGCCAGGTCCCGCAGCCCTTTGGGTATATTATCCCTTTAGTGTTTTTCTCATTTTGGTCTTGTTTCTCAGCTTTATTAGGTGAGACAAGATCAGCTTTAGTGTAGTGCTAATTTTGCCCCACTACAGAGGCACAGTACCGTTCTGAGTACTTAACCTACTGCCCCTGAATGGTGAGGTTTTTTTCCCACTCATGGGCGAAAATGGGCTCTCTTCCTCGTCCTGTGTGAGTTTCAGGAATTGTGCCTGTGATTTTTTCAGGAGATTCTTTTCCCTCATCAGTGCTTAGCTGAAGACTGGGGTTGGGGAGGACCCCTGCAGATTCTCAGAGCTTCCTGTCTCTCTGGACCACTTTCTTCTCTAGGACTCTGTGCTGTGAACTTGAGCCGCCCTGCCTGGTTCCCCTGCCCTGTGCCAAGTCCCTGAAACTTTCTCTGTAGTAAGCTAGGGCGCCCATAGGACCCACTGTTTGTGTCCTCTTTCTGAGGGGTCACTGTCCTTTGTGACCTGATGTGTCCAATGCCTGGAAACCATTGTTTCACATATATTGTCTGGCTTTTTAGTTATTTTTCGTGGTAGAGCATGTCAGTTCAGTTATCTATTTCTGAGTAATAGATTACTCTTAAAACTTAGTGACTAAAACAGTATTTATTATCATCTCAGTTTCTCTGGAGTGTCAGGAGTCCAGGTGTGGCTGACCTGGGTCCTCTGGCTCAGGGTATCTTTCAAGGCTGTCATCACGGCATCAGCCAGAACTGCAGTCATCTTGAGACTTGCCTGGGGAAGGGTCTGCTTCCAGGCTCACTCATGGGGTTGCTGGTGGGATTTAGCTCCCCACAGGCCCTTGGGCTGAGGGCCACAGTTCTTAAGCTGGCTGTTGGCCAAGGCTGCCCTCAGTTTCTTGACACATGGGTCTCTCCAGAGGGCAGCTAACTATAGGGCAGCTGGCTTCATAAGAAGAAATGATGGAAGAGAGCCAGAGAGAGTGCAGGCGAGACAGGTCAGTCCTTAGTAACCTAATCTTGAAAGTGACACCCATCACATTTGCCAAATTCTATTTATTTATTTATTTATTTTGACACAGAGTCTCACTCCATTACCCAGGCTGGAATGCATTGGGGTGATCTCAGCTCACTGCAACCTCTGCCTCCCAGGTTCAAGTGATTCTTGCCCCTCAGCCTCTGGAATAGCTGGAATTACAGGTGCATGCCACCATGCCTGGCTAATTTTTGTATTTTTAGTAGAGATGGGGTTTTGCCACATTGGTAAGGCTGGTCTTGAATCATGACTTCAAGTGATCCACCTGCCCTGGCCCCCCAAAATGCTGGGATTACAGGTGTGAGTCACCACACCCAGCCTCAATTCTAATCACTAGAAGCAAATCACTAGGTCTAGCCCGTACTCAAGGGTAGAGGATGACATATAGCACAAATATTGCAAGGTGGGTATCATGGTTTTCTTCTTTTTTCTATCACTGTGATTGGTGATAATGCATTTAGGAATTGGGAGAGTTTATTTTGCTGAAATAAATAAATAAATAAGTTCAGGGAGTTTATTTATTTTGCTGAAACTGAGTTTTGCTCCGTCACCTAGGCTGGAGCGCAGTGGCGCCATCTCAGCTCACTGCAACCTCGTCTCTTGGGTTCAAGTGATTTTCCTGCCCCAGCCTCCTGAGTAGCTGGGATTATAGGTGCGTGACAGTTTGCACAGTGTATTTTTGTATTTTTAGGATATTTGGGGTTTCACCATGTTGGCCAGGCTGGTCTCAAATTCCAGGCTCAGGAGATCCACACATCTCTGCCTCCCGAAGTTCTGGAATTACAGTAGGCATGAGCCACTGTGCCTGGCCATGGTTCATTTATATTCTAGGAGGACTTAGAGGATTCAGCATAAAGTAGTATACAGCTATGATGTATTATAGTGAAAGAATACAAAAGCAAAGCGAAAAGGTATATGGGGCAAAGTTCAGAGGAAACCACCCACAAGCTTCTAAGAGTCCTCTTCCAGTGGAGCTACACAGATATGCTTAATTTTCCAGCAGGAGCTTGTTAAAACATGTGTGAAATGTTGCCTACCAGGGAAGCTAATTCAAGACAAGATGTTTATTGGGGGCGAGGTCATATAGGTACCTTCTGCCTAACACATATCAACATTGTAGACTCCCAGAGGGAAAGGAAATGTTCAGCATAAACCACATTGTTTTCACAGTCTAGGCACGAGGACCCACTGTTATCATTAAGGAATGATGGGAACCCTCTTGAAATTCAGGTTGCCAAACACCAACAGAGGGCTGCCTCGCAGGCTGGCCTTTCTAAGGATAGCAGTCAGGCCTCCTGTGTTAATTCTTTCTTGTACAATTGGGAGTGGGAATTTACGTTAAGCTTACCACAAACGATAGTGACCAGTCAAGATATTTTGTTAAATTTGATGATTTGGGGCCTGGGCATAAGAGGGCATGGGTGGATTGAATGGTACTTTCTGGGGCCTAGAGATCAAAGGAATGTAATTTGGGCAGTAATCCTAACATTTAGATCTTAGCTTGGTGTTACATTGTATACTTGTGGTGAATTTAGAAAAAAATAGAGGTTTCAGTGGGCCATTGGTGTATATCTTAAGCACCTGATTTTGTTGTGACCACTTTGCTGGGTATAGACTATAAAATGGGATATATGTATGTCTGTGTTCCTGAAGATTGTAGTCTAGTGGAGGAGACAGATATTAAATGAACACAGAAATAAAAATATAATTACAAAAATAAAACTCTTTTACAGGAAAATAAAACATTCATTTTTTACTCAATATGGTTTCTTTTTCTTCTTTTACTTACTGCTTTATGGTAGTAAAGCCCCTAAGATGAGACGGAGCTTGGATAGTGAGCTTTGAGGCAGCCGGGAGATTTGTATGGCAGGAGCCAGTGAATGGGGGAGAGGGCTGAGGGAATTAGGTTAGAGTCAATCCCTCTGCAAGAGAAGGTTTTAGATTTCCTTCCCAGTGTGATGGGAATTCTGCTGTTGATTTTTTAGCATGACAATGACAATCAGATTCATGTTTGTTTTTGTAAATGTTTTAAATAGAAATAAGCAGTACATAAAATGCATAAATCATAAATACATAGCTTGGTGAATTTTGCATCGTGAACATGCCTGTGTCATTGGCCACCCAGCTATAGAGCATGAACAGCACTTCAGAAGCCTCTGTTATGCCCTTGGCAGTCATTATTTTCTCCTCCAAAGATAATCCCTCTTTAGACTTCACCACCATATACTAGTTTTGCCTGTTTGAACTTTCCTATGAACATTATCACACTGTATGCACCCTTTTGTGTCTGACTTTTTTCACTCAGCATTATCTTTGAAATGTATCCATGTTGTTGCATTAGCTGTGAATTGTCTAAAAATTTATTTATGGTAGTTCATTGCATGAATAGATAATAGTTTATCCAGTCTACTCTTTTTCTTTTTTCTTTTTTTTTTTTTCTCTTTGAGACAGAGTTTCACTCTTGTTGCCCAGGCTGGAATGCAGTGGTGCCATCTTTGCTCACTGCAGCTTACCTCCTGAGTTCAAGTGATTCTTCTGCCTCAGCTTCCTGAGTAGCTGGGATTACAGACTCCTGCCACCACACTCAGCTAATTTTTCTATTTTTAGTAGAGATGGGGTTTTACTATGGTGTCCAGGCTAGTCTCGAACTCCTGACCTCAGGTGATCTGCCCGTCTCAGCCTCCCAAAGTGCTGGGATTATAGGCATGAACCACGGCACCTGGCCTATCCATTCTACTCTTAATGGACATTTAGGTTGTTTCTAACTTTTGGCTATTACAGTTTCCAAAATATAGGGCTGATTTATAAGAAAACAGACTCCTAGAAATTGTTTCTTCTTGTGAAAATTAAAATCACTTAAGCAAATTTTGTATTAAATATTTTATATAATTTAGTGAGAAGAATTGTACCAACTTTCCCCACATAGTCTGTATACTTTCCCTGGATGTTTTCACTCACTCCGTGCCTATAAGTATCATATCATAGACTGACTGATGATTCCCAAATCTCAGATCATTCTCCTGAGCTTAGATTCATTTGTTTAACTACCAAGTATCTCCACTGGCACCTTACAGGTGCTTTCAGCCCATATCACAGACTAAACTTACGTCCTTCCGTACCAACACCATTCCTCTCCATCTACTAGACTTCTGTAATAACAACAATATCAACAGTATTTTCTGTATTGTTCTCTGCTCACTGCAGCCTCTGCCTCTTGGATTCAAATGATTCTCCTGCCTCAGCTTCTCAAGTAGCTGGAACTACAGGCGCACCTCACCACGCCCGGCTAACTTTTGTATTTTTGGTAGAGACAGGGTTTCGCCGTGTTGATCAGGCTGGTCTTGAACTCCTGACCTCAGGTGATCTGCATGCCCCGGCCTCGAAAAGTGCTGGGATTACAGATGTGATATTGTTGGGAACAATATCAACGATATTCACTGTAATATTTTGTTGAGAACAATATTCTCAACTAAAATGTGAGAATTTGTTTGGTCTAGCAAGCTAGTGTTTAAAGATGTGCCCTGTGGCATCGAATGGAGCCATGAACACCTGCACTATTAGTAAAGCAGTATTACTGCCCTTCTTGTAACAGAGAATTCCATTCTGTCTGTTGAGGCTGATCTGGGCGATTCATGTTTCTTATTTCTAGCTTATACATTTTTAGTAAAATTTATGGTATATTGGATTTCTATTTTTTGTGAGTATTGTATGCACTTGTATAATGCTTTAAGGTTCTCTTTGTATAATATATAGCTTATATATTTATGCTTAAAAATCATACCAGTTTGCCCTAGTAAATGGCTTTGGAGGTTTCTAATTGTTCAATCTTTGCTGGTATTATTGGGCTTCTTTAGTATTGTTGGGTCATTTCTGTGTCTTAGCCAATTAAAGCATTCTGTTTAAAAATACTGCTTATTAAAATAATCCATTTTATAATGTTTCCAGAAGTACATTATGTTGAAAGGCAGTTGTATTTATAGGACATAAATTATGAAGTGATTAAAACAGTTTATTACTTTCTGAAAGGCTTTCCTCCAGGGTTTTTAAATAGTAAGTTCCACCAATGCCTTTAAAATGTATCTAAAATACTTTTTGATATTTAATCATAACTTTTCATGAACAAGAGATAAAACAAATACCTTCTACATTCAGGATTTTTTACTTTGCTGGTTTTTTGAAATAAGCCACAATTCAGTTTGACCTCAGCGATGTATTTGAAAGAGCATGAGTGAACTGTGTGTTATTACCACAGTAGAAGTTGGATGGCAGCCTCAGAGAACCGTGGATGCTCTTAGCTCAGTTTCATGCCATTTGCCTTTGTTGCTGGACCCAACAACTCAAAGCTGGACCAACTTAATGTTTCCATCTAAAGTTAGGGTAAATACCAGTGCTCACACTAATGTAAGTGCTCACAGAATGTAAGAGTTTGACCCTCCTACCCAGAAATGCTTGTTATCTCCTCTCTAAGATGTAGTTTCTGCTACCCCAGCAATGACCTCTCAGTTTTTGTGTATTTTAAGCTTCCTTTCCAGTCCCCAGAGATTTCGCCTTGGTTTGTACTACTATATTTTAAGACATTCCCGTTAACCCCAATTTATAATTTTATATAGGAGCTATGTTCTGAATACCAGTGACACTATGTATTTTTGTAATTCAATCTTAAAGAAGCTGGTGACTATGTTGTATCTGCTTTTCTATCTGAGGGGTGCGTGTGTGTGTGTGTGTGTGTGTGTGTGTGTGTGTGTGTGTTTGGAGATGGAGTCTCCCTCTGTTGCCCAGGCTGGAGTGCTGGAGTGCAGTGGTACAATCTTGGCTCACTGCAACCTCCAACTCTAGGCTTTAAGTTATTTTCCTGCCTCAGCCTCCTGAATAGCTGGAACTACAGACACATACCACCACACTTGGCTAATTTTTCTATTTTTAGTAGAGACAGGGTTTTGCCATGTCGATCAGGATGGTCTCGAACTCCCTACTTCAGGTGATCTGCCTGCCTTGGCCTCCCAGAGTGCTGGGATTACAGAAGTGAGCCACCGCGCCCAGCATGCTTTTCTGTTATTTATATTATAGGGTACTTAGAATAGCATGTTATATGCAAAGATGTCTAGCCTCACCAGTAAGAAAAAAAAAATTAGTAAGAATCATTTTCATCTTTAACATATTTGCAAAGATGGAAAAATACCCAGTGTTGGCTGGAATATGGATATAGCAGTCTCATGCTGTCAGTGGATTTGGTTCCCTGGTTTTCCTGGATGACTCTTTAAAATACTGTATTTAAATCTGAAAAGAAACAAAAAGTAAATATTTGAGCCAGCAACTCCATTCTTAGGAATTTATCCTAATGTAATTCTCAGTGGTTTTTCATAGACACTGGTCTGCAAGACAGTTGTAATTGTAATAATAATAGTAGTAGTAATGTAGCAATACCGTGTAGATTTTAGACATTTATAAAATATTGAATAAAAAGAAATAGGTTAGAAGAAGGTTTTTTGAAGTGCGTGTGTGTACATATACATATATATATATTAGAATTTTTTTTAAGTGTGTGTGTGTACGTATACATATATTTATTTTTGAGACAAGTTCTTAGTTTGACTCCAGGCTAGAGTGCCGTGGTGTGAACACGACAGTACTCACTGCAGACTCAACCTTCTGGGCTTAAATGATCCTTATACCTTAGCCTCCTGGGTAGCTGGGACTACAAGTGCGTGTCATTATGCGGGACTTATTTTTTGTATTTATCGTAGAGATGGGGTTTTGCCATATTGCTCAGGCTGGTCTTGTACTCCTGGGCTCAGGCGATCCGCCCACATTGGCCTCCCAAAGTATTGGAATTATAGGTGTGAGCCACCATGTCCAGCCGGTGTGTATGTATGAAAAAGTATGGAAGAATATGTATATGTCTCAAAGTATTGACATAATTTTCTCTAGAGGAGGAATGACAGATAAGTTAAATTATTTCCTTTTTGCTTAAATTTATTTTCTGGTTTATCCTTAATGAACATACATTATGTGTTTCACAAATATAAATTAGAAAAAAAAAAGAATATGTTACCCATTAGCTATTATCTTCAGATTGTTAAAACAATTTGTTAGTGGTGTGGTGGAAAAGTTCCAAGATTAGAAGACTGGAAACTTAGGTTCTAGTCCAAAGCTGTGTCACTAATTAGCTATGAGGCCATCAGCGAGTCTTTGAGGGCCTCAGTGACTATATTTGTAAAATAAATTGGCTGAACTAGATCTATGATTTTAAAAGTTGTTATTAGACTGTTAGTGTTTCCAAGGAATTAGCAGAGTAGGTTTCAGTACAGACTCCCCCAACAGAGCAGATCTGTATACAGTATTGAATATTTATATATTGAGGTTCTGTTCAAAGCCGTCTTTCAGCAAAAGGTCTCATAGATTTGGAGTGGGAGGAAGGGAAAGAAAAAGAAAACCCCATCTCTGAGATTCAGTAATTCTAGGTATGTTTGAGGCTACTCTCTTTAAGCTTCTGTCTTTCTTTCTATTTCTGGGGCATGGGTTCTTTTAGGACAGAGCTTAACTCCTGTATCGTGATGCCCTAGCTCTCCTGGAAACAGCAGACTATGACAGTCTGCCTTCATTGGGAACTAATGAGTAAATGAATGATTCATGTCTGATATGAGAGTGCCTTCACCCTAGCTGATTAGATAGAGACCCAGTACTTTTGCACATGTGAAAAATCATTTCAGCATCTTCTATGAGTTATTTCCCCAAGCAGTCTTGACCCATTGGAGCAGTTACTCTTAATGGTCTGTTCTACTTTAATTTGGATCCTAGTCAATAGTTTGGCCACCAGTATTTGTGTAACATTTGGCAAATCACTTAACCTCTTGGAGTGTCAGTGTTCTGTTCTATAAAATGCTGAATGACCAAATTGAATTTTTTGTTTTTTGAGACAGAGTCTTTGTCTGTCATCCAGGCTGGAGTGCAGTGGTGCCATCTCAACTCACTTCAACCTCCACCTCCCTTAGTTCAAGGGATTCTCCTGCCTCAACCTTCCGAGTAGCGAGTAGGTGAGATTATAGATGCACACCACCACAACCAGCTAATTTTTGTATTTTTAGTCGAGACGGAGTTTTGCCGTATTGACCAGGCTGGCCTCGAACTTCTAACCTCAAGTGATCCACCCGCCTAGGCCTCCCAAAAGGCTAGGATTACAGGCGTAAGCCACATACCTGGGTGCCAGATTAAACTCTATAATCTCTAAGTTTTCTTCTAGCTGTAAAATTCTGTGAAATTACTTAGTCTCTCAGGTGTTGCCAATGAAAATGAGTCCATCATTAACATAGGTTGCTGATGATAGTATTACTGATGACTCAAAATTAACTTATAAAAACTTAGTCACACATACATTTAATAAGGTGAGTCTCTGATAATCATAGTCAAGCTAATCATAGTTCTTCAAAATGGTGAAACTACGTGATAGTGTCTGACCATCTGTCTGTACCTGTATCTTCGTAGCCTGTATACGTGCTTAGTATTGCTTATATCTGCTCAGAGGGGACTGCATTATTTCATTGGTAGCTAGCATGAACTGAAATTTAAGCTTGATTTTTAATTTGGTGATTCCTGTCTACCCTAAGGGAAGGGAGGTAATTGTTTTTAACCATAAAAATGCAATCTGTTCCTTGATTCAGAGTCAACAAGATTTTATTCATTTCGTAAAATAAGTAGCTTTTGAAAATATCTCATATTATTCAGTAAGACCTCTTTACAAGAAAATATGTGTAAAAAATAGACATTTGAGTTTATGTCTGTTTCTTTGTTGTTGTCTAGTTGTTGTGAAATGTGCTATATGCACTCACTGCCTCAACTGAGAAAAACAGAGAAGTAAGGAAATAGGAGCAATTCCCCAACAAAGTTTTAAAGTCTCCATTTTCTGTTATCCTTGTTTTATGTAAACTTTATTCATTTCATATAAATTTTGTTCATTTTTGAGGCCCTACTTTGTGTCAGGTTTTGTGTGTTAGGCACTAGAGTAAGACTTGGGCCTCTTGTCACGAAGCTGCTCTATGATTAAAAAGATAGATGTATGAACAAGCAATTATAATACCGTCGGTAAGGGCACACTCTACAGTAGAGGGCCTGGGAAGCTGCCCCCCACCCCCCCCCACCCCGCCTTTTTTTTTACTTTGAGACAGGGTCTCTCTCTGTCACCCAGACCTGTCACCACGCCTGGCTAAATTTTGTATTTTTTGTAGAGATGGGCTTTTACCATGTTGCCCAGGTTGGTGTCAGGATGCCCTTGCTCTCCTGGAAATAGTAGGTGAACCTCTGGGCTCAAACCATTGCCTGCCTCAGCCTCCCAAAGTGCTGGGGTTATGGATGTGAGTCGTCTCACCTGGCTCAGAAACTGCTTTTAAGTATTGAAGTACACTGATTGGGAAGTTGTGCTGTAAGGCACTTTGGCACTGAGAAAGGAATAGTTTATTCAGTTAGTACACAGAAAAAATGTGAAAACAGTCACAACTCTTCTACAGGGATGTACCACCAAATATTGCAACTGGTTGTGAAAGGTAACAACTGCTTGTGTGCGTGTTCATTATAGGAAATCCATGAGTTTAGGAAAAAATTTAAACAGCTCCTAATTCCAAAGAGTGTGTATATGTGATTAAAATAATTTTGATCATACTGTGGCATTCTATGTCTTATATTTTTCTTAACATTGTTTTTGGGGCATTTTCTCATACCATTGAAAAATGTTCACAGTCATGACTTTAGGAGCTATATCATAATTTACTTAATATTCCTTTTTGTTGCTATCGGACATTAACATAGTTTCCAGTTTGAGTTAATTTTTATTTATTTATTTATTTATTTATTTTGAGATGGAGTCTCACTCTGTCACCCAGGCTGGAGGGTGTGGTGCCATCATGGCTCACTGCACCCTTGACCTCCTGGGCTCAAGGGATCCTCCTGCCTTAGCCTTCCATGTAGCTTGGACCACAGATGCATGCTACTATGCCTGACTGATTTTTAAATTTTTTTGTGGAGACAAGGCCTCACCATGTTAGACAGGGTGGTTTCAACTCCTGGGCTAAAGCAGTCCTCTTGCATCGGCCTCCTAAAGTGCTGGGATTATAGGTGTGAATCACCACGTCCAGCCTAAATAGTTTCCAATTTGTGTTACTATACCTTGGAATAAATAGCTTTTAATATGACCTTTTGCCATTATGTCTTATTTCATTGTTTACTTGCATAGCAAGTATAAAATTGAAGTTTCTTAATATATTGCCACGTAGGTTTACAGGAAGAATGTACTTCCAGTATAAGTATATGTGAATGCCCATTTGATTCCATCTTCTTTAACAATGTGGCACTGTGTTTTTCTTGATTTGTTTTAGTGTAATATCTTTCCTTCAGTGTCCTCTGCTTACTGAAAATACTGTTAGTGGGTGGGTTAACTAAACTGGAGTGCAGTGATATGATCTTGGCTCACTGCAACCTCCACTTCTCAGGTTCAAGTGATTCTTCTGGCTCAGCCTGAGTAGCTGGGATTACAGGCGTCTGCCACCATGCCTGACAAATTTTTGTATTTTTAGTAGAGACAGGGTTTCACTAGGTTGGCCGGGCTGATCTTGAAGTCCAGACCTCAAGTGATCTGCCCACCTCAGCCTCCCAAAGTGCTGGGATTACAGGTGTCAGCCACTGTACCCATCCACGAAGACAATTCTATCAATAAAGTATCATATTTAGAAAAGAAAAAGGTTTGTTGTTCTGAATGATGATCTTATTGCATCTTTATGATTGGTAGATGCTCTTTGGCAGGTTAACAGAAAATTAGTAATATAAATAAAATCATGATCTTTGATTTTGGTAAACATGCTTAAAAGTTAACCAACTATAAATGCTTAATAGAGCTTAGTTAGGCTTTGAGAGTAGGGGCCAAATGATTGTGCCACTATAAACTGTGAATATCTATACTGATCAGATGCTCTGTTGTTTTGGGCCTATACCAAAGGTGACTGATTGCTAATAAACTCTTTTCAATATATATTTAGCAAATTATTTCTTTTCATTATTTGGCTTTCTTTTTGCCTTTAGAAAGTTACATGGTTACTAAAATGTAGGAAAACAAGCAGAAATTTGAATACTTATTACTATAGTACTGCTACATGGTTTGTTGAGGAAGAAATACATGAATAGCCAAAATTACATTTTTAGACCACAGTACCCCCAATTTTAAATATATTGATTTATTCTACTGTGTTTCTTTACAAAAAAAAAGTAAACAAAAGTTTATATAAAGCAAATTTAAATGATTATGGCATCTGAATATCAGTCATTATTTGTTAAAAACCCATTCCTAGGCCAGGCGCGGTGACTCATGCCTGTAATCCCAGCACTTTGGGAGACTGAGAGCGGGCAGATCACCTGAGGTCAGGAGTTTGAGACTAGCCTGGCTAATGTGGTGAAACCCTGTCTCTACTAAAAATACAAAAATTTGCTGGGCAAGGTGCGGGCACCTGTAATCTAAGCTATTTAGAAGGCTGAGGCAGGAGAATTGCTTGAATCCAGGAGGCGGAGGTTGCAGTGAACTGAGATCATGCCACTACACTCCAGCCTGGGCCTGAGAGAGTAAGACCCTGTCTTAAAAAACAACAACAAAAAATAAAATAAAAAAACCCCATTCCTAGTTTGCTCATATGTTCAGCAGTCAAATTGATAACTCCTGGGAAGCTTTCTTTTTGACAGGAATTTTTGTTTCAATAAGATCTAAGTTATTTAAAGTTTCATTTAAAAAGAAAATGCTTGAAGTATACTTTTCTCTGAGCCTCATTTTTAAAAATGCAGATACTATATATGGCTTTCAAAGTTGTAATAATAGTTAAATGTGGCAGTTGTCAGTTAAATTTTGGGGATAATTTATCCTCATTTAATTATGATTAATATTTGAAGAGTACTTGGGTATAGTGTTGTATCTTCAAGTTTTTAAATTTTTTTCTGAGGCAGGGTCTCGGTCTGTTCTGCAGGCTGGAGTGCAACGGCATGATCTTGGCTGACTACCACCTCTGCCTCCTTTGTTCTAGTGATTCTTGTGCCTCAGTCTACTGAGTTCCTGGGATGACAGGCATACGTCACAATGTCTAGCTAATTTTTGTGTTTTCAATAGAGACGGTTTCGCCACGTTGGCCAGGCTGGTCTTGAACTCCTGACCTGAAGCGATCTGCCCTCCTCTGCCTCCCAAAGTCCTGAGATTATAGGTATGAGCCACCACGCCTGGCCTAGGCTTTTTGTTTTTTGTTTTTGTTCTTGGAAACCATCCTGCAGTGTATGTAGCATATACAAATTATATTTTTACTTTGTTTTTCTCTAAAACTGAAGCCATAACTGTTTCTGAAAAATGAGTAGTGGTTGGTTTTTAATTTTCCTGAGAAGAGCACTGAGGGGGTACAGTTGAAACTTTGCAGATAAAATACCCAGTGAGGTCTGTGCATGTCCAAAGGGAAGGTGGTTTCCTAACCATGTGCCCCTCTAGTTGTAGAGGCTGACAGGGATAGAGTACAATAGTGACTGCTTATGGACATTGCTTAGATCAGATTTCTGAGTTGCATATTTCTTTGCAATTTATTTATATTAACAAGCCATCTTCTGGCATTATACTATAAAGACATACCCTAGGCTGAGGTGGGAGGATCGTTTGAGCTTGGGAGGTGGAGGTTGCAGTGAGCCAAGGTCACGTCACTGCACTTCAGTCTGAGTGACAGAGCAAAACTGTCTCAAAAAAATAAAAATATAAGAAAAAAATAAAATTGCCTTTGAAAATAAAGCAAATCAGAGAGAGAGAGAGAGAGAGAGAGAGAGAGAGAGAGAGAGAGAAGTTCTGTGCAGGTAAAAATTAAATTAAAAACCAGAACCCTGAATAGAGAAAATACCTGTGATTCAAAAATAATCCATACATGAAACCATACAGAAACAGCAGCAAGGAATTATGTCAACAGTTTATGAAACCCAGCTACATGGTATTATTATAAATGAATGTCCAAGTAAATACTTAACTTGAATATTGAGAGTTACATTTAAAAAAATTAAGCCCAAATGTTTAATTAGAAGTATTATGGACTGATGGCATTTAGATTGTTCAGCTTCATGTTGTGAGAGTATTACAGTTTCGTTAGTCATCATCTTTATCTCTTAAACGTTCAATACCCACTGAAAACCAGAATTACTTTTGGAAAAAACGTCTAGGTACATCTAGATATTCAACATCAAAGCATTTCCCATTATTGTCGACCTCTATTGGCAAAAAAAAGAGAAAGAAATCTTTAAAATTGGAAAGAAACTTCATAACCAAGCTGCTTGTGAAGTTTTCAAGCATACATAGCATGTAAAAAACTGTATTCAAGAGTCTTCTATCTCAGTTGGAATTTGAACAACCCTTCAGTTTACAACATTTTCACATGTTGAAAAAATTTGCAGAGAAATGCCCTGTCAAAGAATCCTAGTATGTGAGGAATAATTTATAGTAAGATTGATTTCTGTGGCATTAGGACTATGGATAGAGTAGTTTAAAGATATGCAATATTTAAATGTTGAAAAACGTATTATTATTCCCTTCTTATTTATGGCATATAGAAGAAAGCATGGGCTAGTTCCATCACTCACTACTAGCTGTATATTTTTGACAAATTAATCACTGTAAGCCTGTTTTTCCGTCATACTTGTGATATCTGCAAAGATATGCTAAAAGTTTTATGGATATTAAAGTTGTTTTTCCCTTCAGACAAAATGATATTTTATATACTGTTTTCCCAAGTGTCTCATAAGTGATATCAAAATACGTTTTTGAAATAAGCTTTTATGTATCTGTGACCCCTGTGATTTTTTTAAGTAGTTAAATAGTGCATGTACTATGTGCCTGGTACTGTTGTAATCACTTTACAAACTCATTTAATCTTCATAACAAGAATATGAAGTACGTTGTCATTGTCATCCACATGTTAAAGACAAGGAACCTAGGCACTGATTGTGAAGGAACTTGCCCATGAGCCACAACTTAAGAAATCAAGAATCCAGGCCCAGGCAGTCTAGCTCCAGAGTCCATGTCCTTTGCCTGAAGCACGCCATCTTCCAGTGTTACAAAAGAAAAAACGAGCCAGTTAACAGTCATACCTTACTAGTTCCAACAGTTTAACTCCATACAAGAAGAAAAAGTCATGTGGCTGTACACATTCAAATCCTGTCTTATATTTTCTCAATCAATGACATCATAAAAAGGTGCTGCGTCACCATGAAACTGGTCCTAAAGTAAGGAACAAAATTTTACTGTAAGTAACTGGTATTATTAATATCGATGGTAAGATGAAAAGAAAAAACCAAAAACCAAAATGCTTTCCAAGAGTCCATAGGAGTTAGGCTTATAATCTTAGATAAATGATGAAATCAGTATCAGTATCTTTTAAGAGGAACATGGTATAAAGTGCTTTCTTGTATTTTATTATGAATGATTCCTGGAATATACTAGGACCCTGTTCTACTTAAAAGATAGCTTAGGACTTATATATTGTTTATATGGGCACTCTCTTATAATTCTCTTGTATTTACTTTTGTGACAGCCCTATCTCTTTCATCTCTGGTGAACATTTAGACTTTGTACTTTTTATCTGTGGAAACCAGATATAACATATCTATCTAAATATTTTTATTTAAGTATAACTTACTAATATAAGATCCATCCATTGTAAGTATACATTGCAGTGGTTTTTAGCAAATTTATGCAGTTGTGAAACTTTCATCACTGTCTTTTGGAACATTTCCATTGTTCCAGTTTGGAATGCCGGTTTGCGTTCCCTTATGTGAGGTTTTTATCACCTTTATTTGGTTTATGATTAGTGATTTCCCCCTACGTTCTCTCTCACCCTTTGAGTTTGCTTTGTCTAGTTATTATATCTAATTTTTATGGAATTAGTTTTTATCCTTTATTTTGGTTTCTTTTAACCTTGAGTTATTATTCAATCAAATGACCTTGTTATGAAGCCTTTTAAGGGAGTCAAATGACAGTTCTAGTCTACAAGAATGTAACTGCTATTATTCTAGTCATGTCTTGGCTTCTAGCACTCTGATGTTACATGAATTGGCACTCACAGTAGGGAAATAAGATGTGCGTAGGGGATATGTATTAGGGGTTTTCTTAGGTGGAGAAATCCGTGACTGTTGGCTCCTTTCCTGTGTGTGCCTATAGCTTGCCCTTGTTATAAGATCTAACAGATCAGGGGCAATGTGGGTGAGTAGAAGGAGTGAAGAGGGCACATATGTATATTTATTTTCATCTTCTCTTTCCGTGAAGGCCCATAGAAATATAACCCTTTAGGAGACTAGAGGAGCTTCAATGTGATGTTCTTGGTGGGTGGAATGATTGAGACAACTGAGCTATGTCACATTAAGAAACCTTAATTAGTTTGCAGAGAGCAAAAAAGTAACTGTCTGCTCTGCACCCCATCTTCTCTGTTTGTGTAAAGAGCCCAGTAAAACAAGACATAACAGGCTCAATTTAGAAATGTGAAGCATGAAACCATGATCCAAAAGAATTACCTGTATGATTTTTAAAAAAAGAAAACTTGGATAAATTTGGGAGCTGTGAGGCCAAGTCACAATAATATACTAGAAATAAATTTAATACTGTATAGTTTTTAAAATGTTCAAATATGAATCCTACAGCAAAGGAAATTGTAGAAGATAATAAATTAGATCAAAAAGCTGTTAGGGGAAAGAATTTATGTAGATTATGAAATAAAAGATGATGAAAAACAATTTAACATAGACAAAATATTTTAGCATTGAATTCAGGAGACCATTATTTTAATTCTTAATGTGATGTAAACCGGCCTGCAATCTTGGATAAATCATTTAGCAAATCTAGATCTCATGTGTAAAGGGTTCACTTATTTAGATTACATCTTAAAAGATTATTTTGTGCTCTAAAATTATATAATGGGATGGCAACTAAGCACATGAAAAGATATTATCATTTTCCATAAGGGAAGTACAAATTAAGATCACAATGAGATATCACTATATACTTGTCACAATGGCTAAAATAAACAGTAGTGGCAACACCAAGTCCTGTCAAGGATGTGGAGAAATGGATCACTTACATACTGCTGGTGGGCATGTAAAATGGTACAACCAGTCAGGAAAACAGTTTGGCAGTTCCTTATAAAACTAAACAAGCAGTTATCATATGTTGTAATCTGAATGTCCTCCTGAAATTCATATGTTGACACCCAGACCCTCAAGGTGATGGTTTTAGGAGGTTAGGGCCTTTGGGGGATTATTAGGTTCTGAGGGTGGAACGCTATGAATGGGATTCATGCCTCCGTAAAAGAAGCCCCAGGAAGCTACCTTGCCTTTCTGCCATGTGAGCAAGAATGTGCTGCCTATTTAGGAAGTAGGTCCTCACTGAACACTGAATCTGCCAGTGCCTTGATCTGGACTTCCCGGCCTCTAGAACCATGACACATAAATGTCAGTTGTTTATAGGCAACCCAGCCTATGGTATTTTGTTATAGCAGTCCAAATGCACTGCTTTCTTTCTTTCTTTTTTTTTTTTTTAATGACCCAACAATAGCACTCTTGGACATTTATTTCAGGGAAATGCAAACTGTGTTCATACAAGAACCTGTACGTGAATGGTCATAGTATATTTATTCATAATAACCAAAAACTTGAAACAACTGTGGTGTCTTTTAACAGATAAATGGTTAAACAAAATGCTCCATTCTATGGAATACAACTCGGCAATAAAAAGGAATGAACTGTGGACACATGCAACAACCTGGGTGAATCTCCAGAGAATTACTCTAAGTGAAAAAAAGCTAATTCCAAATGGTTACTGACTATATGATTCCATTTGCATAACATTCTCGAAATGACAAAATGATGGGAATATGGAACAAACTAATTTGGGAGACTGAGGCAGGAGGATAACATCAATCCAGGAGTTTGAGGCCAACCTGGGCAACACAGTGAGACCCTGTCTCTACAAGAAAAAAAAAAAACAACAACCCTTAAAACAAACCAGGCATGATGGTGATGCATGCCTGCAGTCCCAGCTACTTGGGAGGCTGAGGTGGGAGGATTGCTTGATCACTGGAGATTGAGGCTGCAGTGAGCGGGATTGCACCACTGCACCCTAGCCTGGGCCACAGAGCAAGTGTCTGTCTCAAAACAAACCCAGAAACAGAAAGAAAAACAGATTAGTGGTTGCCAAGGGTTAGGGCCCAAGTAGAAGGGAGAGAGTAGGTGTAGGTATAGTTATGAAAGGTCAACAAGAGAGATCCTTGTGGGGATGGAACAGTTCTGTATCTTGACTGGTGTGGTGGATGTATACACTTCTGTAATGTGGTAACCCTGCGTAGAACTAAACACACAACAAGTACAAGTAAAACTGGAGAAACTGGAGAAATAGGAATAAGATGAGTGGATTGTATGTGTGTCAGTAACCTGGTTATGATACGTACTGTAGTTTTCTAAGAAGTTAGCTGTTGAAGGAAACTGCATAAAGATTACATAGGATCCCTCTATTTCTTTCTTTCTCGCTCTTTTTTTTTTTGGAGGCCGGGGAGAGTGAGGTCTCACTATGTTGCCCAGGCTGGTCTTGAACTCCTGGGCCCAAGCTGTCCTTCCACCTCTGCCTCCCTACATACTGGGATTACAGTCATGAGCCACCATGCCTGACTATGTAATATTTTTAAAAACTGCCTGTGAATCTATAATTGTCTCAAAATAAGAAGCTTAATTACAGAAAGAACTAAAAATTTAATGACTATTTTATTCATCCACATATCTACTCTGTGGAGCAAGGTTGGGTAAAAAGTAGGTCCTCAATACATAATTATTTACTGAATGAATGAAGAAAGAGAGTGTCAGCGAGCCAGATGAAGATCTGCATGTGCCCAGTGAACTCTAATTTGGATCTCAAAAGGAGGATCCAGTCATTATTTACAGCTTAACTAGACTATTAGGGTAATTAAGCCTAGCATAACTCTTACCTTACAAACGCTACCTAATCATATGCTTGCTTTTGCAGTCACTTAGGAATTTGCTTGAGTATCTCTTGTTATGCTCCCCTAAATCCTAGAAGTGGGGGATAAACTGCAATGGATTTATGGTACATTCGTTTCAAATATACAGTCTCTATAGATGACTTCAGAGACTTTGTTCACACAAATAGCTAAAAATAGGGAGGGAAAAGCTTTTCATCCAAGATCGTTTTTTCTTATTTCTTACTTACTCTATTGATTGCTAACCCAGTTTTTTCCATGGCTCCATTACTTGCTTTGATGCATCTTTCCAGTTACATTTTATGCACAAGTATGTTAAAGTATTTATATGTAAGTACATTAAAGTATTTTGAGATACTGTGATTTAAAGAGCTATCAGAAAAAATAGATTTGAAGACAATGGTGCTTGCAGAGAAGGAATGAAGAGTTATATTTATTAAATGATTACTCAGCTCTTCACATGCATTTCACGTTTAATACACATTCATCCTTTGGGAGAAGTGCTTTTATTCTTAATAGGAGAAAACTGAGGCTTAGAGAGGTTAAATAATTGTCTTCTATACTACAACTAGCAAATAGCAGAGCTTGAATTAGTGCCTGATTCAGCTGACTCCAAATCTCCAAATCCTAGGTTTTTTTTTTTTTCAAATCATGTTTATAGATGTAGGGAGTACAAGTGCAGTTTTGTTACATGGATATATGGTGTAGTGGTGAAGTCTGGGTTTTTAGTGTAACCATCACCTGAATAGCGAACACTGTACGTTTTCAACTTTATCCCCTTCCATCCTCCCCACTTTCGGAGTCTCCAGTATCTATTATTTCCCTCTGTATGTCCATGTGTACCCATTGTTTAACTCCCACTTGTAAGTGAGCATGCTAGCCTATGTTCTGAACTGCAATGTTAAACTGAAAATTAAAATGCTGGGTCAGATAAAAAAAGAGAGAATCACATTCCTATCCCAATCCTCAGCAGCATGCAATATACCTTTGTAACAAACCTGCACATGTACACCCTGAACCTACAATAAAAGTTTGAAAAAAAGAGAATCAAAATAGAATCTTGTGTTCTGGAAGAATGAAAGGAGATAGGAAGCAATGATAAATAAATTATTTTTTACAATGTTAAATTCTAGAATCATTTTTACTTTTTATGGTTTTTTTTTTTTTTTTTTTTTTTTTTTTTTTGGGAGATGGAGTCTTTGCTATGTTGCCCAGGCTGGAGTACAGTGGTACCATCTCCGCTCACTGCAGCCTCCACCTCCCGGGTTCCAGGGATTCTCCTGCCTCAGCCTCCCAAGTAGCTGGGATTACAGGAATATGCCACTGCGCTCAGCTAATTTTTGTGTTTTTAATAGAGACAGGCTTTCACCATGTTGGCCAGGCTGATGTTGAACTCCTGGCCTCAAGTAATCCTCCCGCCTTAGGCTCCCAAAGTGCCGAGATTACAGGCATAAGCCGCTGCACCCAGCCTACTTTTTATATTTATATTTTCTGTATACAAAAATAAATATATATATATATATCCTTTTGTATATCATATTGACTTTATAAGATATATTAAAATGAACCCTAAGAACTCCCCACAGATTTTAACTTATAAATTATCCATTCTGTTGGAGTAATATGTGTGTTTTCCCCAGATCTCAGCCTCATGCTTCCTCATTCACACACTTCTGTGTTCCCAGAATAACCACTTTCTTGAGTTTCATGATAAGCATCCTGTTGCCACTGCTTCTGTTTAAATGTCTTTATTGAGGTATGTTTGATATGTAATCAACTGTACACGTGTGAACTGTAGAGTTTGGTAAGTTTATACACAAGTATGCACCAGTGAAAACACCACAGTCAGGGTTAATTATTCACCATCCTCCATGTTTCCTCATGCCCCTTTGTAATAATCTCCATCCTTACATCCACCCAGAGCAATTGCTAATCTGGTTTCAGTCAGTATAGACTAGTTTTTGGAATTTCTCTAAGATTTATGTTAATGGAGCATAGAGTATGTACTCCTCCTCCTCCTTCTCCTCCTCCTCTTCTTCTTTGATCTGGGTTCTTTAACTCAGCATAATTAACATATTGCTATGTATATCAATAGTTGATTTCATTTTATTGCTAAGTAGCATTCTGTTGTTTGGCTGTGTCATGGTTTATTTATCCATTCATCTGTTATTGAAACATTTCAGTGGTTTTCCAGTTTGTGTCTATAACAAAGTTGCTATGCACATTTATGTACAAGTCTTTATATTGACATATGCTTTCAATTTCTCTAGGAGTAGAATAGCTGTGTCATATGGTAGGTGTATGTTTAACTTAAGAAACCGTCAGACTGTTTTCCAAAGTGTACCATTTTACATTCCCACTAGCAGTGTCTGATAGTTCTAGTTGCTTCACATCCTGGCCAGTACTTAGTATGGTTAATCTTTATATAGCACTTCTCTTACGTGTGTAGTCATATTTCATTGTGGTTTTTGTTTGCATTTCCATTATTGAATTTTGAGAGTTCTTTATATATTCTAGATATAGGTTCTTTATCAGATACACAATTTGCAAATACATTCTACTATGGCTTGATTTTTCATTTTCATCAAAGAGTGTGTGTGCATATGTGTATGTGTGTATATACTTTTCATAATATATGCATATATATTTTGAGACAGGGTCTCATTCTGTAACCCAGGCTGGAGTGCAGTGGTGTGATCATGGCTAACTGTAGCTTCAACCTCCTGGGCTGAGGTGCTTCTTATGTCTTAGCCTCCTGAGTAGCAGGGACTACAGGCATGCACCACCACACCTGGTTAATTTTTTTTGAGACAGAGTCTGACTCTGTTGCCCAGCCCAGAGTACAGTAGCATGATCTTGACTCACTGCAACCTCTGCCTCCGTGGTTCAAATGATTCTCCTGCTTCAGCCTCCCAAGCAACTGGGATTACAGGCACAGGCCACCACACCTGGCTAATCTTTGTATTTTTAGTAGAGACAGGGTTTCACCATGTGGACCAGATTGGTCTTGAACTTCTGACCTTAGGTGACCCTCCTGCCTCAGCCTCCCAAAGGAGGGGATTACAGGCATGAGCCACTGTGCCCGGCTACCTGAGTAATTTTTAAATTTTGTATAGAGACAGGGTCTCCCTGTGTTGCCCAGGCAGATCTCAAACTCCTGGCTGAGATCCTCCTGCCTCAGCCTCCCAAAGTGTTGGGATTACAGGTGTGAACCACCATGACTGGCCAGAAAGTGTCTTTCAAAGAGCAAAGGGTCTTAATTTTGATGAAGTTTCATTTATCTCTTTTTAAAAAAATTCATACGTTCTTCCAATGAATATTTTGTTGTTGTTAATTATGCTCCTTAGGGTTATATCTAAGAGATCTTAACCTAAGTTCATATTTTCCCATTTTTTTTCCAGAAGTTTTGTAGTTTTAAGTGTTACATTTAGGTCTATGATCATTTATTTTATTGTTTTGAGACAGAGTCGCTCTGCATCCAGGCTGGAGTGTGTGGTGCAATCTTGGCTCACTGCAACCTCCACCGTTGGGGTTCAAGAGATTCTCCTGCCTCAGCCTTCCAAGTAGCTGGGATTATAGGCATGTGCCATCACATCCAGCTAATTTTTGTATTTTCAGTAGAGATAAAGTTTCACCATGTTGGCCAGGTTGGTCTGGAGCTCCTGTCCTCAAGTGATCCACCTGCTTTGGCCTCCCAAAGTGCTGGGATTACAGGCATGAGCCACTGTGCCCAGCCTAGGTATATGATCATTTGAGTTAGTTTTTGTTTGTGATATGAGTTATAGATCAAAGTTCATTTGTTTTCTTGCACACAGATAGCCAATTGTTCCAGGGTGATTTGTGTTTACAAGTATTTATATTATACTTGCACAATATTGGCATGGGCTTATGTTTCCTTTGGGTAAATACCTAGGGGTAGAATGGCAGCATCATGTGGTTGTGGGTCTACAGCAGGACTCTATATTCTGTTCTGTGAATCTATGTGTCTTGATGCTAATACTGTACTGTGTTAACTACTGTAGCTTTATAAGCCTTAAAGATTTGCAGTCTAAGTATATCAACTTTGTTCTTTTTTCAATTTTAGAAATATCATAGCAGCTTCCACACAAAAATCTTCTTAGATTTTTATTGGGATTGCACTGGATTTATAGATCAATTTGGGGAGAGTTCACATTGTAACAGTACTGAGTTTTCTAAATCATGAACATGGTATATCTCTCCATTTATTTATTCTTTAATATCTCTTAATGCTTTGGAGTTTCAGTTTATAGATCTTAGAAATCTTGGCAGATTTATCCCTAAATATTTTATATTTTTAAAATAAATGGTAATAAAGTTTTATTTTAATATGGTAATTATAAATGGTAATAAAATTTTTATTTTAATATAAATGGTATTTTTAAAAGTTTTAAATTTCCAATTGCTTATTGCTAGTATATGGAAATACTGTTAATTTGTTTTTATTTTTTGGTATACTGTATATTACTTTCATTAACACTCTGTTTAGTAGAACTCAGTCATATGGCACGGCTACGGCAAGTTTGGCTGGGCAGTGTTGCTACCTAGCTACCTTTTCACCTTTATATGAATTAAATTATTGTGGCAGAGTGTATAGACTCACTGGTGGAAGATAATAAAAAATGTAATAGAAGCAAGACTATTCACATATTTGCAATTCAATAAAGTTGACCTTTCAAAAATACCGGGATTAACTTGGAGTTGTAGTTTAAAACAAAATTTTAGCAGCTACGCAGACATGTTAAATTTAAGATACCTATCAGGTTGGAAGAGGCTTAGGCTTGAAATACAAATTTGGGAATTATTTGCATATAGATGGTGTTTAATGCAGGAAGTGGAATGAAATCACCAAAGGACAGAATATAGCTAGAGAAGTCCGTAGACTGATCCCTGGGTTCCTCTGGGTTCAGAGACGTAGCAGATGAAAACAAAGGAGCCTGAGACAAAGTCGCCTGTGAGTTGGAAGAAAAATCAGTGTGAGAAGTCAAGTGGAGAAAATTCTTCAAGGAGGAACTGACCCCTATGCCAATAAGGCACACATAAGATGAGAACTGAGAATTGATCATTCAGTTTAAAATGTGAAAGTCATAGGTGACCTTGACAAGAGCAGTTTCTGGGAGTTAGGCAGATAAAAGCCTGATTTAAAAGGATTTTGGAGAAATAGAAGGAAAAGAATTGGAAACATCAAGTACAGATAACTTTTAAGTGTTAAGGGGTTTTGTTCCAAAGAGAAGCAGACAAACGAAATCATAGCTGGAGAGAGCTGTGTGTGATCAAGAGAGGATTTTGGCCAGGTGCAATGGCTCATACCTATAATCTCCTGCCACTTTGGGAGGTTGAGGCAGGGGGTCACTTGAGTGCAGGAGCCCAAGACCAGCCTGAGGAACATAGTGAGACCTCATCTTTACAAAAAAAAGAAAGAAAGAAAGAAAATTAGGTTGGTGACATTCACCTGTAGTCCAGCCTAGTTGGAGGGGGGTAAGGTGGGAGTATCTTCTGAGCCCAGGTAGTCCAGTCTGCAATGAACCACGATCATGGCACTGCGCTCCAGCCCAGGCCACAGAGCAGGACCCTGTCTCATAAAAAAGAAAAAAAGGATTATGTTAGGATTAAATAAATAACAAAATACGTGTATGCAGATGGGAATGCTATGTAAGTAAAGAGAGGATAGGTGATGCAAAAGAGAGAGGGGAGAATTGTTGGACCTCTATTTTTGAATAATAAGAGGGAATGGAATCTAGTCTCAACTGCCGGGACCTTGGGAGAATGGAGAGCTCATCTATTATAGCAGAAGGGAAGGCAGGGGAACATGGACACGGTTGCAGGTTGGTGGGGTGGATATGGGAAGTGATTCAGTTCTCATTTTATTGCTCCTGTTTTCTTAGTGTAATAGAAAGCAGGACTATCTGCTGCAGGTGAGGATGGGGGAAAGGGATGAAATAGTCGTCTAGAATGGATGACTGGAGAGAAATGTGTTACTATTGACTGACAACACTAATGGCTTTCTTGAGGTTAGTGGTCATGAACTTAGAATAAAGCTTCATTTTTGTTTTTCTCCACCCATGTTCCCCTGCATAGGTGCAGGAAGCCCAGAGTAGGCAGGGTTGATTTATCCAGGGTTAGGTTTTGTCAGGTAACTTTGAGGAAGTGGGAGAAGGCAAAGGAGTTGAATTGAAGCTGGCTTAGGAGAAAAGTAAGAACATGGATTGATGAGGGACAGGGAATGGGTGACTGGGTCAGGTCCAGATTGAAGAATTGCAAGGGTTGGGGAATGAGAGGGAATGAACTAAATAGTAAAGGAATAGGTGGTGGTTCTAGGTAGGATTCTTGATTTGAGCTTGTTAAGAGGGTTTCAGTCATGACCAGGTGACAGCTGAGAGTGGAAGAGAGGAGGTCAAAGAACAGGAAAGCCAGGGTATCAGAAGGCTTATCTGTGCGGATACTGAATTTGTGCTCAGAACCTGAAGACCTTTTCTATTATTTTCCAATGTCCTTTGTTGCTGTTGGACTATCTGATAAGGTTTAGGTTTCTTTCTTGGTAAGAGTTTTCTCTCTCTTTTTTCATGCATTCTGTTTCTTAGTCTATAGTGCTCTTTAAAACTTCTTTGGTATTATCTTTCATTCCTTCTATTGCATTTCTAATTTTAGCAATTATATATCTATTTTGAGAGTTTTTCGTTGCTTCTGGCTATTTATGGCATTATTTTCTAGAAAAATATTTTAGTTTTTGATAATGGCATGCTTTGTTATAATATAGATAATTTATGCATCAGAAAATAGTTCTTATTGGCACTCAGGTATTAAAACATTTTCACATAGAATTTTTTCTAGGTGAGGAAGTATATTGTGTTATGTAGTTAACTTTTAAATATCTTTTCACTTTAGGTCTCAAAAAGTAAAGATGGAAAAGAACAAAGTGAAACTGTATCACTGTCCGAAGATGAAACATTCTCCTGGCCAGGTCCCAAAACAGTTATGTTGAAAAGAACATCTCAAGGCTTTGGTTTTACATTAAGACATTTTATTGTTTATCCCCCAGAGTCTGCAATTCAGTTTTCGTATAAGGTAAGAGAAATAGTTTCAGCAACTTGAGGCCATTCCTGTTTCCTTCTTGTCTTCCTCTTACCCTTCCCTCTGGCCTTTCTTTTCTATCTTAAAAGAATTAAGCGTTACATTTGCATTTTTATTATATTATTTTTCTTCGTTTAGTTATTTTTTCACTATCAAGAACAGACAGAACTGGAGTCTTCTCTGAAAAATCATAGTGATTCTAAACTCCAAATCTATATTTTTTAAAGACTCCTTATTCCAGACTTTATTCTACATTTCCTAATATGAAACTGTTTATTATCTAGAAAGATAGTAAGTTTTCTGGGCTTACTATGCAAAGGAAATGGATCACTAAAATATTTCCAAGAGTTTTAGTGGAATTAGGACAATATATAGCATTCAGATATGTAATATGATATCATGTTAAACAATTTAAAAACACAGCTTCTCATCAGAATGAATTACATTGACAGGCTTCAGTGGACAGTAACACAAACTGAAAAGGGCAGCCTGAAATATAAAATTATAAAGTGCAGTTGGCACACTGAGTACTTGCTCTGTATTCCTTACCATTTGTTATGAGCGTTTCTTACTTTATCCACACCAGAATCCTGTGGAACATGTGGTATTACTAGCCCCATATACCAGATGTGGAAACTGATCTGAGTCATAAAACAGATAAGTAGTTGATCTGGGATTTGAACTTGACCAATATGCATGCTTGATGCTGAACAATAGTTAATTATACACAATAATATAATGGGAATTATGATATTCAGAAAAGTTATGAGATCCTGGCCAGGCCACTTCTTTTGACCTCTAGATTTCCATTTCATTTGTAGGAATTGAACTAGGGGATTAGAAAGTGTTTTCTAATTCTAAATATCTATGAATCCAAAACTGTCTTTTAAAAAGAAGTGTCTGTATTTGTATCTAGGGACCACAGTTTTAAATCATATTTTTGTTAAGTGTGTCTTCCTAGTAATTTCTTACAAGATAAGCTTTTTTGAAATACTGAATAGCTTTTTTTTTTAAAAATTAATTTGTTATATTTTTGGTTATTTGAACACTGAGATAACAGGAAACAACTGAATAGCTTTTAATGATTGTAAAGAATTGCTACCTTTGTAATTAAATTTATCTGTTTGGATTTTCTGAAATGTGTATAAAACAACTGGACTAGATATCTTAAGAATCGATTTGATATTAAAAAGTCTCAAATAGTGTTGCTTGTGCATTAGGTCACATATGAGAACACTGGATAATTACATTAGGATTACATATTTTTTGTCTTTGTTTTGTTTTGAATAAGAGCTTTGGGTCATGATGAACATATAGGTAGTACAATTTTTTATGAGATAATTTTACCAAACTTACATAAACATACATGATTTTTATTAGAAAATATTTCTAGAAATTTTAGTAGCCCATACAGTAAATCCTTACTTAACATTGTCAATAGATTTCTGGAAACTGCAACTTTAAGTGAAACAGATTTAAGTGATAACGGATCTTACATTGGCTAGAGTTTACTGGGCATATTTCTGGTCATAAAAATATTACCGAACTTGTAAATAAAGACCAAAACACTTCCAGTGTTAAATATTGAAATAAATGTGAGGTGTCCATTCACTTGAGAAAGAGTTATAGGAAGTCCAGAATTGAGGGTGGCTGGAGCCCGTCCCGGCAGCTCATGCAGCTCAGGGCATGAGGTGGGACCTAACCCTGGACAGGATGCACACACGCAGCTGCCCCCATTCAGACCGGGACAGTGTGGACACACCTGTGCATCGAAAATGCACAGCTTTGGGATGCGGGAGAGAACCATAGTACCTGGAGAAATGTACAAACTCCACACAGATGGCGTCCCAGTGGGGAATTAATTTTTCTTGTGAATGTTACAACCAAAGAACTTCAAATGAAATGATGATATTCCAGGACATGCTTACAGTTGTTGATAGCATGGTCATTGGAGTCAAAAGAGCCTGGGTTTAAGTTTCATTTCTGCCTCCTATTAGATCTGTGACCTTGTGTAAGTCAACTAACAGACCTTCTTCACAGGCTGTGTGATGATTGAATGATACAGTACTTGTCACATATTTAGCTTAGAAATTGACACTGTAGTTGCTCAATAAATTTTAGATATTAATGCTATTAATACAAATGTTCTTGCAAACAGGGCTCTGTCTTGTAAATTTTACACGGAAAATATATATTGGAATCTTTCCTATTTTAATTATGAAACTTTGTCAGTTTACTTCAAAGGAATTAAAAATTTTAATATTGTCAAGCTTTTACAAAATGTGTAATTAATATAACAGTGTCCTTATTTTGTCACGTATCTGGCAACCTCAGTCTTAGAACAGATCTTAAAATCAGAAGAAGGAAAAAAAAAACATTTGGCCAGCCAAAGTAAATGTCCAAAAATTATGTAATAAATTATCAGCTCTTCACCCAATGTCTGTTTTTCTTTCTGAGATACATGGTAGCTTCAGTATGTTAGAGACTCAGCAAATATTTGAAAAAAATGTATTTTTATACTAGCTTGTTTTGTTTTGTTTTGAGATGGGGTCTTGCTGTGTTGCCCAGGCTGGAGTGCAGTGGTGTGATCTCAGCTCACTGCAACCTCTGCCTCCCAGGTTCAAGCAATTCTTCCTCCTGAGTAGCTGGGATTATAGGCACAAGGCACCATGCCCAGCTAATTTTTGTATTTTTAGTAGAGATGGGGTTTCGCTGTGTTGGTAAGGTTGGTCTCAAACTCCTGACCTCACGATCTGCCCACCTCGGCCTCCCAGAGTGCTAGGATTACAGATGTGAGCCACCACGCCCAGCAATTTTTGTAATTCAGTAGAGATTGGGTTTCACCATGTTGGTCAGGCTGGTCTCGAACCTCTGACCTCATGATCCGCCTGCCTTGGCCTCCCAAAGTGCTGGGATTACAGGCGTGAGCCACCGTGCCCGGCCTTTCTTGTTTTTAAACATTTCTGATTTCCCAGCTAGAGGTAGATAACATGGCAGCAAGACAGCTTGGTAACAATGAAAGAGACCAAGTAGATAAACAAACTTCAAAATTGAATACAGGAACTTAAATATGTAGCAGTTTGGGATGAATCCATTTATATAGACAGCTCTGGGTCCTGTAATATCTCTAAAGGCACATATAAGTATAGTACAGTAAGTGATGACCTGGCCTTTCCATCTGTCCAGTTGCTTACTTTACAATTTCACTTGGATATCTCTATTAGACCTCTGACACTCAAATACCAGAAACTGAACTCCTGATGCCCTACCCCTGAATTGGCTTCACCCACAACTTTCCTATCTCTGTTTGTAAAAACTGTTATTTTTCCAGTAAAAGACACTTCCTATACTGTTACTGAAGGTGGGCTATAAGTTTGCTTTTGAGCTTGCCAGTGGCTATAGAAGAGTATATGATCAAATTAAGGATACTGTTAGTAAGACTGTAATTGCTACAATTTGGGGAGGTCAGTTTGAATTAAATTGAGTCTTGCTGTGCTTAACGAGAGTTTATAAATGTGTATTCATAAATGAATATATATATATATATTGTTTTTATTTGTAGGATGAAGAAAATGGAAACAGAGGAGGTATGCTATAAACATTTTAATTTGTCTCTGAATCTTTGTCTACCCATTTCTTTCTGTTCTTTAAGTGATATTAAATGAGATATAATTTTTGGTGTTCAAATATATAATAGTTTTTAGGTGTGAGAGGCATAGAATTAAATGTATTTTACTGTAGACTTTAAAATTGTATGAATTCCATTGTCTCATCTTAATTTGAACATGTAATAATTTTATTATTCTATGTGTTTTTGTTGAGAAATATATCATGATAATTCCAAGGAGAGTACTTAAGATTTTTATTTCAATTGGTAATCTTTCTAAATGAAGTGATTATTTTAATAAAGAATGCTATGTGTTTTATCAACTAGGTTTATTGACTCCAATATTGAAAAGAGGATTTGGGTTATTCTTGTAGTTAATGTTATTGTTGATGTAAACATTATTTAATGAACTTAAAAGGACAATCAAACTGAAGATAAATTATTTCTTAACTGATTTTAAATCAACTTTAATGAGTTAAAATTCACACTCAACAAAATGTACCTATTAAAAACTTATTAAAAACTTATTTCTAAATAATTTTAGAAACAAAGTTGCAAAAATAGTAATGAGAATTTTCATGTGTCTTTTATTTAACTTTCTCTAGTGTTAAAAACTTACAATACCATGGTACAATCAACAAAACTAAGCAATTAGCATTGGTACAATACTGCTATTTAAACTACAGACTTTATTTGGGTGTTACCAGTTTTTCCACTAGTATCCTTGTTCTCTTCCAGAATCCCAATGTTGTATTCACTTGTCGTGTCCCTTTAGTCATTCCTTGTATTTTATGACTAGTACTGATCAGTTTTTTTTGTTTTGTTTTGTTTTTTTGAGATGGAGTCTCTTTTTTTTTTTTTTTTGAGACGGAGTTTTCGCTCTTGTTACCCAGGCTGGAGTGCAATGGCGCGATCTCGGCTCACCGCAACCTCCGCCTCCTGGGTTCAGGTAATTCTCCTGCCTTAGCCTCCTGAGTAGCTGGGATTACAGGCACGTGCCACCATGCCCAGCTAATTTTTTGTATTTTTAGTAGAGACGGGGTTTCACCATGTTGACCAGGATGGTCTTGATCTCTAGACCTCGTGATCCACCCACCTCGGCCTCCCAAAGTGCTGGGATTACAGGCTTGAGCCATCGCGCCCGGCGAGATGGAGTCTCTTTCTGTCACCCAGGCTGGAGTCCATTGGCGCAGTCTTGGCTCACTGCAACCTCCGCTTCCCGGGTTCAAGTGATTCTCCTGCCTCAACCTTCTGAGTAGCTGGAATGACAGGCACTCACCACCATGCCTTGCTAATTTTTTGTATTTTTAGTAGAAACGGGGTTTCACCGTGTTAGCCAGGATGGTCTCAATCTCCTGACTTCGTGATCTTCCTGCTTTTGCTTCTCAAAGTGCTGGGATTATAGGCGTGAGCCACTGTGCCCGGCCTGATCAGTTATTTTATAGTATGTCCTTCATTTTCAGTTTATCTGACGTGTTCTCATCGTTAGTTCAAGGTCACACATGTTTAGCAAGAATACCACATTTTCATCTATTTTAAGTGTACAGTTTGGTAAGTTTTGATGAATGTATAACCTGTGAAATCACTATCCCAATTAAGATGTGATATCTAAAACAACTTTTCCATCATTCCATAAAGTTGCCTTATTTTTTTTATTCTGCTGCCTTTACATAGTCACTAATCTGATTTTTATCACTAAAAGGTCAATTTTGCCTCATCTAGATTTTTCTTTTAATAAATGAAATAATGTAGTGTGTACTCTCTTGTGTCTTTTGCCAGGCATAATATTCTTGACCTTCACTGTATTATATGTATGAGTACTGATAGTACTACCTTTTTTTTCCTTTATATGAATATACTACAAATTGCTTACCCACTCAACCTGTTGATGGACTTTTGTAATAACCATTTGAGGTCTTGAAAAGGTTATGGGTTAAAATGTGAAGGAAATGGCTTTTCTTTTTTTTAAGCACTCTCAAAAGTAATCAGAGGGTATAGGGCCAGGCAGGACTCTTCATAGTTGTCACTGATACAAGATGAGCCACTCCTGCATCACCATCTGTCATGCACCAGGGTTCAGGATGAATTCCAAGTGTTACTTGGCATGGGTTAGAAATGAGCCTTAGTGGAGAAAGGGAAAACTCACAAAGCTGGCATCAGCAAGAGAAAAGAGGATGGAGGTCCTCCGTCTTCCCGTTGTCCTGAAGGCTGATGTGCTCATGCCTGGACGACCTACTGGACACACAGCATCTAGAATTCATGCCTCTTACGGGGGGGAAATATACTTCTAATAAATGTAGAAAGACATCATTATAAAACTTCATGCACATCATCATGTGTCTGACACAGCTCACTGAAGTGAATGGATTTAGTTTTGTGCTTTGGCTAGGGAGAGTAAATTTGAACATTTGTAAGAGAAAACTAGAAGATCTGTTACAGGTTACATTCATGCTTTAGGTCCTATACTATTGAAGGTGGGCTATAAGTTTGCTTTTGAGCTTGCTACTGGCCATAGAAAAGATGAGAATATGATAAGTTAAGGATACACATTATTCCTAAAGAACAACATTCTGTTTGCACTGAGATCTGAGACAGGTTTCTCCCCTGGAAAACAAAGAGTGATATAGCAGATCTTTTCAAGACCATTTCTTGCTATGGCTGTTTTTAAAGTGGTTCCTCAATGTAAGCCAGCTGCAAAACCTTAAGGTCTCATTCAGCTTAAAGTGCTTCTTAGCTGGGCATGATATTGCTCTCTGAAGGATATATGGTAATGTATCCTCTTTATACACATGTTTATCACAATTGGGAGAGGGGGAGTGTGTATTGTCATCTTGTGGATAGAGGCCAGAAGTGCTCTTGAAACAGTGCACAGGACAGCCCTCCACAGCAAAGAATTATTTGGGTCAGGCACGGTGGCTCACTCCTGTAACCCCAGCACTTTGGAAGACTGAGGTAGGCGGGTCACTTGAGGTCAGGAGTTTGAGACTAGCCTGGCCAACATGGTGAAACCTCATCTGTACTAAAAATACAAAAATTAGCCAGGCATGGGGGCACACATTTGTAATCCCAGCTACTTGGGAGGCTGAGGCAGGAGAATCTCTTGAATCCGGGAGGTGGAGGTTGCATTGAGCCAAGAACGCACAACTGCACTCCTGACAGAGCAAGACTCTGTCTCAAAATAATAATTATTATTACTGTTATCTGGCCCCAAATATTAATAGTGCAAGAGTGAGAAACCCTAGTTTAAAGTGATGGGCACCAAAGCATTGTGTTCCAAGTGTCTAGGTCCCCGTGAGTCTGGCTTGATCCAGTGACAACTTTCAAACCGTTTAGAAGAATTGATATTCAGGGCTGCATATCTGGTGATCTTTTGTGATTATTATCCCTTACAACTGAACTTGAGATCTGAATTGAGTTTTACTGATGTAGTTTGAGGTTAAATTATATGGTTGCTCTACTGGCGTGTGTGATGTTGATTAAGGGATAATCCTAAGTAAGGAAAGTTACATTGTAAGAAAATAGAGAGTGAGTATAATAACTAGAAGATAAAATGGCTAAAAGAAAAAGTTCATAAAGAATGTAAATACAGCCATCCCCTGATACACACAGGGGATTGGTTCCAGGACTGCCTGCATATATGCTAATCTCCACATACTCATGTCCTGTAGTAGACCCAATGGAATCCATGTATCGGAAATACAGATTTTACATCCTTGTGTTACTGTGAATATCGTATTTTAACTGAAAAAAAAAAAAAATCTGCAGACCTATAGAGTTCAAACCCATTGTTCAAGGGACAAATGTAATTGAAATGTAGTAAAAATTGACTATCAGAGGTCTAATAGATTGAGGGAGAAAATAATTATAAGCAAGGTTAACAAAAAGGTAAATCAAAGTTAGTTAAAAGACTAATAAGATATTTTTTAAAACCACAAAACTAAGGCTTTAAAATGAGAGAAACATATTCAAGTACCTTACCTCTTCTGAAGCAAAGAAACTAGATATTAATTAAGTCCAGAAGATCTATAGTTTTTCTTCCTAAGCAAAGAAGAATATGAAAAGATATGAGAGTATTTGGAGAAAGTGATTTACAATATAATTGTAATATATTTGGAAAAACTGCTTGATTTTGGGAAGTAGGTTGGGAGACTGGTGGAAATTAGCATATGACTGAGAACTTAATCTCATATTTCAGGCATCATAATATATATTTTTATCTTCTTTAAACCTCACTCTAACCCTGTGAAGTATGAGATAATATTCCTATTTTGTAGATGAGGGAACTGAGGCTGAGAAATAGCTTGCCTATATTCAAACAGCTAGTAAGTGATAGTAACTGGATTTCCACATCAGCGTCTTAAATCTTAAGTCCATCTTATAACTCTACCATCTTACTTCCATTGTCATCGTTTTAAGTCTCTTTCCTAATTTCTTTAATTTTATTTTAAAAATAATTCTGGCTTAAAAAAGAGTGACCTATATAGTGTGAAGATTAGTAGATAAATTAAAATAAATGAAAATAAAAATAGGGTATATTTAGTGTATTATGAAATCAATTCTGTGAATTCTGCATTGACAAAGGTCAAGGAGATTCCAAGTTTAGAGGCTGTGAACACTTTGCAGGAGCAACCATCACTTGTTACTCAGTTTTAGTATTTGGCCAATAGTGGACCTGCAAAGCTTAATGAGGTTATGGAGTCTTAGTGCTCTACCTACTTTGATTGCACCTTTGCTTTCCAAGTGTGAGTTTGCTTTTGGCATCCCAATTGATAGGATCGCAGTTGGGGTCACAGGCTATTTCACAAAGGCCTGCTTAGCCCTCTGTATAAAAGTCATGATACCATTTCAGATAACCTGATCATCAATTACAGCATATTGTATGTGAAAAAAATTTCTTCTAACTTCTAGACAATTATTTACAAGTCAGTTTTTAGAATGCAACCTATTCAGAGATAAACGATAAATAATTTAGTATTTTAATTCGATAGAATGTTACAATTTTTATCTTACTGTCTCATTTGCTTTGAAAACTTATTTTTGAGCATCATGAAATCCTTTTATGTAGAATTTTGTGTTAGTTTAATAGAATTAGAGCTTCCAGAGTAATGATCAGAGTCAAAGCCTAGGATCACTGTAGAGAAAATAATTGCCAGGATTTTATTCAAACTCCTAAGAGATGCTGTTGTAATGCCAAAATTCTGTTAAACAGCTGAACGATTTTGGTCTTCTTTCCTTTTGACACTTTAGTGAAATCTCCTTTGCCGCTTAATTTTCTTGTTTCTTTCTTATCAACCAAGAAGTACTGAGCCATTTAATTTTCTGATTATTTTATTTACCCATTGTTTGCATTTTGTTATGGTTCTCATATTCTTTATGTATGCACTGTCTTATATTTTAGAAGTATTTTTTCCTGTTGGTTAGTTTTCTGTACTAAGATGCGGATTTTTTATAAGTAAAAGGTTATTTAAGTAGAATAATATTTTTTGGTGGTAATAGTTGCTTGTGGATAACGAATACCTTGCTGACATCTGTATTCCCTTAAATCTCTGGAGAATATAGTAATTTATAATATATTTATAAAGATAACGAATAGTAACAATATAATAATGTTATATAATTTTATAAATAATATATTTAAAATTATGAATATAAATAAGAAATGAGATATATATTCCTGTGGGTAGAAAATAAAATTTAAAAATAAAAATAATTTAAAAAAAAAAATAGGAGGTGCCAACCAGCTTCAGCGTGTCTTTCGGCAGCCCCGACTGGTCAGATGGCCTTGAGAGAAGGATGGTTTCAGGATGCCATCCAAAGTTGGTGACAGCAGTCAGAGCCCTGGCTCCAGCACATGGGCCTGAGCAGAACATCAGATATTTAACTTCCTATGGTATACTGATGAGCAGACCTCTTCCACTCATACATCAATTTTGATTAAGGAGATACGTGCAGGAACTTTCTTCACAATTGCTGCACCATTAATAAACCAAAGGAAATATTCCGAGAGGAGGATTTTAGGTTCTTCAGTGCAGGAAATGTATGATGTTATATTGGGAATGAAGGACTACAAGCATTTCATTCCTTGGTGCAAAAAAAAAAAAAAAATCAGATATAATATGAAAGAGATCTGGATATTGTAAAGACAAAATTAGAAATTGAGTTTCCACCGGTGTTGGAGTGATACTCAGCAGTAACTTCAGCGAAACCTCATTTGGTAAAGGCCTCCTGTACTAATGGGATACTTTTCAAGCATGGCTCATGATCTAAGACTTTGGGTGGGGTATCAGAAGCATGTTTGGAATTGCTTTCAAAATATAGCAGTGTTACTACCCTCCATGGATCTCTTTTTCGAAGTATTTGAGAAGAAGCATTCACCAATTTTTTAAAATTTTATTTTGAGAGAGAGGGTATTGCTCTGTCACCCAGGCTGCAGTGTAGTAGCATGATAACTTAATGCAGTCCCAAATTTGTGAGCTCAAGCGATCCTCCTGCCTTAGCTTCTTAAGTAGCTGGGACTACAGGTGTGCCCCACTGCCTCCCAGAATGATTTTTAACTGTGTTGACCATTTAAATGATTTGAGTTTCTCTGGTTTTTAGGTAAACATACTAATTAGTTTTTATGAACTCTTAATGCTGGTCAGTAGAACAACCATAAGTGTCTTAAATATTCTTGAGGCTACTTTAGGAAATAGTTACAACGATGATGATGAAGACCACAATAACGATGATAGTAGTGGTGACAGCAGCCAATTTAACAGTGTTCTAGCTGCATCTCAAGACTTAGCATGGATTAACTCATTTAATCCTCTCAACAGCTTTCTAAGGTGGATATTATCATCACTGCCATATTTCAGATGATAAAACTAAAATGCAGAGTGTTTAAGCTACTAGCAGGTGGCAGAGCTGGGCTGCAACTCAGGAAGTCTCTAAATTTCTACCACAGCCTCATAATGTTCTTTATTCTTGGCTGGGTATAGTGTCTCATGACTGTAATCCTAGCACTTTGAGAGGCCAAAGCATGAGAATAGCTTGAGGCCAGGAGGTTGAGAACAGCCTGGGCAACATAGCAAGATCCCTGTATCTACAAAACAAAAAAAGAAAGTTCTTTACTCTCACATAATTCATTCTTGTGTAAGAAAGAGGGTTCTGTTCTCTTGAAAGCTAGACAATAATAAAAGATCCATTTATATATCTTCTTTGAACAATAGTGCTGCTGTGAACATGCACGTACAAGTGTGTGAATTCTTGTTTTTAATTTTTGGGGGTTATACCTAGGAGTAGAGTTGTGGGTCACATGGTAATTTTATGTTTCATGTTTTGAGGAACTGCCGAACTGTTTTCCACAGTGGCTACCCCATTTCTATGTCTCCACCAGCAATAAATGAGGGTCATAATTTCTGTACATTCTCATCAGCATATGTTATTTTCCATTTTTGTATTATAGCCTTCACACCAGTGGGTGTGAAGTAGTATTTCATTGTGGTTTTGATTTGTATTTCCTTAATGACTAATGATTTGAGCATCTTTTTGTGTGTTTGTTGCCATTTGTATATCTTGTGTGGAGAAATGTCTGTTTTTATCCATTGCCCATTTTTAAATTTTTGTTGTTGAGCTATAAATGTTCTTCATATATTCTGGTTACCAGGTCCTTATCAGATATATGAATTGCATCTATTTTCCTCTATTATGTAGGCTATATTTTCACTTTTTTTTTTTACTTTCTTAATAATGTCCTTTGAAGCACAAAAGTTTTAAATTTTGATAAAATATAATTTATCTACTTTTATTGTTTTGCTGATGCTCTTTTTGTTAAAAACTTTTTGATGAGTGGAAGAAAATAAGCACAAAAGAGTACTATCTGATTCCATTTATATAAAATCCTAGGTAAGACAACCCTAAACAAGTCTGTGAGTTGTCATGGTGGTTTGCACCTGTAGACTTTGTTACTGGGAAGGCTGAGAATAGAAAGATTGCTTGAGCTCGGGAGTTCAAGGCCATCTTGGGCAGCATAGTGAATAGCAAGGCCTTGTCTCTTAAAACAAAACTGACATTTTGGGCTGCATAAAATAATAATAATAATAAAACAAAATCCTCTTCTAAACAGGTTTGTGGTTGCCTGAATTTACTGCAAAAGGGTACCAGGGAACTTGTTAGCATGGTAGAACTGTCCTGTATCATGATTGTGGTAGTGGTTACACAGGTATATGCCGTTATCAAAGTTTATTAAACCCTGCACTTAAAATGGATATTTTTTAATCTTATGCGTGTTGTACCTCAATAAAGCTGGTTTTCTTAAAAAAAAGAATATGTACAACTTATCCAATGTACTATTAATTGACATTGGATTGTTTTCAGTGTTTAGCTACTTCAAACAATGCAGCTGTGAGCATTCTTGTATGTGTACTTTTGTACATATATGTACTCATTTCTAGGGGCATGTATATCTATCTGGGCATTGCTAAGTCATGGGTATGCATATGGGTACATTTAGTCGATGCTGCTAAAGAGTTTTCTGAGGGGACTGTACCCATTTACACACACTCCAACAGTGTATGAGAGTTCTATTTGCTCCATCTCTCACTGACACTTGGTATTGTCATTCTTTGTAATTTTAGTCATTTCAGTGGATGTATAGTGGTGTGGACTATGGCTTTAATTTGGATTTCCTGAAGACCAATGAGGTTGATTACCTTTTATTTGGATTTTACCTGTCAGTTCTTTTTTAATTATTAACTTGTAGGCATTCTTTAAATATTGTGAATATGTACTTTGTTAGGGATATATGATTAGCAGATAATTCAACCTATGACTTGCCTTTCAGTTTCTTATTCGTAATTTTTATAAAGAGAGGTCTCTAATTTTAATATCATCTGAATTATCAGTCTTTTATGGTTAATACTTTATGAGTTCTATTTAAGAATTATTTTTATGACTCCATGGTCATAGCCTTCTGTGTTATCTTCAAGATGCATTATTCACAAGCCTAAAATTGCTAAAATTCACCTAAAATTGATGATTTTTGCATCTGGTATGAGCTCAAGATGAATTTTTTTCATATATGGATATTTATTTGACTCACACTATTTTGTGGAAAGTCCATACTTTCTTTACAGCTCTGTAATACCACCTTGATTATAAAGTGTATGTGTGTTTCTAGACTTGCTTCTATTCCAGGGATTGGCCCATGGCTCATTTTTGTACAGCCTCCAAGCTAAGAATAGATTTATATTTTTATAGGGCTGTTAAAAAAAGAAGAATATGCGACAGAGATTGTATGTGTCCCACAAAGCCTCAAATATTTACTGTCTGGCTCTTTAAAGAAAAAGTTTGCCAGCCTTTGTTCTATTCCATTGATCACTTTCTTTACACAAAGACAACACTATCTTAACTAGTGTGGCTTTATAATAAATGTTACGTTGGGTAGAATAAGTCTTCCAGTTTTGCTTTTCAAGATTGTCTTGACTATATTTCTCCATTTGCAGTATCATCTAAGTTTTAGAATTGAATTTTCAGTTTCTATACCCACAAGAAAAAATTCTGGAATTTTGTTTGGTTTTATATTGTTTATAATATTAGAATATTTGAAATATTGAATCTTTTGATCTATGGAAGTGGTGTGTCTCTCTCACGAATGAGTTCAATCGGTCTGCATCTTTTGGGATAATCCTTTGCTTTTTCTTCCTTTATGCCTTTATGTGGTAGATCATATTGGTACATTTTTTTTTTTTTTTTTTTTTTTTTTTTTTTTTTTTGGAGACGGAGTTTTGCTCTTGTTACCCAGGCTGGAGTGCAATGGCGTGATCTCAGCTCACCGCAACCTCTGCCTCCTGGGTTCAGGCAATTCTTCTGCCTCAGCCTCCTGAGTAGCTGGGATTACAGGCATGCGCCACCATGCCCAGCTAATTTTTAGTATTTTTAGTAGAGACGGGGTTTCACCATGTTGACCAGGATGGTCTCGATCTCTCGACCTCGTGATCCACCCACCTCGGCCTCCCAAAGTGCTGGGATTACAGGCTTGAGCCACCGTGCCCGGCCTGGTACAGTTTTCAAATGTGAAACCATCCCTGCATTACTGGACTAAACCAAGCTTGTTCACAATATGTGATGCTTTTTATGTATCACCAGATTTGGTTTTCTGTTTCATTCAGAAATTTTGCATCTCTGCTCAAGGATTGCCTTCACCTAAAGGTGGGCCTTGTTTTTTTGATAATTGGTATTGAGTAGCAGACATCAAAATGGAAACAGATACTAAGACAGGATGAGTTATGGAGGGACTTATTGGGGCAATGCCTGTAAAGGATAAAGATGAGAGCGAGAGGGGACAGGGGGAAGCTTCCGACCATGAGACGGGTGTGATCCCTGTGAAAGAAAAGAGAAGACAAAAGAATTGGTAGGAAGGGCCCATACTGCAGCACAGATCTAAGAAAGCCTGTGCCAGGCCAGTGAAGAGCCCCCAGGCAAACACTTGTCTTTTAGAAGAATCCTGCTTTGGGCCGGAATGGGGAAATGTGGCCTCTCTGTGGATATGGTGATGGATCTAAAGGGTGGCAGCTGGAGCTGTCAGTCAGTCTTCCCTGCGGCAGGTTCTTCTGAAAGAAATCAGAATAGCACACTTCCATGCTTGACATGGTTGGGCTTTTTCTTTTCACCCCTGCTCACAGGCTGTATTCTTTTGGGGACCCCCAAGTGAAAACATGGTGTTTCCTAGAGCTCTTTTCCTTGGCTGACCCTGAAGTTGCATTTTTTTTTTTTTTTTTTGAATCTCCCCAGCCTTTTGAGGTTGATGGAAGCTCTGTGCAGCTGCTCAGTCTCTCTTTCCCATTACTCGGGAACAGGAAACGCCTCAAGGTGAACAGTTACGCAAAGCGCTGGGCTCACCTCTCTGGACTTCTATTGGGAAGCTTGTCCCATTAAGCCCTCTCTGCCTTGGTTGCTTTCTGATATCTTCACACAAATGTGATTATACATCGTCTAGCTTTTCTGGTTATTGTTCATGGGTGGAAGAGTTGATTCTGTAACCAGCTAGTTCACCATAGGTAGATTTAGAAATTTTCACCTGTGTATTTAATGTAATTATGTGTTTATTGTTTAATCTTCACTTTTATTTTGAACTTTCTTTTGGTTCAGACATATTTTTCTCTTTTCTGAGATTTAAAAAAAAAGTTCTCTTCTATACTTTCTACTTGAAAGATTAAATGACATTATTATGCTTTTAGTGGTTATTCTAGAAATAATATGCAAGCTCACCAAAGTCTAATGCTACTTAAAATTCTGTTCTCCTCTTATACAATATACAGACCATAGAACATGTTAACTCCATTATCTCCTTCCTACCTACATGTTGCTTTTTTTATTTTTATTTTTTAAGAGATGGGGTCTTACTGTGTTGCCTATGCTGATCTTGGACTCCTGGCCTCAGGCAGTCCTCAGGCACTGCCCAGAGCCTCAGTCGCCTGAGTAGTTAGGATTATAGGCATAAGCCACTGTACCTGGCTACAGTATGTTACAATATGTTATTTACGTGTTTGCGATGCAGTTCTCTCTCCTTTTTTCTTCTGAAGTATCTGTTTTGCCCTCATTTTTGAAAGGTATTTTTGCTGAGTACGCAATTATTCAATAATATTGAAGATAGTATTTCATTCTTACTTCATCTCCGATAGCTACTAAATTCTCTAGTTTTTATTTCTCTTCTTTTGTCTTTCTGGTCTGCATTCTAGATAATTTCTTCAAATATATGTTCAGTAACTGTTTTTTTAGTTAAGTTTTAAAGTTTGGTTCTGGCCGGGCGCGGTGGCTCAAGCCTGTAATCCCAGCACTTTGGGAGGCCGAGGCGGGTGGATCACAAGGTTAAGAGATCGAGACCATCCTGGTCAACATGGTGAAACCCCCTCTCTACTAAAAATACAAAAAATTAGCTGGGCATGGTGGCGCGTGCCTGTAATCCCAGCTACTCAGGAGGCTGAGGCAGGAGAATTGCCTGAACCCAGGAGGCGGAGGTTGCGGTGAGCCGAGATCGCGCCATTGCACTCCAGCCTGGGTAACAAGAGCGAAACTCCGTCTCAAAAAAAAAAAAAAAAAAAAAAAAAAAAGTTTGGTTCTTAGAAGTTTTTTGGGGTGCTGCAGCAAGTATGTTTGATCATTTCTTACAGTTTTTCACCTGTACTACTTTTTAGGTTTATCTTTTTATTTCGTCAGACATGGTAAGCAGAATTCTTTTATAATATACTGTGCCTGGTGATTCTTTTATCAGGAGTCTTTGTGAGTTTGTTATTCTTGTTTTCTCTGGTAGCTTTAGCTTAGAATGTTGTTTTCTATGAATTTTTTTAACTGTTTTGTGTTTCTTGACCTTCAAAAATTATTACTTGGGGATTCTTTGAGATCTAAGTTGAAAAATCTCTCCTCCAAGTTGTTGGTGTTTGCTTTTTTAGGAACAGGCTATTACCTGAGTTAGCCTACAAATCCATGTCCGTGTCCAGTTTAGACCATAGCCACTTCTTAGAGCTGTCTTTTCCCTTCCTTCTTTTTTTTCCTACTTTGCTCAGCCCCGAATGTAGCCTCTGGGTTGGTGGGGCATTATTTGTAGATACCCTTCCTCTTAAGTGTGGGAGAATCCCTGATAGATTTGTAACTAGACTTGGGCTTTTTTTTCTGATTGCTGGGTAGAAAAGTTCTTAAAATGGATGCTCATGTTCAGTGGCTTGGGCTTATTTCACTGGTATCATTAGTATTTTAGGATGCAATTTTCTAGCAACTGGCTGTACATGTGTATATACTATGGTTCAGATATAAATTACCCGTCTCTCTGTATTAGCCCAGTTACTAGTACACTGATAAGTCATTAGATAATTTGCTGCCCATGTATTTGTCCTATTAAGATGTAGTTATAATTACCAAGTTATTTTTAGTTTGCTATTATGGGTAATATTTCCCAATGTAAAATGTATAAACTCACTTAGATACATGTATACACACATACACATATGCATACATAAACACACACAAAAGTAATAAGTGATTCTGTATGTTGCCAGTAACAAGGTAACTTCAAAATATTCATTTTGTTCTTCTCTAGGGAAAATACAGGAAAGGAGATCTCCAGGGTTGTCTTTTGACTAACTAGGACATGGCTAAAGCACTTGGGAACCTCAGATATAAAGGGCTGTGATGGCAAGAATATAAATATATATAATTTTTGACTTATTTATTTATTTATTTGTGTAAATGAGACAGAGTTTCACTCTTGTTGCCCAGGAGGATACAGTGCAATGACTCAATTTCAGCTCACTGCGGCCTCTGCCTCCTGGGTTCAAACAATTCTCCTGCCTCAGCCTCCTGAGTAGCTGGGATTACAGGTGCCTGCCACCATGCACAGCTAATTTTTGTACTTTTAGTAGACACAGGGTTTCACCATGTTGGCCGAGGTGATCTCTAATTCCTGACCTCAGGTGATGCACCACCTTGGCCTCCCAAAGTGCTGGGATTACAGGTGTGAGCCACTGCACCTGGCTAACCTATGACATGTAGTTTTTAAAAAAGATTGACTTTGCTTGAAAGAGACTTGCTTGGGGAGGAAGTGATAAGCTGCTTTCAAATGTCAGAAAGGATATTTTGTACAAGATGAAGTAGATCGATGTTTCACAATTTTTAAAAGCTATAGATAGACATTTTCCCTAATTCCATACTAGAAAATTCCTACTCATATTTTGGAGACAATCTGAGTGATTGTTCATGCTATGTGGTAAACAAGTAGGAAATTTCTTCCTCCCGACGTACCTGTTCTAGGGAGGTGGTGGCAGCAGCACGAACCTGATGAAGGCAAAGAGAGAAACGATAGGCAAAGACTGAATATTAGAATATGCAGGCTGGGTGTGGTGGCTCAGGCCTCTGATCCCAGCACTTTGGGAGGTTGAGGTGCGTGGATCACCTGAGGTCAGGAGTTTGAGGCCAGCATAGCCAATATGGTGAAACCCCGCCTCTACTAAAAATATAAAACTTAGCTGCATGCCTGTAATCCCAGCTACTTGGGAGGCTAAAGCAGGAGAATCCCTTGAACCCAAGAGGCAGAGGTTGCAGTGAGCCAAGATTGTTCCGCTGCACTCCAGCCTGGTGGACAGAGTGAGACTCTGTCTGAAGGAAGAAAAAAAAAAAAAGAATATGCAAAATAAACTTTCCTTATATACTTAGACTTTTAAGTATTTTTATGGAAAAGAATATTTTTTATGTATTACTTTCAGATTAAAGATCATTAAGGATAGAAATTGTCTTTCATTGCTAGGTTTTAGTGCCTAGTAAGTACCTGGTACCTGTAGTAGGAGCTCAGATGTTTGCTGAGTAAATAAATGTGTTGAATTAAGGGAGGTGCACTGGGATCTTTCTGATGACCACCATCTTGATTTGGCACAAGCTTCTAAAATGACTACTCCCAAAGCTGCAAAATTTAGTATGTTAGATCTAACCTCTGCTGTTGAAGATGAAAAGCAGATTTCCAACTGCCCTTCTACTTTTCTTTGGTCTTTTCCCATCAACCTCTCTAACACAAAGTGCCAGTGACACTCTTTTGATTTAGAAATCAGTTTCCCATAGCTGCTATGTGTGTAAGCTAGAACAATAATAACAAAAATATGGTAATCTTGGATTTATGTAACAACTTGGACTTCCTCTTTATAAAATAAACTGGTAAAATAAGGGGGTCAAGTTAGATGAAAGATTTTAAAAAACCCTTTTATTTGAAGTCCTGGGAAACCTTGCTTATAATGATCTAAAATGCAAGGAGTTCAATTGGATTAAAGAAGCATTGTCAGAAATTCCATTTCTAGGAATAGATTTTAAGAGTTTGAAGTTAATTTGGCAGCCAAGAAAATAAATGAAGTTTTAAAAATAACATGAAATTTAGGATTTCAGAGAACTAATTGAAGATGCTGAACAGGTAGAGCTATACAGGTAAAAACAAGAAGAAAAAGTACATGACAAAGTATTAATGTTCTCCAGAATATTAATTTCTCCTCTGGAAAGAACTTCTTTATAGAAATGTTTTTCTAGGGGTAGCTCTGTAATTAGGTGATTTTGAGCTTTTTTCCCCTAATTTTTTAAATTTATAATTGACAAGTATACATATTTATGAGATACAGTATGATATTTTAATGCATGTATACATTGTATAATGATCAAGTCATTGTATAATGATTTCTTTTTATTAAAAAAATATTTTAGCTGGGCGGGGTGGCTCAAGCCTGTAATCCCAGCACTTCGAGAGGCTGAGGCGGGTGGATCATGAGGTCAAGAGATAGAGACCGTCCTGGTCAACATGGTGAAACCCCGTCTCTACTAAAAATAAAAAAAATTAGCTGGGCATGGTGGCACGTGCCTGTAATCCTAGCTACTCAGGAGGCTGAGGCAGGAGAATTGCCTGAACCTAGGAGGCGGAGGTTGCAGTGAGCCAAGATCGCGCCATTGCACTCCAGCCTGGGTAACAAGAGCAAGACTCTGTCTCAAAAAAAAAAAAAAAATTTTTTTTTAGAGATGATATCTCACTGCGTTGCTTAGGCTGGTCTTGAAGTCCTGAGTTCAAGATATTCACCCACCTTAGCCTCCCAAAGTGCTAGGATTACAGGACTGAGCTACCATGCTAAGCTTTTTTTTTTTTTTTTTTTTTTTTTTCTGTAAATACAGGCTCTTATTCCATCTCCCAGGCTGGAATGCATTGGCTCAGTCTCAGCTGACTGCAATCTCCACCTCAGCCTCTCGAATAGCTGGGACCACAGGGATGTACCACCATGCTTGACTAATTTTTATAATTCTTGTAGAGGCAGGGTTTTGCCATGTTGCGTAGGGTGGCTTTGAACTCCTGGGCTCCCGGCTCTGCCTCCAAAGTGCTAGGATTACAGGTGTGAGCCACCACACCTGGCCAAGTTGATTTTATAGAAGTTGAGCTGTCTTTTTTAAAGCTGCTCCATAACTTAAGACCTTAATCATAGACACCCCTAGTTGGGTAGTCCCATTTTCCTTCCTGATTGCTCTCCGGCTAGTTAGCCTACATTGAAAGTACATGATCCATAATTTAGTAAAGACTTAATTATAATATTTACAGTCCCTGTTTTTGATGTTTAACATATAATTTTTCATCTTTGCTATAAAAACAGAACAGAAATATTTACACGTAAATGCCAAATACATTAAATCAAGAAATATAATTTTTGTTTATTCCCTTAGCAAACATCTGTTGAGTCTGTCCTGTGAGCCACCCACTAAACTAATTGCTGGGAAGCAGTGTGGCCTCTAACCTCACTTATTTCGGATAACTGTGCACATGCCACTTTCAGAGAGGCCTTCCCTGACTACTTCAGAAAAACAGCCCTGCCTTTTCCCTCTTCTTTCCTTCTCACTCTGCTTATTGTTCTCCATAGCACTTTTCACCATTTCTCGTATTTCTTCTTGAGCATTTTTCTCCGTCATTTGGAATGTAGAGCAGAGACTTATTCTCTTACTTTGTTTCTTAAAGCCCAGAACAGTTCCTGGCATATGTACATCTAATGAGTATATATATATGTATAGAACACAGACTCTATTCCTGCAACAACTGCATATGCCTTTGTTTTTGCACTTATGTAATTATTTTATACTTACACCTTCTGCCAGACTAGGAACTACCTTTTTTTTCGCCCGAGACAGAGCCCCTCGTTCTGTCGCTCAGTCTGGAGCATAGCAGCACAGACTTGGCTCACTGGAGCTTCTGCCTCCTGGGTTCAAGTGATTATCCTGCCTGAGCCTCCCGAGTAGCTGGGACTACAGGCATGCACCACCACACCTTGCTAATTTTTGTATTTTGTAAGTAGAGATGAAGTTTCACCATGTTGGCCAGACTGGTCTTGATCTCCTGACCACAAGTGATCCACCCACCTCAGCCTCCCAAAGTGCTGGGATTACAGGTGTGAGCCAGTGTACCTGGCTGGAACTTCTTGAAGTCAGAGTTTTAACCACCAGGCAAGGGGATCTCAGGTGGGGTATCCATTGGGTTGTTGACAGATGAATAGCGTTTCTATCAGGAGGAAGGAAAAACGGCATTCCAGAACAGATTTCAGAGGTATTTAGAAGTTACATTTGCCCAGATTTGGTGGAAGGATTTGAGGATGGAAGTGTATGTCTCCAGTTAAAGAGGCCTTTGGAGCATTATGCTTAGCTTTACTGGCTTGAGTGACTGGTTAGATGGAGGTGTCATTAAATGAAGTATCGAAGAATATCCAAGTGAAATATCTCTCTCCTTCCTCTGGAGAAATGAGTTTAGTTTGGAATAAGTTGTATTTCTGATGCCTGTAGAGAGTTCACTATCTAGTTGAAAATTTGTGTCTGGAGTTCTTAAGAGGTAAGGGGTTGAAAATAGATTTGACAGTCATCATTTTATATGTTATAATTAAGTCTTAAGCATAAATGAAACCATACACAGCATAAGGACATGTAGAATAAAGATAGGACTCTAAGAAATGGTCAGAGAAAGAAGAATCGGGAAATCTGAGAATAAGTAGTGGAAAGGTCTGAGGACAACCAGGAATAGTTGGTAATTTGTTTATTAGGAGGTGATGATTTTAAGTGGGGCAGGGAGTGAAAAACTTGTCCTTTGTCATAGAGAATTCATGAGGATTTGGACTAAAGAGATACATTTGGACTGGACCTGACAAATGGCAGATTGGTACCGTTACTGAGAACAGTTTCAGTGCAGTGGATGGAAGGGAAGAGGAAGACAAATAGGAGTGGGTTGGAGCATAAACATTAGAGCATCTAACTGTGACAAAGTCAGGGTAGGGTAGTTGGTAATTTTGCCCCACAGGAGATAATTTGTTAATTTCTAAGAAATCCTGAATTAGAGGCAACTGAAGGTGATTATAGACTACGTTTGTAAGAAGTATGAAAAGCAAAGGGATAGAGATGAAGCTATGTGGAGGGTTGGAGAGAACTTTTGTTTTTTTAAGTTTGGGAATCTTTTGTATATCCATGAGATTTGGAGAGAAGACTAGGGATTTTCCCACATGAAGTTTTACATGTGAGAAGGGATAATTATGGGGGCAAGGTCCTGAAGGAGGCTGTTGACTAAATCCCAACTTGAAATAGGACAAAGGAAATGAGGACAGGCAAAGAAAAAAAAGTTGAGGATACAGCAGTTGAGTGAACTGGGAGGCAAGGTTATCCAACTAGTGTGAGGAAATCAGCATGGAACAGCAAGTTAAAGAGGGTTTCGTGGCCGGGTGTGATGACTCATGCCTTTTATCCCAGCACTTTGAGTGGGAGGCTGAGGCAGGAGAATCCCTTGAAGTCAGTTTGGGATTAGCTGGTCAACATAGCAAGACCTTGTCTCTGTAAAAATAAAAAAAATAAAGAAGAAGGTTACTAGAAGTTTGAAACGGCAACCTTGAGGGAGCAGGAATTAAAATGCAAGCAAGAGACTTTTCTGAGCAGTGTCGAGAACTGAACTGAACTTGGAAATTGTAAATCAGTGGTTGTTATGCAGTTTTATTTAGCTGTAGTAGCAGGCCAAGAACAAGAACAGAGCAGGTGTATTTTGGAATTCTCCATAGTTAGAGATTGGCAAACCAAATGCTTTGAAAGGTTAAGGGGAAAGGAAGTTGAGGGTGCTGGTGAATTTTGTTGAAATACTGATCCATGGGTAATCTTAATAGGAAAGAAAGAAATTTTTGTTCCAATTTTAGTACATGTGTTGCTGAAGCGAGCATGAAAGTAATTTCTGGAGGGAGACTGGTAGTTTACAAGAATGGAGAAGGCTAAAGGGAGTGGAAGGTCTTGATAAAGTCAAGCAAGGTTAATTAGTTAAAGGATTGAGAGGTGATAAAGTCAGATAGAAAGATAGTTGGTTAGAGCACCATAACAAATTTTTCTGAGTTTGTAGACAAATTAAATTCTAGCATAACAGGAATAATAGGGCTATGAATCTAGATGTGATAATATTGTTTGTGAACTGTGTGACATGTTAGGGAAAAAAACCCAATGCTGCATGAACTTCAAATACTTCAGAAGGCATATACCAGGATTCTTTGTTCATTGTAGGATAATCCACGCCTGGCACATTTGTGAGAGCCCGGTAAATATTTGTTGAATGAATAACACCTATCCACAGTCTTTCTTGCCTGAATAGTTCATAATGCCAGAAAATTTTGATTCACGTCTGACACCTAGTGGTATTGTACTTAAACTACTATTGAGTTTCAATTATTTTTTATCTGAAAAATAGATACTAATTTCAATATGTTGTTCATTTCTCTTAAATAACTGATGCTTGATGCCTTCATATTCTATTATGTGACATACCTCTTTAGCTTTCCACCTTTGTGGAGGATACACTTCTTCCAAGGCTTATCTGACTTTCAGATTGAAAGAAACATAGTCTCATGTCAATGGCCTTTGTTGCATAGGGATAGATTTTTCTTTGGCAACAAAGAAGCCAATAGGAAAAAATACGGTTTTTTGAAATAAGTGCCATAAAAGCAGAGATTTGGTTCAATTAAAAAAATTCTCCAGTAGCAAGTTTGAGAACTCAGAGAGAGAAGAAACAAAACAAAAGCTCAGTCTCAGTGATAACTATTATTTTCTTTGTTTCTTTTATATTTTATTATTTTTTAAAGTCTATAGCACCTGGTATTCCCAGGAAGTCTCCCATCCAAGTATTAACCAGCCCCAGTTCTGCTAAACTTCTGACATTAGACAAGATTGGGCACATTTAAGGTGGTATGGCCATACACGATAGCCATTATTTTCTATTGCTTTGCTCTTGATCACAATGTGGGATAGTTTTTCTTTGTATCAAGTATATATGTTTCCAGTCTGTTAAGAAGTATGTTTCTCTTGTCCTCAGAACTGTAGGATTTTTTTTTCACCTATTATGATCTGTTTTTCTGTGATCTTCATTGCAGAGTTCTTTTTGTAACTGGCATAGTTCAAATTTTATTGCTTCTTAAAAGTAATCTGTTTCCTTTAGTCTCTTTTTTTGTATGCTTAATATTTTAAAATTTTGAATAATTTAGATGCTGCAAGTGATTTTTCTTTAGCATTTTCCACAGAAGGTCACTAGAGATTTAACTCAGCCTTTTTGACTGACAAAGCCCCCAGGCCTATAGATGTCTAAACTTTGGTTTTAGACACAGTCTCTTTGAAGACAGGTATATAGTTTGTGTCAGAGTTATTGGAATTTTTTTTACTATAATCTCTTCTTACCTTTTTACTTGCTTTTCTTTCATGTTTTCCACCCCACCCCCTCCCCAGCAGTATTCCTTGACTACAAACACACACCCTATGACAGTTGAGGTGTTTGTTTGTTTTGAGATGTAGTTTTGTTCTTGTTGCCCAAGCTGGGGTACAATGGTGCAATCTTGGCTCTGCCTCCTGGGTTCAAGCAATTCTCCTGCCTCAGCCTCTCAAGTAGCTGGGATTACCGGCCTGTGCCACCACACCTGCATAATTTTGTATTTTCAGTAGAGATGGGGTTCCTCCATGCTGTACAGGCAGGTCTTGAACTCCTGACCTCAGGTGATCCACCTGCCTCAGCCTCCCGAAGTGCTGGGATAACAGGTGTGAGCCACCACGTCCAGCTGACAGTTGAGTTTTATGAGTATCTTTCAGCCAGTGTTTATTGCTCACTTGCGATGTGACAGGCTCTGTGTACCCAAGATCATCTCTGATTTGTTTGTAAACTTGAAAAGTTTATAATCAGGACTATCATAATAAGTAATACTTATATAATATCTAGCCCATGCAGGTATTTATTAAGTGCTTTCCTGGATTGTCTTTTTTAATCCTCACAACAACCTTTCCAGGTAGGAGTAATTATTATCATTCCCATTTTTTCAGATCAGTAAACTGGGGGCACATACAAATCATTTGTCTAAAGTCACTTGGATATAGGGTTACCATATGAAATGCAGAGTGCTCAATTAAACTTGAATTTCAGATAGGCTGCTACTATTTTTTAGTTTAAACATATATCAAATATTGTAAAATCCAATGACCCCACTTGGAAAATGAGTGGTAGAGCTGGAATTTAAAACCGTGTAATATGGTTATTGGGCCAAAGGTCTTAACTGTTGTATTATAATAAATACAGAGAATAAGAATCGTATCCAACTGGACATTCAGTATTTAGATGGCAGCTACTATCTATATATAATTAATTTTTGTACTCGAATTATTTTTCCCCCAGCTGATCGCATTTACTTCATTGTAGACGTATGTGAATTCTTTCTAATTTCAAGTGTAATATTCAAGTTCAGGTAAATTTATATGTGCTTTGTATATCTTCCTAAGTCAGTAATAATTATATATTAACTAACATAAAATGGGACTTTTTCTGAACGTGGTTACTTGAGCCATTCTCATTCATGTAATATAATTGTCTTTTTACCTTTTTTTCTGCAAGTATAGGAAGATTCAACTATATATGTGCCCAAAAAACCACACCTTTCTTTTGATAAAGTTAAGGAAATGATATTTGAATAAGGTATTTAACAGTTCTCTGAACATGTCCCATGTGTTCTCAAAAAATTGAGAAGTTATAAAATGCAGATGTGGAACTGAAAGCAGCTTTTACTAAGAATTGCCAAGGAAGCCATCTGGGTCTGCTAAGTAATCATACAGGGAAGGAAGGAGTCCTTTTTCCTGGTGAATTACCACAACTCGGGATCAGGCTTTAGTTCTGCATATCTAGAAATTTACTTAACAAAAAATAAAGACCTAAGAGGACTTGTGAATGACACACATTTTAAATGTGATACTTTTGATTTCTAGTTCTGGCAGAATTGTGGAGTACATATCTGAAAAAGAAGATGCTCTTAAAAATTTATGAGTCAAGTGTTTAACTCAAGACTTAGAGCCAAGGTGTTCAGAAACTGAAGAAAAATGTAGTTCTTAGTGAAATCTGCTTATATTTGAGGGATACTTACGGGAAATGTTTTTCTCTAGGAGGAATTGGATGGTACCTAGGTAGCAAGTCAGATTTTTGGAGAAAGTTCAGAAAGGAAAGGGAGCAAGAATTCAAAGTGCAACTCTCAGCAGATGTAACAGTGCTTGCTATAGGATTGGACTCTATTTTAATCTGTTCCATCTTCGTATGTTTTCAGGCATAGTGTATTGAAATATTTGTCAGTGGCAAAGTATGTCTGACTTTACAACAGCAGTCATTTCAAAATTAGTATTTCTTTTATAGAATTAACACCACATTATTTTGGACCACCTCTATTCTGTGTAAGTGAAATTTTCTATCAGAATTTTCAGAAGTCACCACATTGCTAATCAGCCAACTTTTTATTATTTTGTAGAATTCATTAATAGTCATTTACATTTTGTATTTTTAAGTATGATATAATCGCCTTTGAGACACAGTGGAGTAGAAGACATTAACAGGAAGAATGTCTCTTCCCTTTTATTACATAAATCTTTCCATGAAAGCAGTGACTTGATGCAACAAGACTTACTAAGCCTTTAGATCTCTACCCAAGAAGATACATGTTTTTCTTTAATGCCAACTATTGTAAATATTGGATTGACCACAGAGTGACCTAACCTGATCACCAACTTCATTGGAATTCAGCATTTGCATTTTAAGTGATCTGAATTGATAAGAAAGTATTTTTCCTTTTAAATTAATTGTAAGTGGACTGTGTACTTGAATACAGTAAAGCCTGAGAAATGAATCACTTTCAATTACTTGTGAGGTGGCATGGAATTGTCACACTTGAATTCAGACTTGGGTTCAAATCCCCATGCTGCCTTTTAGCAAGTTACTGAATCTCTTTTTCCTCCTCAGTCAAATAGCAATTTTAGGATCATAATGCCCATCTTGAGGGCTTGTGTAAATTTAAACTAAACAAGAAATATATTAATTCATTGAGTAATTATTTGTTGAATGCCTGCTCTGTGTTGTGATATTAATGAACATGACAAAATTCCTGCTCTTTGTTAGTGAGAGAAACACAACAAACATAAGAAAATAAAAATGTAATTTTGGTAGTGAGTTGTAAGTTTTACGAAGAAAAATAAAGCCCAGCACACATAGAAAATTTCAAGTGGCAAAGGAAGGGATTTGAACCCATGTCTACTAGCTTCGAAAGCAATTTTTACTGTGCCCCATTGCTTTTGAAATCTAGTCATTCATTGCTTCAGAGGTCTTCTTTTTAAGTATTTAAGGGGAGTACTCATAGATGTTCCTTTATTAAGTAACTTCTTTTGAGCCATCTTGGTGCATACTCTGGTAACAATTCAGTTTTATATGGCAGTGATTATGAATTCTTTATAGTTGAACTCAATCATTTTCTGCCCAGTATTGCTGTTTAAGAAGTACTATCTTGTTACTCAACACATGTATATGACTTATTTTCTCAGTTACATTCTTCTTTAAGGGTCAGGACTGTGTCTTCTACTTCAGTGATTCTCAAACTTCAGTGTGCATCACAATCACCTCAGAGTTTCTGATTCAGGAGATCTAGGGTGGGGTCCACAAATTTGCATTTCTGACATATTCCCAGGTGATACTGATGCTGCTCGTCTGGGGACCACACTTTGAGAACTACCATGTACTTCCTTCTTCCCCAGCAATACTTAACATTCTATTTATCACTTAGCTTAAATGTCCTCTCATCTGTGAATCTGTCTTTGACTTCTATTTCACTGATAAGTCTAGTTCTCAAAATTTAATGCGTATTAGGATCACCTGGGAAAGTTGTTGACAAAGCCGATTTCTGGTCAGACTCCATTGTCCATTTTTAGCAAGCACCTTAGATGTTAATGCCAATGATCCATGGAAAACAGCTTGTGAAATTCTGACTTACGGGATTGATCATGCTCTCCTCATTGCCAGGACTGTATGTTGTATTTGTCTCTGATTGTTTTTTATACTATACTGTCCTTTGTTTGTTTGTCTTTCTCCTCCTACCAGAGTCCCTGAAGGGAAAGGAATATGTCTTATTCATTGTTACATTTTAATGCTTAGCACAATGCGGTATTAAAAAGCAGTAGAGGCCAGGCGCAGTGGCTCATAGCTGTAATCCCAGCACTCTGGGAGGCCAAGGTGGGTGGATCATTAGGTCAGGACTTCGAGACCAGCCTGGCCAATATAGTGAAACCCCGTCTCTACTAAAAACATACAAAAATTAGTGGGCGTGGTGGTGTGCGCCCGTAGTCGCAGCTACTCAGGAGGCTGAGGCAAGAGAATTGCTTGAACTCAGGAGGCAGAGGTTGCAGCGAGTTGAGATTGCACCACTGCACTCCAGCCTGGGTGACAGAATGAGACTTCATCTCAGAAAAAAAAAGCAGTAGAGTGAGTACCACCTGTATAATCAGCTTTGGCACTTGTTAGCTGTGTGACCTTGGAGACTTTATTTAATCTTTCTAAGCCTCGGTTTCCTCTTTTATGAATGGTAGTAGCAGTATTTACTTGCTATGGAAATTAGCTCTGAGGTATATACAGTATTTAGTGTGTCAGCTGACATATGGAATGTAGCCAGTAAATGGAAACCATTACAGTGTTGTGGTTGTCATCATGTTTTGGAGGAAGCAAAATAAATGAATTAATGAAAACCCCTACATTACAATTTTAGCATCTAAATTCAGGGTATGTATTTAATACTTCATTGAAAATCTTTGCTTAATTGTCTCAAATACTGTTTTATATTTTGGTATTTTAGTGAAGTATTGTGAAGTAAAATTATACTTTGGGCTTCTTCTCTGTAACAGGAAAACAAAGAAACCGCTTGGAACCAATGGATACCATATTTGTTAAACAAGTCAAAGAAGGAGGACCTGCTTTTGAAGCTGGATTATGTACAGGTGCTAATATTCTTCTTTAAACAATACCTTTTAATTTCTTTTTCACTTTATTCCATATTTTGTGTTGGATATTTTTTCCTTTTCTATCTTTCTGTGTGCTTCTTCCTTTTCCTTCACATCTGTTGTTACTAATTTTGAGACCTAATTATGTTTCTTGATGCCCATATGGTTGGGTTTGAACAGAAATAACAATATAAATTGATACACTGAGCGCTTTTAATTACCACACAGATAAGAGACTCTTGGAGGCTCTTTTAAGGATAATATTTTACATGCATTGAATTTTGACAAAGGATTACAAAGTAGCAAAATGATGAAGGTATTTATTTGATATAAGTGAAATAATCTTCTTGGATTTCCAAGTTCTAGAAATGCCTGATCTGCCAGAGTTCAGTTAATTAATTTGCCACACAAAAAGTGGCTTAAGTCTGCAGTTAAGTCTGGCTTCATCTGAAGGTGTCAGTATATGTGGTCTAATTGCCTGGATATAGTAGCTGTTTGTTCTGAAATGTTTTATGATTTTTGATTTTAATAAAACACCCTGAAATAGTTACTCTTTTGTTTTTTAAACATTAATTTAAAATGCAAATAACTGGAAAACTGTCTTTCACTGCCTTTTAAATAAAATGCTGTATTTTCATCTACAAATATTAGAAAGTAGTGGACATCATTGCTAAGATTTATAGGGATGTACTGTTAATGTATTACCCACCTTAGTTATTTTTTTATTATACTTAAAGCAAGCCTAATTTAAGTATCATGACTATGTATAATATGTGTATTAGTGTGCATATGGAATTTCTTTACAAAGAATGTATCATCTGTCATCTTTTAAGCCTCATATGATTGGGGAGGTGAAGTGGGCACACACTGTGATAAGCATACAGAAAGTACATCGCTGCCTGTTTTCTTCTTTCCTCTGTCCTTTCCATTGTTCTTTGTCTCTGTCTTTTCCTTTCTACTCTGAGTTTTTCTGAGCAATCCAATGTCCTTTTCCTTAGTCAAAAGCATGCGTATACCCATATTTAAGTTTTATAGTACAGACTAATCAATAAACCAAATAGATTTGGGAGACTGCAAGGAAATCAGCTGGACTAAAGTTAGAGGATACTGGGGAAATAAAGACAATCGCTATTTTAGGCCTGCCGAATAATGTTCTCTATTAGAAATGACAGGGTAGGGCCGGGCATGGTGATACACACCTGTAATCTCAGCACTTTGGGAGGCCGAAGCTGGTGGATCACTTGAGGTCAGGAGTTCGAGACCAGCCTGGCCAACATGGTGAAACCTCATCTCTACTAAAAATATAAAAATTACCTGGGCATGGTGATGGATGCCTGTAATCCCAGCTACTTGGGAGACTGAGGCAGGAGAATTGCTTGAAGCAGAGGGGCAGAGGTTGCAGTGAGCTGAAATTATGCCACTGCACTCCAGCCTGGGTAACAAGAGTGAGACTCCTTCTCAAAAAGAGAGAAATGACAGGGTAAGTGGAGCGATAATTAGTTCTGCAACTCAGGATAACAGCTGCTGTGGCGTAAGTAGTATACCTCTGGTGACTATACCTTTTGAAATTTCTAAATTCAGTAATGCTTGCAACTCTTACTTAGAACGTGGCTAGTTTCACAAAAAGCTGGATATATTAAATTGTATTTACTTTTGTAAAAGGTATTTTAATAAGCTAGGATATTCATATGTTAAATATACTAGTAATTCTCTCACAATTCTGTTTTTTATTTAATATATCACATTAAAAATAAGGACATTATTCAATAAATATTTCAAAAGTGTTCAAAAGTGACTTTCTGCAGGACTTCTCATGTGTTTTATTTTTTACTCCTCTTTGAAGGTGACCGAATTATAAAAGTCAATGGAGAAAGTGTTATTGGCAAAACCTATTCCCAAGTAATTGCTTTAATTCAGAACAGGTAAGAGTCTTAAAGTATTAATTTTGGCCAGAGATGGGTTTTAAAAATCACAAAACACATAGATGTAATATAGTATTCTATTCTTGTAAGAAATTGTGCTGACAAGGAGATATGGAACTTTCCCATAGATATAATGCATTTAAGAGTTGCCAAGGACCAGCTATCTGAGAAGAGCTTAGTTGGTGGCTTTGGTTTGGCAGATGTATTGGATTTATGATTAAAGTTTAGAGGCTGAGAGGCATACATTTTAGGTTTACTGAGTTTCCCACTTTTATTTGAAGTGAGAAATGTATAGTTTTTTAATACTATATAAATAAAGGCATATATAGTTTATTTTAAAACCTGTTACTGAAGTATGTTACTTTTAAGTATATTTGAATATTCTTCTTAGCCTAAATTAATTCATTTGTTCTAACCAAGGCAACAGGACGTCCCCTTTTAATCCGTTTGTCTGCCTGCGTTTTGCAGAATGGTAGGATTTTGATCTCTAAAGTTAGATACATATTTATAGAGTGACTATCCATGAGACCTCCAAGATCATTTAGTCCTACTCTCTTTCACCCACGTAACTAGAAAACTTTTCCAAATTACAAATAAAGAAGTTAGAAACCAAAGAGGTTATTACTATATTGAATTTCTGTCAAGGTTAGGCCATGGATCTGAGCCCAATCAGATCATCACTCTGTTGTAAGAGGTTCTTCTCAGATTCAAATACAGGAACTTTTGGATGATCTAACGGTTTCTGTTGGTCAGACTCACCTGTTTGTAATTCAATTGCAGTTCTTCATTTTCTGAAGTTTTTTTTATCAAGCCCTCCTAACCATATCTAGATCAACTGATTCTGTAATCTAAATTATTTACAGTAATGCCCTAATACATTGTCATTTCTTACAATTAAATGACATGATCATGATTAATTGATCTCAGAGTGTTTTCTTTAATGTTTTAATATTTAATGGGATTCTAACAGAAAACAACTCTTGAATATTGCCCCTTATTTGATAATGAATGTAAAGCCTCTCCAAGGGTTAACAGGAGATCTACCAAATTTTTTGTGCTCAAAATAATTTAGATCATCATAAACACAACAATGTGTTTTAAATACACGATATGTTTTGTCAGCCCATAACTTAAAATATTTTTATTGTATTAATATCTCTGCTTTAAAAACCAACTTAATCATTGTTTTCTTCAAAATCTACGTTCTTCTATTACTGGTACAGTTCATCTTTCAGAGTAATAACACTTCAACCACTAAAATCAATTTGAATATTAGAGAAATATTTATTCATGATCTTATTTTCATTTAAAAAATTGTGTTTCTTCTGTCTGCAGCTGGTAGTAGATAGGTAATGTAGCACAAAACCCTTGAGATTCTGCAGTGTATTAATGTAAACATATGTCCTTGCTGGCTGGGTACAGTGGCTAATGCCTGTAATCCCAGCACTTTGGGAGGCTGAGGTGGGCAGATCACTTTAGCCCAAGAGTTTGATACCAGCCTGGGCAACATGGTGAAACCCTGTCTCTGCAAAAAAATTAGCTGGGTGTGGTGGTGTGTGCCTGTTGTCCCTGCTACTTAGCAGGCCGAGGTGGGAGGATCACCTGAACCCAGGAGGTCAATCAAATGAGCCTTGATAGAGCCACTATACTCTAGCCTGGGTGACAGAGCAAGACCCTGTCTCAAAACAAAAACAACAAGCAAGCAAACGTGTCTTTGTAGAATAGTTCATGTCAACATCAGTATGTATTTTCTACCAACTGTAAATATTGAATTAAAAGTACCTACATATTTTACTAGTTAAATTTATTTGAACCTGTGGTTCTCATGGGTTTATCATAAACTGAGCATTTATGAAGCTAAACATAATGATTCAAATCTGTCAGAAACACCAGTAGAGTATTCTGGTTTTTGTTGTTGTTGTTTGATTGTTTCTTAATCTCTTGATTGCATTGGGGGGAATCTATCTGATACTGTTAGATTAGCTGTTGAAGCACTTGGCGGAGATAGTAGCATTGCCTTTGCTCTGTCTATGTATAATTCCAGATCATAGGATTCAGTTTTGTTTACCCCTTTGAACTTTCTAAACCTAGGGAAGTTACTTAACAGGAAATACATAGAACCAAAATAAAATAAGATTTTGAACTGTGCCTGTAAAGACACTAAAAGTAAATCATAGGGAAGAAAGCAAATAGTTGAAATGTTACATAGTTATTAAAAATGAGTCATCTCAGTAGTTGTGATGGTAAAGCAATTTCCTTCACTTCTGAGGCCAAGGGGGAATATTGCAAAATTAAGATGTTTAATATTACTCTTAGCAGGGTGCAGTGGCTCATGCCTGTAATCCCAGTACTTTGGGAGGCCGAGGTGGGCAGATCACTTGAGGTCAGGAGTTTGAGACCAGCCTGGCCTATGTGGTGAGCCCCCATCTCTACTAAAAATACAAAAATTTGGCCAGGCGTGGTGGCTCACGCCTGTAATCCCAGCACTTTGGGAGGCTGAGATGTGCGAATCACCTAAGGTTGGGAGTTCCAGACCAGCCTGACCAACATGGAGAAACCCCATCTCTAAAAATAAAAAATTAGCCAGGCATGTTGGCGTATGCCTCTAATCCCAGTTACTTGGGAGGCTGAGATAAGAAAATCGCTTGAACCCAGGAGGCGGTTTGTGGTGAGCTGAGATCATGCCATTGCAGTCCAGCCTGGGCAACAAGAGTGAAACTCTGTCTTAAAAAAAAATAAAAAAATTCACTGGGTGTGGTGGTACATGCCTTTAGTCCCACTCCTCGGGAAGCTGAGGCATGAGAATTGCTTGAACCCAGTAGGCAAACGTTGCAGTGAGTCGAGATTGCACCACTGCACTGCAGCCTGGGTGACAGAGTGAGACTGTCTCTGTCTATCTCTGTGTCTCTCTCTCTCTCTCTCTCTCTCTCTCTCTGTGTGTGTATATATATACACATACACATACATAAACACACTTCCATATATATATATATATATATATATATATATATATATATATTTGAGGTTCTTTGTTTGATGTTAATGAATTTTTAACTTGATGGACAGAATATATGACAATCTATAATTTGTTTTGTGACTTGAATAAAACAATAAATAATTGTATCCTGATATTAAGAGTTTTATCCTAGGACTATTTAATATAAGCAACATACTTTATATTTCTAAATTATAAACATGAAGACTTTACTGATTATGAATAACACAAACATGGGAGGGATCCTACATAGTTAACTTGTGTATACAAAGGTGACTTGTTTTTGTTCTAATGATTTGGTTTTAAAACTAAAGATATAAGAATACCAAAAATAAACTTTTAAACAATTTAAAAATACTTCGAAGTTAACTGTTTTTCCTTTAAATCTTTTTAATACACTTCTGCCTCCCCTAAAATAGTATATATATTCAATTTCAGTGATACAACATTGGAACTTAGTGTTATGCCAAAAGATGAAGACATTCTCCAAGTGGTAAGTTTTATTTATTCAAATATGAGTTGTTTTACAGTCATGAATGCTAGGAGAAGTATTTTTGAAATAGAAGTGTTAAAGATTGAATAAAGAAAAAAGATTGAAGGATTTAAAAACCCTCTGGTTTCTTTTACAGAATCTAAAATTCTCTGCATTTTACAAAAAACTAGACCAAAAATACCCTTGTCAAGTTTTTCCAGTTAAGTGACATGGAAATGTTTTGTTGATTCCACAGTGAACTCTTAATGTTGTCATTTAGAATGAGATTCCTAGAGTTTGTCCTAGTGTTGCTTTCCAGTTAATCCTTGGACCAAAGGTGGAGTGAAACTCTGATCTCTGCCTAGAAAGCAACACTAGGACATTAGAATCTTTTTTTTTTTTTTCCCTTCTCACTATGAACAGAAAAAAAAATTTTTTTTAATACAAGGACAAATTTTATGATTGCCTTTTTCTAATTTTCCACTAAATATTACAACAAGCAGTATTGTATCAATTTATTCCTAAAATGTTCACAATGAATGTAGTCTACAACTTAAGGGGAAAATAAGTTAAAATCTTGAAATGAAACTTGAACAGTTTAGCAGTTAGTCTAAAATATTTTTCTGATTTTTATAAAGAAATAAATTGAAAGGAATGCTTAACTCCTTTATTACGCTTAAGTATTGCCAAAAGTGAGATGATAAAAATATAAATTTCATTCAAGAGAATAATACTTTATTTCAGCTGGTTTTGCAGTTCAGTAGAATAAAATAGAAAAACATTTTAACACACTAACAACAAACAGTTAGATCAAGCAAATGGCAATGGCCACCGAAGTATTTTTTTTTTTTTAATTCTTTTTGGTGTATAATTTTTTTTTTTCTTATTCCTTATAGCGAAATTCAAGAAAAGCAGGGAGCTTATGAACTCTTTGTGGTGGTAATGAAAATGGTGTAGTAATGTTCTTCATTTGTAAGGCTATAGTCTGGACTTAACTCAATGAAGGCCCTGAATAATCAGTAAACATTTTTTACAAAAAAATAAAATCACTAAAGCTGATTCTAATGAGTCATCTTATTCACTGACATGTAAAACTATAATTAAGTGAAACCCATGGGGATTTCACATAATGTTTTCAAAGCATGTCAATTTTATTTAGGAATGTTTTATTGCTGATAACAGATTGCCCTTCTAAAGAACACAGTTAGTTGGAGTTGGGAGACTCAGGAAGGAAGGTACAGCTAGCTGCAGTAATTTTCCTAGGCATGCATAAGTGGTTGTAGAGTTCCTACCCTGGTAATTCAGCTAGTGATCATAACCACAGACACCAAAGGCTCTGAAAATCACTAGAAATAAATAGGGAATTCTCCTCTAGTGTTCTTATGCAGAAGATGATGTATAATGGTAGTGAAGGATTTACCTGGCTTCCTCCTTGCAATCTGAAGACTTGAAGGCAGAATCAACTTTTGCAAGTGAACTGTTTTCTGATGTTCAGTAGACCCTTTCCTTGCCAAGGTGAAGGCACTGTTCGGATGGCTCTTAGAACAGTGTTTGTTTCACAGAATGGCTGGCAAGGAAGCAGTTAAATGCAGAATCACCATCACAGCCTGCAGTGTGATTGATGAAGAGCAGCAAATCACTTTATGCAATGGAAGGAGTAATTTTGTAATAATATGATTAATGGAAAAACAGACTACTTAAAGAAAAATTCGTTTTTTTTTCTGTTATTCATTTTCTCGAATAGTCTGTCTTGTTATAGTTTATTTAAGTAAATCTAAAGTAAAATATAAAATGTCCCAAAGACAGAAAAAACAGTTTAGTAAATAACATGAGCATACAGATCTTCAAGGCTCAGCATTAAAGAGTTCTGGTATACTGTAATATAAAATTTATTTTTAAAACATGGTATTTGAATTACTTTAATCATAAGAAATTTAAAAGCATATGCCTTTAATCATAAAAGAAAACTCTACTTTTAAACCTATCCTTAATTCACATTTGAATGTGTTGTAATTCATTAAGAAATCAAAGGAATATTTAATTCTCTGTTTCTAACATATATTCCAGAGTTAAAATGTTCTTTGAGGCACCTTCAGAAGTATTTATGCACATCTTAAATATATTCAAAAGATACGCTTTTAAGGATGTATTTGTCCCCATGAGGTTGAATATTTATATTGTAAAGAAAAGCAATGGGTAGTATGAACATTTTTACAGCCACTGTAAAAATCATTTACCCATGGAAACACCTATTGTAGTTTGTATATGTTTACCTGGGCAACAGGATTGGGTAGTGCATGGAGGTTTTTTTTTCCTCTCCTGAAGTGAACAGACCAAATTATTTTATAAAGTGCTCTGCTCACCTTTGAGAGGTGACCTAGAAAATATAATTTGGTTTATCCATGCCCAGAGCTGTTTGAAAAAGAAAAAAAAAATTAATTTGGTATAAAACTTGACTGATGTAAAGACAGGTATATAATGATAGATTTCATAATTCATGGATAACAATGATAGAATGTTGAAAACCATGAAGTTAAAATTAAGAATAATTCATTTATGTTTTTAAACTAGTGCTAGTAATAGTAATCCTGTGCTTGGCAGCCTCATTTTTTAAACAAGCATATATTTTCTAGTTTAACAATAAGAATAGTATTACATTCATTTTAATCATTTTGACAGTATTTTGTTGTAATATTTTAGACTGTGGTATCTTAGGTTCATATTTATTGCATAATAAAAAGTTTTTTATTTAATTTTCAAAAACCAAAATGACTTTGTTTCTCTATTAAACGTTATCTGTGCATGAATGAAATAGCCACACCCATGCAGTCACCTAAACAATGATGCTGACTCTCTTGGTCTATTTGGGCTGCTGTAAGAAAATACCTTGGACTGGATGGCTTATAAACAGAGAAATTTATTTCTCACATTCTGGAGTCTGGGAAGTCCAACCTGAAGTTTAGGTGTATTTGCTGTCTAGTGAGGGCCCATTTTCTCATAGATAGTACCTTTCACTGTGTCTTCATTTGATGGAAGGGCTGACACAGCTCTCTGTGGCCTCTTTTATAAGGACACTAATTTCATGCATGAGGTCTACCCTCATGACCTAATCATCTCCCAGAGGCTCCATCTCTTAACTCATTCACATTGGTGATTAGGTTTCAACATATGAATTAGGGGAGGGGAACACAAACATTCAGACCACAGCACTGACCAGAGAGAATACTTCCCCGAGTGAAGTAGTGATAGGAGAACTAGATCAGGGCATTCTTCTTGGCTCCTCACCCAAGTTATTTTGTTAAGCATTTGGCTCCATTGACTCAAAAATTAAATTTTAAGTTAATTGGCTTTTATAACTCTGGAGATTCTTGGGTATGTCTAATGTTTGATTAGGACATTTTACGCCTACTTTGTGCTGTTCAAAGTTAAATAACTTGTGTGGTATAATAAGGAAGAAAGCAGATGGTATAAGGATTTGAACTCAGGTGGGTCTGAGATGGTACCACAGTCCTGTACTGCCATTGAGTAGAGATGAATTGTTTAGGTGGCTTACCATAAGTCACCCTGCCAGTTGTTGTAGCTGTTATTCTAACCTGAAGCTCTGGATTCTGAGTCCAGCGTTCTTTTTGCTGCTCTATGGATATGTGGTATAAGTTGAAAAATGTAATTTAAACTAAGTTTTTCTTGAGGTTTATTAGAATTCCTTTTAAAATAAGCATTTGATATGTTCTGTAATCAGTATAATATCCTATTTAAGATTAAGTAGCCATTTGTCAAGTGTACATCTCGGTGGTCCTGCCTGGAGTAAGGGAAGCAGGAGTGTGAATTCTTGAGGGCACTTTCACATTTTGCAGGTTAGCAGCAGTTACTTTATTTTTTTTAATGTATTTTTAAATAATTACAAGAATAGTATGTGCTGGTTGAAAAAATTTGAAATAATGCAGAAAGGTATAATAAAAAGAAAGTCCTCCATCTCCACCATCTCTTTCTCTCATTCCCTACGCTGGCATGGTTGGCATTTACCAGCAAACATGAAGTTATTATTGCTTTTATCATAGGTAATGGCATTAAATTAATAAATTAACCTGTTAAAGATGAATTGAAGGGCAAGAATTTTAATGTTACCACATTATTCAGGTTTTTTTTTTTTCTTCTTGTTTTACTTACCATTTAATAGACAGTATCATAGGTATGGTCATAGTGATTTTGATGTGACTAAATAAAAAATGAACTAGAAGATTATTTTAGGATTATTTATTTACTATTAGGCACTGTACATATAATAAAAATCCAGGCTGTTAATATTAAGTTGTATTTAATATGCCCTTTAGAGTTCTAATTCCAAAGGAAGAATTCTTTGGATCTTTCTTATTTTCTTCCTCTTCCTCCTTCTTTTTTGAGAGCTTTTTGTATCCAATAGGCAAAACAGCGTTGCTACTATTCTGTTTTCATTAGGGAAGGCTTCGGTTTTAAAATACAAGTTATTAAACTCCTCTAAGGTGTAATACTTAAGTACAAGGGTAAAGAAAGCTCAAGAAGGAATGTGAAGTAATGTACAAAAGGGCTGAATGGAGAAAACAGCTAAAAATGTTTTGTCGTATTCTGTTGAATTCACAAGAGCTAGTCAATTGGGAAAAATGTAAATGTTGTCTAATTCCATCAAAACACCTTCATATGTTGTAAAGTATCTATGTGGGCTTAAAACATAACTAAAATTCAAAATTGTTAATACTGAACATGTAATTCTTATGACATTGATTTCAAAAATATTCCTCCCCAAATTTGAATAAAGAAGATATCTTTAAAATATTAGTTCCAGCTGAGCCCAGTGGCTCACGCCTGTAATCCCAACACTTTGGGAGTCCGAAGCAGGTGGATCACTTGAGATCAGAAGTTTGAGACCAGCCTGGCCAACCTAGTGGAGCCGTCTCCCTTAAAAATACAAAAGTTAGCTGGGCATGGTGACACGTGCCTGTAATGTCAGCTACTCAGGAGGCTGAGGCAGGAGAATCACCTGAACCCAGGAGGTGCAGGTTTCGGTGAGCCGAGATTGCACCACTGCACTCCAGCCTGGGCAACAAAGCGAGACTTCATCTCAAAAAAAAAAAAAAAAAAAAGTTCTAGAACAGCACTTCCCAGGCAGATCTTCTAATTATGTTAAAACCTCTGGGGGTGAAAAATGGGCTCCCTGGCAAATAAGTTTGTACTTTTAAGTTTCACAACGCACATTTTGTCAAAAATGTTCTTGAATGAATTCATATTTTATTATCTCAACCATGTCTGCTTAGATTAGATAATAGTACTGCATGTGCGAGATGTTCCATTGAGTCAGTTCACTGTTAGTGCATGCATATATATGGATTTAAGGACCCTTGTGATAACCCAGAAGTAGGGACCTGTGACTGTAACGTAGACTACTTAGCATTTAGAATTACTATACAGGAATATTAGAGATGTCTGAAGTATGTAAAATATTTTCTCAGGTTTTGATAGTTCCAGCCTTCTATAACTAAAAGATGATATTCTTTCCCAAATTTGAATAAAGGAGTTATCTTTAAAATATTAGTTCTAGAATAGCATTTCCCAAGTAGATATTCTAATTATGTTAAGACCTCTGGAAAAAATGACCTCTATGGTGAATAAGTTTATACTTTCCCTTTGAATTTCACAAAGTACATTAATGTAGTAGTGATTTTGATAAGTCAGGAAGTTTGCCAAGTGACCCTACATCGTCGACCATGGGAACCTCCTCTCCCCCATCCTCCTCTGCAGATAATATATAATAAAAGTACACAAGGACACTGTGGGAAATGCTGTATCAGACAGTTGAGTATTCTTTCATTTAGACACAGTTTTCCTATTGCAAAAAAGTATTCGTATGGATTATAATCAGCATGGAAAAGATAGGCTTGGTGTGTCAATGTACATACTTAAAATGCATATTTGGATTAACTGGATTCCTGCCATAAAAATATTATGTAGACATGTTTTTCTTTATATGCCTAGCTTTAGTTTCTCACTGCATTCTAGTCTGTGTTCTGTAATATTTATTATAGGTTAACAAGAATTACTCTGGGAGTAATATTTTTATGTTTATTCAAATTAATAAAATAGTACAAAAGGCACAGTGTTGAAAGATCTTAATTTTTGAGTGAAACTTAATATAAAAGTCATTTCCCCCTCGCCCGGAATCTTAGTGTAAAGGCAGCTGCAGTCAGCTGACAGCTTGTGGTTATGTTCTGATTTACTGGGGAAGGAGGAGGTTGTACTATTTTAAATGCATAATAGAGCATTCGTTTCGTCATCTGGAAGCAGAGATGGAAGAAGCTCAGGGGAAATGAGAGGCATCACTGTTGATCTTGTGGAGGGAAGCTTTGTAGCATGTTATCAGACAGCAGTGCATATTGAAGAAAATATCTGTTAGGAATGCATGTCACCAGATGTATTTTGCTTTCAAGAATGGTAGACACATCAACCAAGAACCAGATAAAAGCCTGAGAAAATGATGTTCAGAAGAATACTGGAGTTACTCTTTATGCTTCACTGCCCTTTACCTCTCTTGGTACCTTCCAGAGAAACAAGTATAGATGTATTTTTAGCTTGCCGTTTCCAGCATCAATATGACAACATGATTTTGTCTTTATATCAGTAAGCAGCTTCTATGTTTTCCTATTTTCTGCTAGCTACAATTTACAAAGGATGTCACAGCACTGGTAAGAAATGCACAGTAGCCATTTCCTTGCTTTTTAAATCATGTTTTGTAGAGATTTGTAATAAGCCAATCTATTAAAACTGTTGAGTTTGCTTAGAGAAATCCCTCTATGGTGTGAATCTTACTAATTTGCAGAATGTGTTTGTTATAGATGGTTTTCCATCTTTTTTATTTTTATGTTTGGTTTTTCTTTTGTATCCTTTGCATAACTGATGTTACAGTATAATATTTATCTGCATCAGTATTTTCATTTTTAAGTATCTCACCATATTCCTTTCCCTACTACTTTGCTGTTAACGTTTGTGGCTGCATTTGAGCTTTGCAAGCTGTCGAATGCAAAGACAGGATATGATGATAGTCTTGAGTTAAGCTTGTTTTGATTAGGGGAAGATGTGTTACCACACCTGTCTCAGATACTGCACATAGTCCCTGTGTTGCACTGATGAGCTCTGTTTTGTAAAGTCTCTGTAGTTAATTTCTGTTATTCTTAAGCCTTTAAAGAATTGCTGAATAATTTTACAAATAGTTGATAAAAAACAACGTGAGCTGCATGACTGCCTGTTAGTAATAGAGAAATGTCTCCTTAAGTAAGAGACCAAATAAATTTGTACCGTATACTTTTTCATTTCCTTAAAATAAATATATAAATTATATACAGAAAGATTAATTACCTTTTCATATTTTTGTGCCTTTAATACATGTGCTTTATTTCTTAAACTTGCATATTCTCTAACTTTAAATATTAAAATACTTAGCATGGCTGCTGAAGGGCTTAATTTGTCAAAATGATTATTCTGTGAGGGACTCTGTAATGGCTAATTGACAAGATGCTTCAAATAAATTAGATTTAATTTATGATAGTAGTACTTAAAATGCATTAAAGATTTTTAATATTTTCAGCTTTTCTCTGGCAAAATATATGCATCTTCTTTTGCTGGGATTTATTTGGCAGCCATTTAACCTGTCGACTGCTGAAAAATCAGAAGGCTTGAATGGGGAGAATTTTAGAAGCAATATGGGTACATCTGATTGGCTGGGTAGAAATTTGATGAGTATCACATGTTTTGAGCAAAGAGGTGATTGTAATTTGTATGTGTTGCAAATTCTACAATTTATTTGATTTCTGAGAGACGAGCAGTTTCTAGATTTGTAGAGTAACCTTATGTTGTGTTTGTATGCATGCTATAGTGAATGTCACTCAGGAACGAGGTAGGGCATAGTCAGATAAAATAGTAAACTGCAAAAATGGAAATTATTCTTTTTATGAATTTCCAGTGACACCATTCTCTCATTTCTATACAGGCATATTCTCAAGATGCCTACCTGAAAGGCAACGAAGCTTATAGCGGCAATGCCCGCAATATACCTGAACCTCCACCAATCTGCTATCCCTGGCTGCCATCTGCCCCATCAGCCATGGCACAGCCAGTTGAAATATCTCCTCCTGACTCATCATTGAGCAAACAGCAAACCAGTACACCAGTACTGACACAACCTGGCAGGGCCTATAAAATGGAAATACAAGTGCCTCCATCACCAACAGATGTTGCAAAGTCAAACACAGCAGTGTGTGTTTGCAATGAAAGTGTGAGGACTGTCATTGTGCCTTCTGAGAAGGTTGTAGATTTGTTATCCAATAGAAACAACCATACAGGTCCTTCACATAGAACTGAAGAAGTGAGGTATGGTGTGAATGAGCAGACCTCTTTAAAAACGTTGTCAAGAACCACGTCACCACCATTATCAGTTCCCACCGCTCATCTAATTCATCAGACTGCAGGCTCCAGATCATTGGAACCTTCTGGAATTTTACTTAAATCTGGAAATTACAGTGGACATTCTGATGGAATCTCAAGCAGCAGATCTCAAGCTGTGGAGTCTCCCTCTGTAGCTGTTAATCACTATTCACCAAATTCCCATCAGCACATAGACTGGAAAAACTATAAAACCTACAAAGAGTATATTGATAACAGACGATTGCACATAGGTTGTCGGACAATACAAGAAAGATTAGATAGTTTAAGAGCAGCATCTCAAAGCACGACAGATTATAACCAGGTTGTCCCCAACCGCACTGCTTTGCAGGGACGACGTCGAAGCACCTCTCATGATAGAGTGCCCCAGTCTGTCCAGATACGGCAACGCAGTGTGTCCCAAGAAAGGCTGGAAGATTCTGTGCTAATGAAGTATTGTCCAAGAAGTGCATCTCAAGGAGCACTGACATCTCCATCTGTTAGTTTTAGTAATCATAGAACTCGTTCATGGGATTATATTGAGGGACAAGATGAGACCTTAGAAAAGGTCAATTCTGGAACTCCAATACCTGATTCAAATGGAGAGCGAAAACAGACTTACAAGTGGAGTGGGTTTACTGAACAGGATGATAGACGAGGTATTTATGAAAGACCTAGGCAGCAAGAAATTCACAAATCTTTTCGAGGTTCCAATTTTACTGTGGCTCCAAGTGTTGTTAATTCTGATAGCAGGCGTATGAGTGGTAGAGGAGTGGGATCTGTGTCGCAGTTTAAAAAAGTTCCACCAGATCTAAAAACACTGCAGTCAAACAGAAATTTTCAGACTACCTGTGGAATGTCACTGCCTCGGGGTATTTCACAAGACAGGTCACCTCTTGTGAAAGTCCGAAGTAATTCTCAGAAAGCTCCTTCGACACATGTCACAAAACCATCATTTAGCCAGAAATCATTTGTTTCTATCAAAGACCAAAGACCAGTAAATCACTTGCATCAGAACAGTCTGCTGAATCAGCAGACGTGGGTAAGGACTGACAGCACCCCCGATCAGCAAGTGGAGACTGGGAAATCCCCCTCTTTATCTGGAGCCTCTGCGAAGCCTGCCCCTCAGTCGAGTGAAAACGCTGGTACTTCAGATTTAGAACTACCTTTCAGTCAAAGGAATCAAGATTTAAGTTTACAAGAGGCTGAAATTGAGCAGTCAGATACTTTGGATAATAAAGAAGCTGTCATCCTAAGGGAAAAACCTCCATCTGGACGCCAGACACCGCAGCCTTTAAGGCATCAGTCTTACATCTTGGCAGTAAATGACCAGGAGACCGGGTCAGACACTACCTGCTGGCTGCCCAATGATGCACGTCGAGAGGTCCACATAAAAAGAATGGAGGAAAGAAAAGCCTCGAGTACCAGTCCACCTGGCGATTCCTTGGCTTCCATCCCATTTATAGGTGAGCTTTTTTAGAGTCATTGGCTAGTAAGTCAAATATATAAGAAATCTTTCCAAAAAAGTATTATTTCTAGTTCAGTAGGCACAGAAATCTTCCACTGTGATTTTAAAATGCTTTTAGTGAATCTCATAAGCTGTGCTTCAACCAGAGCTTTTTACCCTCCTTAAAAGTTATTTCTTTTGGGAGGCCGAGGCAGGTGGATTACCTGAGGTCAGGAGTTCAAGACCAGCCTAACCAACATGGAAAAACTCTGTCTCTACTAAAAATGCAAAATTAGCTGGGCATGGTGGTGCATGCCTGTAATCCCAGCTACTTAGGAGGCTGAGGGAGGAGAATTGCTTGAACCTGGGAGGCAGAGGTTGTGGTGAGCCAAGATTGCACCATTGCACTCCAGCCTGGGCAACAAGAGTGAAACTCCATCTCAAAAAAAAAAATTATTTCTAGTACCAATTTTTCTTAAAACAAAAAGAACCCTATGTATCTAGTACCCATTTCAGATTTTTATTTTGATGAAACAAAATCTTGAGATTAAGGAAATTGGCAAAGCAAATTGTACCTAATTGTTGATTCATGTGAATCAAAAACCAAGTGGAACAGTTTTGATAATTAGTTATCAACCTTTCATTTAAAAGATGTCTTTTACTTTGTAAAGCATATTTCTTTGTAAATTTAATGTGTACCGAGAGGAAAGACCTCTTTGTTGTCGAGTTCATTTGCCATAGTATAAATCCTGGAATGGATTTGGAGAAGTTACTTAAATTATAAGCGTGTGCCACAGTCACTGGCACCTGTCCTGTTGAGTATTCTGTCTGCTCCCTCCCACCCCAGATCTGTTCTCCATACAGCAGCCAGTGTGATGTTTTAAAAATGTCAGTTAGATCACACCACTCCTCTGTGCAGAACGCTCTTTTTTTCTTCCCATCCATCTTACCCAAAATAGCCTGCAAAATCCTCCCAAGGTCTGAAAGGCCCTCCGGGGCCTGCCTCACAGCTCCCTCTCTGATGGGGTCAGAGAGGTCCTACTTCATCATATCCTATGACGATCTTCCACGTGCATTCCATCTGTAGCTTCCCCAGTCTCCTTGCTGCCCTGGAACATGGCAGGCGTGCCTTGCTACAGGGACAGGTGCTGCTGGTTTCCAGCCCTGGATTCCATAGATAGTCACAAGCCTCTTTCTTCCTCATGACATTTGTGTCTCTGCTCAGAGATCTTATCCAGGCCGCCTTTGTGACTCACCTATCTAAAACAAGTATTCCACACACAGAAGGTGACATTCTCTTCCCCTGAAGCTTTTTTATCTTCATATTACTGTTTCTACTTTACATTTTCTTTTTGTTGTTACATGTTTCTCAGTAGAACTAAAACTACTTGAGAGCAGAGATTTTAAATCTTTAGTTACTTTTGTGTCCCTAGTGTCTCGAATGCTGCCTGGCTTAAAGAATGCACTCAATAATAAGTATTTGTTGAGATAATGGCTGAAAGACAATTTTGAAATGCTGGTTAAATGTACAGCAAAACAACAACATAGTTCTCATCATAATTACTAAGCAGCTCTAAATCATCATCTGCTAACAGGTGATGACATATGTCGTTAGTATTATCTTCATTTTATAAGTGAGAAATTTAAGGTATACAGAGATTAAATAAATTCTCTAAAATCACACAGTTAGTGACAGAGATAGGGTCTCTAGGTTTGCATGATGCAGCTTCATCTTAGAATACAGCTCTGGCGGGCGCCATTTATATGGAATGCCTGTGAAAGGGCGCCCCCCTGGAGGCACACGATGCAGGGGCTTTTTTTTCCGTTTTTTTTTTTTGCCATCAACCGAGGCCCATACTTCTATTGCCCCTGGTGGTTCATGGGTTTATGAAAAGTTCTCCATTATTTTAGCATATAATATGCTTCTCTCTGAGTATTCGTTGAGTTTTTCTTTTTTTAGGGAGACATTTTTAAAGCTACTGAGGACTAACATTTTTAATGCTATCAGTTCTTTTTTTTTTTTTTTGAGACAGAGTTGGCCAGGCTGGAGTGCAGTGGCATGATCTCAGCTCACTGCAACCTCTGCCTCCCAGGTTCAAGTGATTTTTCTGCCTCAGCCTCCTGAGTAGCTGGGACTACAGGCAGTCGCCACCAAACCTGGCTAATTTTTTTTTTTTTTTTTTTTTTTTTTGAGACAGAGTTTCTCTCTTGTTGTCTAGGCTGGAGTACAATGGTGTGATCTTGGCCCACCACAATCTCTGCCTCCCAGTTTCAAGCAATTCTCCTGTCTCAGCCTCCCAAATAGCTGGGATTACTGGCATGCGCCACCACGCCCAGAGGATTTTTTATTTTTATTTTTAATAAAGATGGGGTTTCTCCATGTTGGTCAATTTGGTCTTGAACTCCCGACTTCAGGTGATCCGTCTGCCTCTGCCTCCCACAGTGTTGGGATTACAAGCATGAGCCACTGTTCCTGGCCTAATCTTTGTAAGTTTTAGTAGAAATGTGGTTTCGCCATGTTGGCCAGGCTGGTCTCGAACTCCTGACCTTGTGATCTGCCCGCCTCAGCCTCCCAAAGTGCTGGGATTACAGTGCCAGCCACTGCGCCTGGCCTAAAACTATCAATTTTAAATCTTATTGATAGCTTTAAAAATGTTTCTCAAGAAAAGAAAATGCCTAATTGGGTAGGTGACACTAATAGCTTTTTTTTTTTTTTTTTTAAAGTTCCACACAACTTACGTTTTTTTAATAAATAGGATATATTTCAGTTGTCAACATTGTGGGGAATCTCAACCAAAGATTCATATCGATACTCATATTGATACCCCTAAGGCCAAGCTCAGCAAATAGTAGACTCCTGTTGTAGATGGAATCGTATACATAATCTAGAGTAGGTGTTTTGTAGAAAGCAACTGATGTTGACTGTTTATGAGGTTCCTCATAATTCAGCTCATCTTAGAAGGGACTTTTTTTTTTTTTTTTTTTTTTGCTCTGTCCCCTAACCTGTAGCAGTGGATATTGGGTGTTATGAGAAGAGATCCACATTTGTCAGGGTGCTAGAAATGCTTGTCCTCCACATTTACATTCATCGCAGTTCTCTTGGTTACAGGGATGCGACAGTTATTTCAAATTAGCTCATGCCATGAAGTAATGCTAGCTTACAGGGAAGAACTTCTTTGGTAGACCTGGTTCCATGCATGGCTGGATCCAAATACCCAAGTGATGATACCAAGTGAGGTTTTTTTGTGTTGTTTTGTTTTTTCAATATGGCATCTCACTCTTTTGCCCAGGCTGGAGTGCAGTGGCGTGACCTCAGTTTAGAGCAACCTCCACCCCTCTGGTTCAAGCAATTCTCCTGCCTCAGCCTCCGGAATAGCTGGGATTACAAGCATGCACCACTATGCCTGGCTACTTTCTGTATTTTTAGTAGAGACAGAGTTTCACCATGTTGGCCAGGCCAGTCTCAAACTCTTGATCTCAACTGATCCTCCCGCCTTGGCCTCCCAAAGTGCTGGGATTATAGGCATGAGGCACCATGCCTAGCCTGTGAGTCTTTGTTTTGCTTGCTTCATTCTCAGATACTTTTTCTTCACGTGGTAGAAAAGGTGGCCATTGGTAGCAACTCGACAGTTAAGTGATTGCTACAGTTTTTGTTCTCCAAGGAAAAGAAGAGAAAGTCCATAGTTTTCTCACTGTCACTGTATTGACTCCTGGAGATAATATTAATACAAGAGGCCCTGACTGCATGCTTCTCACCCGTTGGCCAGTCTCTGTGGATTGAGAGGGATGGTTGGTTGGTTGGTCAGGCCTAGATCATGCCCGCCCACAGGAGGGTCAGCCACTCCAGTGAGTCCCACTGAACCTCCGGGACAGACAGGCATAGACACACTCTCTGTAGTTATGTTGCAGAACACGAAGAGAAACAAATAGGATGAGAACATCCTAAAGTGAAAATGCTTGTCAGTTTACAAGATGAAAAACAGTTATAAATCACCGTTTCATCTTGCTTTTATTTGATCATTTCAGTAATAGGTTGTCATAAGATGTTTTTTACATTTTCATTAGGCTTTTCTATTTCTTCCACGAGTTGTCATGTGTTTTGTTCTCTTTCTGCTGTGATTTTAGTGGTCTTTACTTAGAAGAGCTCGTCATATGTGAGGGCTTCCCTTCTTTCCTGCTCTGATATCTGAAAAATAATTATGTAACAGTTATGTGTGAAGTTTTGCAATATAGCTGCTTAATTTTCATACATGTCCACATTTTTCTTGATTTTGAAATCTTTAAGGTGCTTTTCTAAAATATTGATGAGCAATAAACATAGTGGAGGCTTCCTATTCAGATATGATTAATAGAAACATAATTTGGAATATTCCCCATTTGGAAAAAATCCAGATTGAATAATGGAGTAGGTATTATCTGTGAGCATTAGTTACTTACTTTTGGAAAACATTGTTTTCCAAAGCAAAATTTTTGGACATATAGGCCTGAATTTTTTTTATGAAACAATAACCACATTGAATTTTGATGTGTAGCAACTTTGGTGTCCTTCATTCATTGTTTTTATTATAAAGAGCTGTGGTCTTTTAGTGAAAAATGTAAATGAAGACCTTTTTTTTTTTGAGACAGAGTCTTGCTCTGTCATCCAGGCTGGAGTGCAGTGGCACTATCTCGGCTCACTGCAACTCTGCCTCCTGGGTTCAAGTGATTCTCCTGCCTCATTAGTAGCTGGGACTACAGGTGCATGCCACCACGCCCAGCTAATTTTTGTATTTTTAGTAGAGACAGGGTTTCGCCATGTTGGCCAGAGTGGTCTCAAACTCCTGACCTCAGGTGATTTGCTGGTCTTGGCCTCACAAAATGCTGAGATCACAGGTGTGAGCCACTGTGCCTGGTTAAGACCTTATTTCTAAAGTCAGTTCTTTGATTATGTAACTTTGTTTAACATCAATGTTTATGCCACTTGATAATAACAAGTCTGTTGCCCCAGTAGTTCATAAATGTTTTGAATGCATTATTTAATGTCTTAATATTATACGCCTAGGATAAAGATGGTTATTTTCATCTGATAGAATATATTTTATTTAAAAATTTAGAAGTCATTTGAAAGTGTGACAGCATGATGCTTTTGAATATATTTGTATATGAGATAAAAAATTTTGGTTTTTCCTTTGGTCAGCTAACTGATGTTTATTTTTCTACATTGGAAAATAAGCTGGAATTATTGTTTTTACATAATCTGCACATTGGTAATAATTAAAGTGTATATGAAAATTAGAGTTTTTGAATTTGAATTACTCCTAAGAAAACACAGTAATTTTAAACCAGTAGAAAAGTTTTTGTTTTCAAAGGGAATAAAGAATTAGATTAGTATAGTCTCTAAATATGAGGTGATATAATTATGTTTACTTTAAATGTATGTTTAGCTTTTCCTTTCTCCCTTTAACATACCAGTAAAAGGCATTTAGTATAGAGAATTCAAACAATACTGAAATGAGTAAGCCCAGTGTTAGTCTCTTCTCCCATGCCTCCTCTATTCAGCCTACTTTAGAACAGGTGAGTATCTATCCTTCCACCTGTTTTTACAGACATATCTGAAACTGATTATTTTAATCTAGTGTGTTTCAGAAATTTTCTTCAAAATACAATAAGTCAGAATAGATTGAATGAATACCACAAGGAAATCCAAGGATACAAAATTTGAAAATTTTATTTAATGCTTTGCAATAATGCTTAATCTTTGCACAATTTGGATTTCACTCTCTGGTATTTTACATATTAAAATGTTTTCAGTTACTTTCTCAAGGCATAAAATGATTCTCAAAGATTTATACCAGTATAATTAAAGATTTATTAATATTGCATGAGCCCGATACTTTCTGAAGAATACAGTATTTTCCCATTCACCTCAGTATTCATTGATCTGTAACAGAATTATGGATCAGTAGATTCTCTAAGATCAGCCTCCTTTATATCATGTATCATTTGAACAAACTGTGTTAAACATGTGCTAATTTAAATATCAAAATCAGTTTTAAATACGAGTTTTAGTGGAATTAAGTTTTTATCCTCATTGAATTTTTAAAACTTCAGTTATCTTGCTTTTGGAAAAAGAATTGCTGCATTCTTACATGATAGTAAACTGTCATATACTTCAAAATGTCTTCTTTTGCTAAAATGTAAAGAGAAAGCTAAAGAACAGAAAATGAGCTCAAGATAGTTAGAATTTACTGATTTGGGCCATAAAATGGAAATGTTATATTTTTGTAATATTATCAGGCCTCTTGATTAAAATCCTGATAACTGATAAGGAACAGCATTCTTAGATAGTCCAAATTAAAATAGCTGGACCTTTTAAATCAAGGAAGTAAAATCCTGGTTTGTCATTGTAGTATATTCTTTAATGGGTTTTATTTTGGGGGCATTTAATTTTAAGGATTATAGTTCCAGCATCCTATCAAATTACATTTCTTGGCCTCAAGTATTGGAATTTAAATCACTAATGTTTTTTATAAGAGTAAGAATTTTGTACACATAGTCCTAGAAACTTATTTTGAAAGCTCTAGACTGGACTTTGTCTTTCTACAAAAAATGAGATACATTTGTGTGGGGAGAAGGGGAGATACAGTTTTAGGAATTATTGGTTTGAAACCGAGCCTTAACCAGTCACCTTGCTTAGTTTCCTGAAGTGATACTCTGTGATACATTTAAAATTTGAAAAGTAATTCTTTCAGGGTGGTATGTTATTGCTCTAGTTTGATAGGTTTAGGTTTGAAGTACCTATAAATGTTAGTACCTTGACTATCAGTTAGTGAAGGCATTAATTGGTTGGTAAAGCAACTTACTTAATTTTTTATACCATACTCTCAGAATTATTTAGAATTACTAGAGTAATAGCTGTAAATCAATTTTTAGCAGACTGAATAGGTCATTTAGTGATGCTTTGGTGGTGAAGTGTTAAAATTTTTATCAGACCCTCTTAATGATTATTGACTATGAATTCTATTATTAATAACAATTAGGTCATTGAATATTCTACTGATTTTTTTCTTACAGATGAACCAACTAGCCCTAGCATTGATCATGATATTGCACACATCCCTGCTTCTGCTGTTATATCAGCCTCTACCTCTCAAGTGCCCTCCATAGCAACAGTTCCTCCCAGCCTCACAACTTCAGCTCCCTTAATTCGCCGTCAACTCTCACATGACCACGGTATGTCTAAAGGGTGGTTTTGTAAACCATATCTCATACTGTTTCCACTTAGAATACTATGATAAACTGATCTTTCCACCATTGAAAGAATTTGGGAACCACTTGTAAGTGTCTAAATACTGGATTTTATTTAATTTCAGAGTCCGTTAGCCCGCCTAGCCTGGATGCTCAGCCCACCTCAAAGACAGAAAGATCAAAATCATATGATGAGGGTCTGGATGATTACAGAGAAGATGCAAAATTGTAAGTCTTGGGTGTATTATTTTAAATATTTGTATGTGGGTGGGTGTTTAGCATGACATTGACATTTAAGTACTGAATTTAATGTCTTATGTTTTCTAACTTTGACATTAGAAATGCAAATTAAAAAATAAAGTTGTTACATGGTAACATGAAATTGAATTTTAAAAATCAGTAACATACAAACATGGTAGAAAAATATGTTAAATATTCTTACCTTAAGACCTGCAGCCGTTCAGTACTAAGACATAGTATTACTGTTTTCTTTTGTGTAATTCTAGAGCTATTCTCTACATAATCATGTATATACAACTTATGCATATGTATGTATTCTAGTTGTTTTACAAATGACACTGACCTTAGAGATCCTTAAATGTATATAATCCTGCCTCATGCTGTTTGATGATTTTTAAATTTTCCATTGAATAGCTTATTACCATCATATACCTAACCAATATTCTATATCTATATTAATAGACGTTTATATTGATAGAATCTGATGCTATCACAAACAATACTTCATTGACTATGTTTATACCTGGTTCAGTTAGCACATGTGCAAGTAAATATAAAACAGGATTCTTACATCAAGGAGCATGAGTATTTTATTTTTAAAATTTGTTGTTATTTTTCGAGACAAGAGTTTTGCTCTTGTTACCCAGGCCGGAGTGCAGTGGCGTGATCTCGGTTCAGTGCAGCCTCAGCCTCCCAAGTAGCTGGGATTAAAGACATGCGCCACTATGCTTGGCTAATTTTGTATTTTTAGTAGAGACAGTGTTTCACCATGTTGGTCAAGCTGGTCTTGAACTCCTGACTCAGGTGATCTATGCACCTCAGCCTCCCAAAGTGCTGGGATTATAGGCATGAGCCACCATGCCTAGCCATATTTTTAATTTTAATATCTATTATTGCACTCTGTAAAAATTATAGCATCTCACATTTCCACCAGCAGTACACACAAGTCTTTGCTATTATACTCTGTGTATTGTTTAGCCTTTGATATATATATATATATTTTTTTTAAATATTATAATGGCATATTGCATTTTTAATTTGATACTTTTCAGTTGAACACCATGTTGTATATTTAAGATATATTTTTTGTGAACTGTTTTTTTATATTTTTTGGCCATTTCCTATGGATTCTTCTGACTTCTGCATCCTTTTTATGTAAAGGAAGCTAACATTTTTCTGTGATGTGTTGCAAGGCTTTCTTCAGTATTTTTCTTGTTTTTTAAACCATACAAAAATATTTAAATTTTTTTCTGTGGCTATATTTAGGAAATATTTTTGCAGCCTTTGAATTTTGAGTCATATCGAAAAATTGTCACTTCTCCACAATTATAAAAAAATTAGAGAAGTAAACACATTTTATTTTTTGTATACTTAAACCTTTGACTTAACTGGAATTGATTTATTCTAATTAGTGAGCTAGAGAGACAACTTTATGTTCTGATATCTCTGTTCTCCCAAAAGCACCTGTTGAATGTCATCCTTTGCCACTGATACATCATCTTTATTATATACTAAGTTTTACGTATTTAATTTTATTTTGGGGCTCTGTTCTGTTCAGTTGATTTATCTGTGTATTAATTTACACCAGGTTTTGTTGTGGTATTTTTATATTGTCTTTCTTATCTGATAAGGCTGTTGTCCATCATTAATTTGGTTTTCAGAATTCTCCTGGCTATTTTTATTTTGGTATTTGAACCTTAAAATCAGACTTTCTAATTCTTAAATTCTTATGTACATTTTCATTGACACAATGATTAATTTATAAATTGACATCTTTGTGATATCGAACTTTGTGTCAAAGAACTGTTTGTCTTTTTGGTTATCTTTGCATACAATATTGAGAGTTCCATTTGGTTTTTATTTATATTCCAATAAATTTAGTTCTTTCCCAAGCAGCTACTTGAGGGAGGTTTGTGTGAAGCTAGCAGGAATTTTCCTAAAAGTACAGGGTTGATTAGTGAGCTATTTTGACCTTTACTTCTTCCTCACTATATCAAAAACTGCCTACACCAACTACAGACTGTTTCCTGCAAAGATGGCAGGAGTATGTTTCCTCATTCTCCTCTGATACTCCATGGTAATAAACGAGGCTCCTGTCGCCAGCTTCAGCATGCTATTTTCCATTGTTCCAAACAAGGATGGTTGGTTTCAATCTCTCAGAAATTAGTGTACTGCACTTTTCACATCTGCAAGTAATGGTGTCCTCTTCCTCCTGTATCCATTGTTTACTTCACTGCCATTAGCCACCCTTCTTTGTATAGCATAATTCAGAGTCATAGAGCCTCCCAGTACGGTTCAAGATTGAGTTTGCATTATCTGTTTGATTACATTGTTGTTGGGGAGGTGGTTTCTGAGAGAACAGTGACATCTTTAGTAACATCTTCTAAGTTTCTTAAATGAATTTTGAGTTTCAAAAAATGTTTTGACCCTTAATAAAAGTTAAATTATTTTTGACTAATTAACATGAACCTGTCTCCTGAAGCACGAAGCCTTTCAGTGGCAACAGTTGTCTTCCTTTTTGAAAGCAATCAGAATGTGGGTTGAGCACAAGAGTGAGGGGCCAGGACTGTCCCTGACTGCACCCTTCCTGCCACGTTACCAGTTCAGGGTATCCACCAGCAGGATGAGTGAAGATGATAGGGGGTGTCTCCCTGAAGCTGGCTGCTGATGGCAGCTGCTTACTGATCATAATTAACATCACGGAAATCCTTCATATAGCATTGCAGCTATGGTTAACTAGTAATATAAAACCCAGTGTCAGAAAATCCCACACTTAAAGCAGAAACAATTTTAATTACCAGATCAATTAAGAAAGTTCTAAATAATGAGTGGAAAGTTTAAGAATTTATATAATTAGCTTTTTTTTCACTTCCATTGAATAGTGGACATTTAACATAGTAGTAAAGAAATGTCAGATTATGATGGAAAGATTAATGGTAATACTCAAATTATTCTTACATCTTTAAGATTTTTTTTTTGCACTTATTGAAAATATTTATTTTTTCCCCAACAGGTCCTTTAAACATGTATCTAGTCTGAAGGGAATCAAGGTTGGTATTAGAGTGTTTCTACTTACCTTAGTTTAACTCTTCATAGAGAAGTACTTTTATCCAGTAGACAATTCATAAATATTATAAACTTTTATTCTGTAAGTATTGAGTGCATTTGGAAAATATTATATATAAAATGTTCTAATTTCTAAACGTATTCTTCAAGTATGTAATACTCCATACACCTTGTGCTGATTTTTCTGACTTTAATCAGTTAAAGGCCAGAAATGTTACTGCCCACAGTCCTTTTTGTATTCTGTTGTATGTTTTTCTATCCTGGAAATTATTTCGTGTCTTCCCCCCTATACCCCTCACCCAGCCCACCCCTGTCCTCTCTCTTCTCCCCTGCCTTTCTACCTCATTGAAAACATAGAAACTATTAGATAGGAATTTCCTTATTTATTGTCTCCAAAAATATCAGTTTCCTGCTTTTTCAACCTTTACCTTCCAGGTTCAAGCAATTTTCATGCCTCAGCTTCCCAAGTAGCTGGGATTACAGGAACCCACCATGCCTGGCTAAGTTTTGTGTTTTTAGTAGAGATGAGGTTTTGCTGTTTTGGCCAAGTTGGTCTTGAACTCCTGACCTCAGGTGGTCTGCCTACCTCGGCCTCCCAAAGTGCTGGGATTAGAGCCACCATGGCTATCTTAGAACTAGCCTTGTTTCCTCTTTTTCACTCTCCTTCATATCAATTCGAGACTACCCTGAATCTTTCTGTCTTTACCTCTGCTGCTTTAATCCAGCTGCCGTCATCTCTCACCTGGATTCCTGCAGTCACAGCTCTTTTCATGCTTGTCCCTTTAGAATCCACTCTCGACAGAGTACTCAGAGTGAGCTTTGAACTGGAGTACCAGTTACTCCCCACTTTATCACTTAATGCTTCTTTCACGCTTCCTACCATGGCCTAAAAGACCCTTAATGGCCTAGAATTAGCTGTTTGTTGATCACATTAATCAGTGAACAGTGAAAGTGATAATGATATACAGTTATTAACTTAACATTCTCCCAAACTTCTCTTCTCTCTGACCTTTCATGGCTGGCTCATTTTTCCTCCAGATTTCAACAAAATATTTCTTGAGAGCAGCCGTGCCATAGCATCACCAGTTTATAGCTGCTTCTCAGACATCTGTTATTGCATCTTGCTGTTTTCATTCTTCAAATGACAAAAATCACCAGCCATTTTCTCATTTTTCACTAAAATGTGAACTCATGAGAACAGGAAAATTATACCATTTATTATTTCTAATGGTTTAAAAAAATTCATTCAGGCGATTAAAAAAATGATAGTCACTTCCCTTTTTTTAAATGAGACAAAATTTTTAAAAATATAAAGTTAACGATTTTTCAAAAATAGTCCTTTACTTGAAACATTAGAGTTTTCCACAAAGCAGTTTCAATGTGTAAATATTTATAAAGGAAAATGCTGATACTGTACTGTTTCTTGGTCTTTTTTGTAGATCACAGACAGCCAAAAGTCATCAGAAGACTCTGGGTCCAGAAAAGATTCTTCCTCAGAGGTCTTCAGCGATGCTGCCAAGGAAGGGTGGCTCCATTTCCGACCCCTTGTCACCGATAAGGGCAAGGTAGGATGTTTTCTAAGCCACCTTGAATGTCAGAAATGCAGGCCCTGACAAATAAACCATGATGCCTATATATATATGTAAAATGGCACCATATATAGTGAAAAAATCATTTATAAATATATTTTTCTACATAAAGAAAAAAGTATTCCTTGAAAAATTTTTAATTACTGCTTTAGTACTTTTAGTCCTGTGTATCAGCTACATGTAGAATATATTGTCTTATGTTGTGGCAATGTAAAAAAGTAAAGTTTTAAGAAGGAACTCTGCTTGTCTTATTTATTAGCCATGGGCTATCTCAGAGTAGTCCTTTAGGAAGTGGTAATTCAGTTTCAAATTTTTTTGTCTCTCTTCTCAGGTTTTTTTTTTTTTTTTTTTGCCTGTATAACTTTGTTTCATTTTTAAAATATTGCATTAAATACAAAAATAACAATATATGCATCAAGTAGATTTCAATAGGAGAAAACCTTGTCATGAAAATGTTCTATAATATTTGAAAAGCTAGCATGTAAGAACATTTTAATGCTGTCAGGAGTTTAAATTTTGTTAAGAAAACTCACTTTGGATGTGGATATTGTTGCTTAACCATATAAAGTTGATGAACACTGTTAATTTGTGATTTATACAGTTGTTTGAGTACTTCTGCAGTGTTTGTCATTTGTGTGCTCTAAGACTTAAGTCTTTCACTCAAAAGGTTTTTTGGACTGCTTTTAAATTTTCTGTTCCCTTACTGTTTTAATATATTTTGGTACATTTATTTTCTTTGAATTGCTTTGTTTATTTTGCTTTCCAAACTAAAGTTGGGATTTTACTGTCCTTGACTTCAATATGAATACATTGCCTAACTCCGTTTATGCTCCACAATTTTTATCCTTCCTTTCCTCACAAATATGTAGTCATGTAAATCAGCCACCTGCTACCCTAGGTATATGTAAGTGCAGAGGAAGGGTGTTCCTTAATGTACTTACCCTGTCACAAAGATGTAGGCAAATATTCACTATTCATGAACTGTTGCATATTTCCTAGCGAGTTGGTGGAAGTATTCGGCCATGGAAACAGATGTACGTTGTCCTTCGGGGTCATTCACTTTACTTGTATAAAGATAAAAGAGAGCAGACGACTCCATCTGAGGAAGAGCAGCCCATCAGTGTTAATGCTTGCTTGATAGACATCTCTTACAGTGAGACTAAGAGGAAAAATGTGTTTCGACTCACCACATCCGACTGTGAATGCCTGTTTCAGGCTGAAGACCGAGATGATATGTTATCTTGGATCAAGACGATCCAGGAGAGCAGCAACCTAAATGAAGAGGTGGGTGTTCAAAGGAATGCTGGAGAAATCTGACCCTTTCACAACACTTTAAGTAGATTGAAGGAATGTGATAGATCATTTTTATAAAAAATTAGTATATGTGATTTTCATTTAAAACAGTTCATGAAAAGGAAAACTTAAACGTATCTGTTTTATATTGTTTTCACATACTGGAAAATTACCATCACTGAACTAGAAGAATAGGTTATTCATATATTCTGCATACCTTCTCAGAAGCAATGAACTACACACAGTCTACCTACATTCCTAGTCCTGGTCATTTGTGACCAAGTTATTCCAGATCCATTTCTGTTTTTCAAAGACAGGATTGTCGTAGGGCTTAAGTTACAGTAAAAATGCTTATCAGTATAAATAACTATATAAATGCAAAGTGATACTGGTGATTTTTCTTAATGGAATGATACATTCCAGAATATGATATAGCCTACTGTCATACAATAATTGGTTTCTAAGAAAATTTGCTTTTTCGTGCAGAGCAGTGTTTAGGGATTTGAGAGTTTCCTGCTTATGATCAAGATATTTTTACAGTAGGAATTTCAATAGTAAAGATAGTTTTAAAAGTATATATAACTATAAACTTAATGAAGCAAATCTAGCAATGATTAAGTCAGTATTTGCTCGAGTATTTTGTTATCATTAAGTTTGTTTTTCTTCACTGTGTTCTCACTTTTCATGTGCATTGTTATAACCAAAAAAGGGGCACAAAGTTCTCTTATAGTACCCCGGAATGCCTACATTAAATGTAAACTTATGTAAATTATGTTCTAATTTGGTCATTTCCATTATATCCAATTCAAAGTATTAAAATGTACACCATAGGAAAAGTGTGCTTTTTTCCCCTGGCAGTTTACAGTCTGCCTTATTTGTGGTTAACACCAGATCTTTATCAGTGCAACCTATGTTGTACAACTACCCTTTATAAAGAGAGCATCAGACCTGAATTTTTGCAAAATAGGGAGAATAAGAACTTAGATGTAGATTACAGCTTAAATAATAGTTCAGAGGAGATGGGTGTCACAGGCACCTATATGTGTCAGGCATTTCTGTCGGGCAGTAGACTGTCATTGTTAAAACTCCTTCAGATGACTTGTTCTGTGACACATACGCGGCAGTTTTGAGGATTGAATGAGATAAAGCATATGAAGAATGCCTGCCAGGTAATAAACATTTACTTAATGTGAGCTATTATCACCATCTCATCTTAGGACACAGGTACACATATTTTTCCGTTTTATAGATGAGAAAATAATTCGCTAAGCACATAAGCATATGTCAGATACTGTTTTAAACATTTTACATGCATTAATCTCAGCAACCATATGAATATCTCCTGTTATCACCACTACCATTCTACAAACAAGGAAACTGTGGCAAGGAGAGACTAGGTAATTTCCCTAAGGCCACATAGTGACTTAAGTGTCACATTTAAATCCAGACAATCTTATTCTAGATCTTAATTGTACAGTCTCTCAGCTGGTATGTTATTAGTCTATTCAAGATTGCTTTACTTCTGTATTTAAAGATAGTATTCTTTGTAAACTATTATCATTCACTATAATCAAAATGAGGCAAGTTCAAAAAATTGAGAACCCAAGTTGGTATCAATGTATAATTGGAATGAATAGAAAAAGGCATCACGTTATGGTTAACTCTGGGTTTACCGTATAACATTTTATATAAGCTAACTTGCAGAGGTTAAAAACAAGCTAATTTTGAGCTTTTCTCTTCTGATAATCTAACTGCCACTTGTGATACTAGCTGATACTTGGTTTCACTGTCTTTACAAAGGAGTCACTAACAAATTCTGGCAATCTCTTTCCAGCTTTTATCCTCCTATATTATTTTTATTTTTTAAAAAAATCAATTACATGTACATTTTTAAAATGCTGATCATTGTTTCTAGTATTAGAGAAAAACTGGCTGCTTCCTAGTCATTGATTTTAAATGAACAGATCAATTCAGTAAGTATTGAACACTTGTTGCGTGCTGGTACTACCCTAGGTATTGCATGGATACAGAAAAGAAACAAAATCCTTTGGCAATGTTGGGAGGCACTTGGAACATTTGTCACATGGTGATGTTGAATAGAAGCTTTGAAACAGCTCCACTGAGAACAGATGATAGTGATGTTTGTGTTAAATAAGCAAAGCAGTACAATAGAAAGCCTCAAAGAAGTAGGGATCATTTATTTATGTTTAGAATTGATATTCTAATTTTACTTTATTCTATAGGACACTGGAGTCACTAACAGGGATCTAATTAGTCGAAGAATAAAAGAATATAACAGTCTGATGAGGTGAGAATCCCACCTTACCTACAGTTTATTTGGATATTAAATCAGTATAGTCATCCCCCCTTACTTGCAAGGATACATTCCAAGGCCCCCAGTGAATGCTTGAAACCATAGTACCAAATGCTATATGCACTTATATTTTTTTCCCTTACAATAATGGGCGAATAGTGTATCCAGTGTGGATACTCTGGACGAAAGCACGATTCTCATTCTGGGCGGGACTGCATGAAATTCAAAGATTTTGAATTGTTTATTCCAAGAATTTTCCAGTTACTATTTTCAGACCATGGTTGACCACGGGCAGCTGAAACCGCAGATAGAGGGGAATTACTGTAATTGTTAAGAAATGTCATTTCCTTCAACAGCAAAGCAGAACAGTTGCCAAAAACACCTCGCCAGAGTCTCAGCATCAGGCAAACTTTGCTTGGTGCTAAATCAGAGCCAAAGACTCAGAGCCCACACTCTCCGAAGGAAGAGTCGGAAAGGAAACTTCTTAGCAAAGGTATTGATGTTAGCTTTCTAACAAATAAGAAGGATGATTAAAAATTGGCACAGTAGAGGTACATTTAAGTTTTCTGTACCATTTCTACTCACCCGGGCCCCTTGTTAACTAGATCAAAGATCATGATAGGCGTGGCCTAGGCTCATTGGGCCTTTCCCCTTGTGAAGCCCAAGATACCAGTTTCATTGTAAAGACAAAATAAAGGAAAATACAAACAGTACTTAAATCAGAGACATTACACATTTAAATGACTCAGAGGATTCAGGTCCTGTCATTTTGAAATAAAACTATTTTTCCCTTTGTTGAAGTCTCACTATAAAGATGACACACTGATTTTTATTTATTTTTTGCTTTTTTAAAGAAAATTGTAGCACGCATTATAAAAGAATGAAGAAGTTATATGAAAGAGAACATAATATTTTTGGTTTAGGATATATTATTTATATTACAGGACCTGGAATTATCTAAACATTGATAGAGTGTTTTGAAAGTCCTGATTTAAACAGTTGTTTTCATTGTATATGTTGTTTTATTTTGAATGGCAATCGGAAGATGATACCAGTCCCCCAAAAGACAAAGGTACATGGAGAAAAGGCATTCCAAGTATCATGAGAAAGACATTTGAGAAAAAGCCAACTGCTACAGGAACGTTCGGTGTCCGACTAGATGACTGCCCACCAGCTCATACTAATCGGGTAGGAGACACCAACCCACCGGATTTCCTAAAGTCATTACTTCGGTTGTGATTACAGTGGAATCTGAGTATACAGTCTTTCAGACAACAGAGACTGTCAATCTATTTTTTTCCTCTTTATAACAGACCTCAGTTTCCCTGTTTCTGACCTGTAAGTGTGCGTTGCAATCTCATCTGTAATACTTTTTTTCTAATATATTGACTCTGAAATTGAGTAATTACTCAGCCATTAGGAATGTGTCTGAAATGATCGGTAAGAATTCATCTTCAAACTGTGTTTCTGCTTTTAGCATCTTAGAACAAGGACCTGATTAACAAAGTATAATAAATGTAAATGTGTCTGCGTATATTTAAAACATCCATGCTAGGATTCATATCATGAATTGATTGATGTTACTCTTTCCTCCTCTTTTCTTGACTGTCTTTTTATTCAGCTGAATGGTTTCCACATTCTCCTTACCTGTTCGTTCTTCTTTTTAGAGTGTTACCTCTCTGGGGGTCCTCCTCTTTCTATCTCGATCTATTCATTCTCTTCCTACTGTCTCAAATATCTCTTACAGGTTTTATCTATTCCCAGATCTGTAATGTCTGTCTTCTGTATATTGCATAACAGCAATTTATGTGTTTCCTTTTGGATGAAAGGAGCATTTTAGCTGTGATATACAACTACTAAACATTTGTGCTGCATTAAATAAAATGTTTATTTCTTGTTTTGCAGTATATTCCATTAATAGTTGACATATGTTGCAAATTAGTTGAAGAAAGAGGTCTTGAATATACAGGTATTTATAGAGTTCCTGGAAATAATGCAGCCATATCAAGTATGCAAGAAGAACTCAACAAGGGAATGGCTGATATTGATATACAAGATGATGTAAGTTTGCTTATTTTTATTTGAATAACAGATTTTTTTCCCTTTGATGGTACCGATTTCAAAAATACTGTATTTCTATTTTGTACACTTAGAAATGGCGAGATTTGAATGTGATAAGCAGTTTACTAAAATCCTTCTTCAGAAAACTCCCTGAGCCTCTCTTCACAAATGGTGAGTTAAATCCCGTGAAAGATACCAGATGAAATGATTCAACTTACAATTATTAGAAAATCATAGAATATTAAATTGAACCAGGAAAAAATGTCTTGGTCAAAGGAAACAGGAGGTTTTGTTTAGTTCTTCCTCATATGTTAAAAACATAAAAGTTGTGTAGGTTCAGTAAAATATGTATTACCTTGTTCATACATGTTTGCAGCCAAAATTAATATTATTGTTTCCAGTCAAAAGTCTTCCACATAAGGTACAATAAGTAGAAAAATGTTCTTTCAGTCAAGCCAAATATTTAAATGCCATGTAAGATGCTTTACTAGATACTGTTGGAGGGTTGAGGAGGAATGGACAAGCTTTGTAAATATAGGGTGGTTCCTGCAGGGAACTTACATTTTAGAGATTTACATCTCAAAGACTATTTAGAAATTTTTCCCATGTTGTGGTTTAAAATTGACCCTTAAAGGGAAATTATTCACCTAAGCAATTTAAGATAAATTTGTTATATCATTCTTGTTGTCAGATAAATATGCTGATTTCATTGAAGCCAATCGTAAAGAAGATCCTCTAGATCGTCTGAAAACATTAAAAAGACTAGTAGGTATTATTTTATATTTTGGGGGTACAACTAAAATTCAGCTTCTAAATCCATCGTGAAAATAATATGTTTCAGATTCACGATTTGCCCGAACATCATTACGAAACACTTAAGTTCCTTTCAGCTCACCTGAAGACAGTGGCAGAAAATTCAGAAAAAAATAAGGTATGTAAAATGCATATTGAAGAAATGTACTTTTAGTGGCTTTAGTTTAAAAGATTTACTTCATTTTAGATAGTTAACAAAAGGTTTATAATTGAGCATCAAACTGGGTAAGTCTTTCTTAAGATTGCTCTTAAAAGCAAAAGATCCCCAAATCTTAAAATATTTCTTTTCTGGTTATCCAGTAAGAAAAATGAAAAAGTCAGAAATTTTACTTCTGATTTTTTAGCTGTACATTAGTATTTTGAAGAGGTAACATATGCATATGCTACAACAGTCAAAAGGGAAAATAGGCATGAACAGATAAGTCATTTTCTTCCCTTTTTAACACCACATCCTCTTTGTCAAACAGAATAAAAATATATTCTTTATATTGTCTAATATTCAGTTCACATTCAGTTTTTCTATTACAGACAGGAAATTGGCCAGGCTGGTCTCAAACTTCTGGGCTCAAGCAATCCGCCTGCCTCCCAAAGTGCTGGGATTATAGGCATGAGCCACCGCACCTGCCCCCTTCAGTTTTTCTGGATTGTAAAAGTGTCTCTATAGGGTTCTTTGCTTAAGTCAGTATCCACACAAGGTCTACAAATAGTATTTGGTTAATAGGGTATAGTCTTAGTTTTTTGATGATTATTGCCTAAATCTTTTACATCATCAGGGATTGTAAAATGATGACTTTCTAACTCAAGACCATTACTGCCTAAAGTACTGAAACAGTCATTTTAATTTCTAGAAAAGAAAATTGAAACACCACAAGCTCAGGAATACTGCTGACATTGTTTTCTGAGTGATTTTTCCTTCAAGTAGAGAAAGATTCATTCAGATCAGTTTAGTGGCTGTGCGCGTTCTGGAAGACAGTTCTTCACAGTTTTAGTAAAGGTGGATTATGAGAACAGTGTCAACCTCTATTACCTGCAAATCAGGAAGCTTATAGCAAGGTTACAGAACTTCCTTTAGATGCTCAATATTCTTCCTAGTGATAGGGCTACAAAATGGTTAGGAAAAAAAAAAGAGAAAAGAAATGATAGCCTAGACTATTTCCAGAAGTTCATACAGTAGGAGCCAAAGAGTTTAGTATAATTTTAGCTGAAACAGTCTCTAATTTCAGTTTTTCCCAAAGTCTATTACATCAGTCATTCCTCAGTTATGATGAATGTTAGTAAGAGTTACCAAGAAAAGAGTGTTTGATGGTCTAGTTCGTTTTGAAGTATTTTATGGAACATCTTTCAATAAAAATAGAATTTAAATAATTTATGAGTAAACTGTAGACTATTTACCAGTTTTATATAGGAACCAGCTGAAACTGTAAACTCACATAACATATATACATATAAATATTAATGCATGTTATCATTAGTCTAAAAACATATTCATAGACAAGATGGTAGTAGAAATTTTACATAAGGCCTTTGAGATGGTAGACATGTTTTCTGAGCCACCAACACCAGCACAGATTTAAGAGTAAGATGAGTACGTATTCTGAGGGAGACCAGAAGCATTTCTATGTGCCCAGTTTTAAGTATACCTTTGCTACACATTGTTTCTTTTTACCAAGCCAACTTCTAGAAAAATTGTGACTTCAACACAATTTCTCCTTATTCCTCTGCAGTGGCGTCATTATGTGTGTGCTATGCTAGTTAACATGTAGGTGTGCAGCAATTGCTTCCCCTTTTTTTCCAGTTTGGCTTTTTTTTTTTTTTTTTTTTAATATGGAACGCTTCACGAATTTGCGTGTCATCCTTGTGCAGGGGCCATGCTAATCTTCTCTGTATCGTTCCAATTTTAGTATATGTGCTGCCGAAGCGAGCACCAGTTTGGCTTTTTGAGTTCAGTGGTGATTTTTACCCCCCCGGGTATGTTAATAGGGTTGATTAAAATTATTTAATTATCTTAGTAGGGTTGATTACAGTTATTTTAAAGACACTAAGATTTAATGAAGGAAAACAAAAGATCCATCCCTTTGATAATTTTATAATTAAACAAGGAATACAAAATATGGAAATTAATGTATAAACAGAGAAGTAGTGAGACATTCAGATCAAAGCAAACCTAACCAAAAAGTTTCACAAGATTGGTTTCAAGTAAAAATTTGTCAAAAATAGTATTTCCAAACATTGGGTTTTGACACATTAGTGATTTTGATGTACTAGAGGGAAAATCTGGAACCTCTGATGTATCTTGAAGCATTTCTTTTACTTTTCATTTCTCAAGGGAAGAGTTTTTTTGTTTGTTTTTTTTTTAAAAGATAGTGTCTCACTCTGTCACCCAGGCTGCACCCTCAACCTGTTGGGTTCAAGGAATCCTCCCACCTCAGCCTCCTGAGTAGCTTGGACTATATGCACACACCATCATGCCTGGCCAACTTTTTAAATTTTCAGTAGACATGAGGTCTCATGATGTTGGCCAAGCTGGTGTTGAACTCCTAGGTTCAATCCACCTGACTTAGCGCCCCTGACATGCTGGGATTACAGGTGTGCCTGTACTCTTTTGCAAGTTTTTTTCCTTTGATATTAACATTTTTATCAGTTAATCCAGCTTTGGTAAAACTCGTTTTGAACCAAATCAGTTGTTTTCAATCAAAGACTTCTTGGGAAAAAATGAATGCTAATTATGCATCGCATATTATCATTAATGCAGGGAAAAAAAGTTTTGTACATATTTGCTTTGAAAATTTTACTAGGCCACCCACTTATGGTGGCTCACACTTGGGATCCCAGCACTTTGGGAAGCTGAGGCTGGAGAAGTGCTTGAGGTCAGGATTTCAAGACCAGCCTTGGCAACATAGTAAGATCTTGTCTTTACAAAAAAATTTTTAAAAACTTAGCCAGGCATGGTGGTGCACACCTGTAGTCCCAGCTACTCAGGAGGCTGAGGCAAGAGGATTGCTTGAGCCCAAGAGGTCGAGAGTGCAGTAAGCTAGGATCCTAGGATCATGCCACTGCACTCTAGCTTGGGTGCCAGTGTGAGACCCTGTCTCAAAAGATTTTAAAAAATTTTAAAAACCTTGCTAGAAAGCATCATTTAAAAAATCTACATCAAAACCAGTTTTCTGTTTATTCTTTTTTATCAAAAATCCTACAATGGGAATTTCAGCCTACTTCCTTAAGAAAAATTCTGATATATACCAATATCATCCTTTCTTTCAGATGGAACCAAGAAACTTAGCAATAGTGTTTGGTCCAACCCTTGTTCGAACATCAGAAGACAACATGACCCACATGGTCACCCACATGCCTGACCAGTACAAGATTGTAGAAACGCTCATCCAGCATGTAAGTGCATGCTTCATCTCTGCAAGAAAACTCATTTTTAAGGGCAGCCACTGTTTGGTCAGATACAAGTTGGTTCTAATATTTTTCCCTAAGAAAACTACCCTTTTTCTGTGCCATCCTCCAAGCTCTAGATATATTTAAAGTCTTGTTTAATTTCTCTTCTCACCCTTTTTAAATTTTAGCATGACTGGTTTTTCACAGAAGAAGGTGCTGAAGAGCCTCTTGTAAGTATTGTCTGTCAGCATTTGTACTCAGTTTCCTTTGGGACTCTAGATCCTGGCGCACCAACAATGTCAACTTCCTGCTTTGTATGCCATTGTCCGCTTTGCATCCCGGAAGCAGGTCTCTAGCTCAGTTTCTGATCTAATGAATGTACAAGTATGGTGCTTATTTTGCCGTTAATTATGCGTAAATAATGTAAAAACATTAAGCATAGGTGCTTTACTCAGTAATGTGTCTTTTACTAAATATTGTTTAAATTTTAAAGAAAGTATCTTTGAAGAGATGATGAAGAGATCTTTGTTTATTAACCATAGACAACAGTGCAGGAGGAAAGCACGGTAGACTCCCAGCCAGTGCCAAACATAGATCATTTACTCACCAACATTGGAAGGACAGGAGTCTCCCCAGGAGATGTATCAGGTAACTCTTGCCTGGGCAGTCTTGATCTCTAGGCTGAAAGCTACATTCTTACAATATGAAAGAGCAAATCAATCATAGTTAATTGTTACTTATGATTTTTTTCTTTTTCTCTTCCTTTCTACTAATAAAAAACCTTAATCTTCCTTTTCCTGTTGATCTTAATTATCTTCCAGTGACTCTAATGCCATTGGCAATGCATGCAGTTGTAATGCTTGTCAGAATGGAAATATGAGGGAAATGAGCATGCAAACCACTGTTTTGTTCTTTTTTTTTTAATTCACAGTTTCCATGTAATAGTCATCACAAGGTAAAACAGATATATGCTACTGAATATGTGGTTGCTGTGATGGCAGAAAGTATGATCTAGGCTGTATATGTAGTTCTTGAGCCAGGAGTTCTGTTTACAAGCTGCAAGTTAAATCTGTTGAACTGGTAATGGGCACCATTTTCATAAATACAGTGTATTACTTGTCACAGTAAAAGCCAACCTATTTGACATTTATATTCTTCTGTTTCCTATTGCCACCCTAATGCTTGGTTAAGTATGAGCTCTTCTAGGCTCTTTTGATAAAAACTTTCTCCTGCCAAACTGTTGCACTAATCTAGCATGTTGTTTTACACAATGTTCTCCCTTTGTCTCTAGTTCTTGTTTTAGTCCTAAAGGGTTTTTTCAGCTCTTACTGACACAGGCAAATCTATACTGATGTTGAACAGGCGAAGTGGGAGGAGTCTATCACACGGTAATGTCACTAGTGGATTCTGTGATGTCCCTGATGGACAGCTGGAACTGTAGGAAGAAGGAGGATTGTTGTCCACACTGTAGCTGCCTTGTCTGCAGAAACCCCCGATTCTTGTAAATGCAAACATAGTTGATCTGTGGTGTAAAGTTTCTCTTAAGATTATTGTAAACAGATCAATACTACTTTCTTAAAAGTTTTTCTGCTGTTTCTTGTTATTTCTGAAGCAGACCCTGAGGAGAAATAGCATGGTATGGTCTACCAGTTCTTAAAGTCATAAAGCATTTAGCCATGTGTTAAAAGGGGCGTGGCATGGGGCTCAGCTCATTAATTCTGAAAATCAATTTCCCTCAAGTTGAAAGATGAAACGTCAAAATTGGTATTATCCTGAATCTTGCTAGCCCCTTCCTACCCTCTTTATAATTGTATAATCTGAGTTTTTGCCAGACAGTAAAATTATGGTCTCCATTTTTCCATTTCCATAATAGCATTTGTTAATAGACAATTGCAAAACTGGTAGCAATTTAACCAAACTAGTCAAAAGGATCCCTGACTGCACTGCTATGGAACTGGGGTCTGAAGCACAAAGATAAACATTATTTAATATAAAACCAAAGTGACCTGGAAGCAGGAGTATCCTAATGCCTCTTTTGCATCCATACCCATACAGTATACTGCTTAGAAAATTTAAGTCTGACAAAAATCAACGTAAACACACCAGTATGAGTGTCTCTATTGTAGCTAGGGCAGCCAACACTCTTAAAAGTCCTACATTGTGTATCAGTTTCAGATACAGGATGTGGCACATTAAAAAAAAAAAAAAAAAAAATTCTTACACTGTCCTGAAGCTTCTTTATTGCTAGATTTACTATTTAGAGAATCTAATAAACACAAGTATTTCTGTTTTTGTTTAGTACAGGGCTCCTTTGCCATTTCTATCATTGAGCTGGTTCTGCCTACAATTCACAGCATCCTTTCATGGCGGTGGCTTTCTGTGGTGCAGCTTGCATCTTTGTGAGCTCTGACTATCCACTGTGTTCTCTTGTTTTGAGTTTTGCTTTCACATTTTGTTCTGTGCCTGTCTTTCCATAAGTTTTGCATTGTTTGTGGAAAGCAGTAAAGATTGACTAATACTGACCATGTTTTATTTAATTTTTCACAGATTCAGCTACTAGTGACTCAACAAAATCTAAGGTACACTGTTTCAAACAATTTGAAATATTTTAGGGGGGAATTGTTTTTTGGCTGATTGTTAGGGTTGATATACAAATGTGTTCCTGCATCTCAAAAAATTAATTCCCGAAACAATATATGATAGAAAAATACTGGATTTTGAGTGGAAACATGAACTCAGAAGTTCTTAGTCTTCTCATTGTGCAGGTTAGCATAATACAAAGAACTAGGCCATTCTTTAATGTGAATTGGGTCCTAACATATAAAGAAGTGAATAATAGAAAAAGAAGCTTCCCTGTTCCTTCTCTTCTCCTTCTCCAATAATTATCAGCACTCAGCCAATTCTGTTTCCTCTGCAAGCCACCTGCTTCCCTCCCTCAAGGACCATCTTTACACAAATCCCAAACATACCATCTGTAAATATTTCAGAAGTATTATTCATTTTTTTTAATAGACAGTATAGTCTTGCCTTTTCAGCAAAATCACTAATTTTGTTTTTAGAATATTTTTACACAATCTGTTTCCTCAGTTACACAACTTTTTGTGGGAAGTTTATAGTTCTTAGAAAGTTTTTTGTCAAATCAGTGTATCTAAATTTTGCTTTGTTGAGCCAGTAGCAACTAGAATTGTCAGTATTTAAAACTTTGTTATATTTTGTAACAAGATATGAATATCACATATATTTAAATATCATAGTAGGACTCCATATGATTAAATTATAATTCTACAAAATATTTTATCATGTCTCTATTACTTGTGATGTTCATCTTTTTGGTCAGCTTTTTATCTTGAAAATGTTAAACCTACAGAAAACCTGCTAAAATAATGGCACCCAAACCCTTTACAATTAATCAGTTATAAATTCTGGTGTGGGTGTTATATATGGAAACACACACATTTTTTTCTGAATCATTTGAGATTACTTGTAGAGACAGCCCTACTCCTAAATACTAAAGCATGTATCAAGAGAACTGGGGGCACTGTCCTGTATAATTGCAGTATAATTATCATACTCAGGAAACTAAGGTAAGTACAACACATTATCATCTAATGTGCAGTTTTATACAAATTGTCCCAGTAATATTCTTTACTTATGCAGAATGCAGTCGGGGATCATTCCTTACATTTCACTGTCAAATCTCTTTAGACTTCTTTAATCTAGAACAGTTTCCTAAACTCTCTTGCTAGCAGAGAAGATTTTAAATCAGAAAGACCTGTTTGAAATCCCTGCTTTTCCTGTCTCTAGATGCATTTTTCTTAACCTGTTACTACAATAGCCTTTTCATCTTAACCATAGTGGTGTTATACCGTGCCTGAAATATAATGATATCCCAGTGGTATAACTACATATAACACTTTCTGTAGAAAAGTCATTTGCTCCAACACATACATGATCATAAAGACAGTATAATATACTGCATCTCACCATGGAATTGAGATGTTTAAAAGTGAATCACTTGCTCGTACCCAGCAAGCTAGAAAGGATGAACATCAAGGTCTCCCACTTCAGAGCCCATTCACATTAATCCCCTACAGTTTTCAGTAGAATGTGGGAAAATGTAAATAACCATTAGAAATGTGCTGGATAATTAAAGTCTTTAAAAACAAAGTTCTATTAATCTGTCATTTCATTTTGGTGAATTCTTTTTGATAGAACAGCAGCCTAAATTTTTACTTTAAGACTTTAAATAGAGCAATTTTAACTTGTCTAAGATTTTTAGGCAATGGAGAAATATACTGTCTGCTTCTCTTACTCATATATCTCCTGCTTACCTGCTTGTTTAGTGTGTAGTAAACCAGCAGATATTTAGGTACAAATTAATAGATACAATCAAGAACTTAGTATATCTAGGTGCAGTGACTCATGCCTATAATCCTAGCATTTTCTTTAGGAGGCTGAGGTGGGAGGATAACTTGAGACTAAGAGTTCTAGACCAGCCTGGGCAACATGGTTGAAACTACATCTTTAAAAAATAAAAAACTTTTTAAAAATAACCCATTATATATAACAAGTAACTTTCCCAGTAACAGTACACTGAAGTGTTTCTGTGGTAAGGATTTAATTGTAGTTACGTTATTTGCTCCTTTCTTCCTACCTTCCTGAGATGGGAGTCTCACTCTGTCGCCCAGGCTGGAGTGCAGTGGTACCCTCATGGCTCAACGCAGCCTTTACTTCCCCAGGCTCAGGTGATTCTCTGACCTTGGCCTTCCAAGTAGCCAGGACCACAGGCATGCGCCACCACACCGAGTTAATTTTTTGTAGAGACAGGGCTTCACCATGTTACCTAGGCTGGTCTCAGACTTCTGGGCTCAAGCAATCTGCCCACCTCGGCCTCCCAAAGTGCTGGGATTACAGGCACGAGCCACCACACCTGGTGTATTTTGTGAATGTTCTAATTCCATTGTTACCTTGAGATAAATGAAGACATTACCAACCTGATTTACTTAAGGCAGATACTTGAAGATCCAGCCTGAACTAATGGAACACCAGACTTCCCTTATCTCAGTGGGCTTATCCGATAACAGTATCTATATCCTGTGGTATCTGCAATTAGAAAATTGAAGGCAGTCATAAAAATTTAATAACCTATATCAGAATATGATGTTTGACCATGTCACGATGTTGTTTAACCTGTCTCGTCCCAGTGTTCCAAGTGAAGAATGCCTGAGCACTGTGGAAGGAGGTCAGGTGTTTGGGGGATATTGATAGGAACTGGCACTAAGCACACACTGATTTCCCTGAAAGGCAGATGTGTGTGATCTGTGGATTGGCAGCTAAATTCTACCAGGCAAGAAACTGGACTCATTAAATAAAAATTTGTCTTTAGTACAAGGTTAAAAAAAAAAAAAAAAAAAGTGGCTAATTGCATTGTTGATGCTTCCAGAGCTTTAGTAGCTGTAATTTGATAAGAAATATTTTGGAGACAAGCTTGTCAGAAAATGAACTCAGCTGCATTCTTATGCTCAGAGTCTCTCTTCTCTGTTGCTTCCCAGGGTTCTTGGGGATCTGGAAAGGATCAGTATAGCAGGGAACTGCTTGTGTCCTCCATCTTTGCAGCTGCTAGTCGCAAGAGGAAGAAGCCAAAAGAAAAAGCACAGCCTAGCAGCTCAGAAGACGAACTGGACAATGTATTTTTTAAGAAGGAAAATGTGGAACAGTGTCACAATGATACTAAAGAAGAGCCCAAAAAAGAAAGTGAGACACTGGGCAGAAAACAGAGGATCATCACTGCCAAAGAAATGGGCACTAGGAAAGACCCCAGCACCACAAAAGATGAAAAGGTACCACTCGGAAAAGAGAGCACGCCTTCCGAGGAACCCTCAACACCACACAACTCAAAACATAACAAGTCACCAACTCTCAGCTGTCGCTTCGCCATCCTGAAAGAGAGCCCCAGATCACTTCTGGCACAGAAGTCCTCCCACCTTGAAGAGACAGGCTCTGACTCTGGCACTTTGCTCAGCACGTCTTCCCAGGCCTCCCTGGCAAGGTTTTCCACGAAGAAATCAACCAGTCCAGAAACTAAACATAGTGAGTTTTTGGCCAACGTCAGCACCATCACCTCAGATTATTCCACCACATCGTCTACTACATACCTGACTAGCCTGGACTCCAGTCGACTGAGCCCTGAGGTGCAATCCGTGGCAGAGAGCAAGGGCGACGAGGCAGACGACGAGAGAAGTGAACTGATCAGCGAAGGGCGGCCTGTGGAAACCGACAGTGAGAGCGAGTTTCCCGTTTTCCCCACTGCTTTGACTTCAGAGAGGCTTTTCCGAGGAAAACTGCAAGAAGTGACTAAGAGCAACCGGAGAAATTCTGAAGGAAGTGACGTAAGTTGCACCGAGGGAAGTTTAACATCAAGTTTAGACAGCCGGAGACAGCTCTTCAGTTCCCATAAACTCATCGAATGTGATACGCTCTCCAGGAAAAAATCAGCTAGATTCAAGTCAGATAGTGGAAGTCTAGGAGATGCCAAGAACGAGAAAGAAGCACCTTCAATAAGTAAAGTGTTTGATGTTATGAAAAAAGGAAAATCAACTGGGAGTTTACTGACACCAACCAGAGGTGAATCCGAAAAACAGGAGCCCACATGGAAAACGAAAATAGCAGATCGGTTAAAATTGAGACCCAGAGCCCCTGCAGATGACATGTTTGGAGTAGGGAGTCACAAAGCAAATGCTGAGACTGCTAAAAGGAAAAGCATCCGGCGCAGACATACACTAGGAGGGCACAGAGATGCTACTGAAATCAGCATTTTGAACTTTTGGAAAGTGCATGAGCAGAGCGGGGAGAGAGAATCTGAACTTTCAGCTGTGAACCGGTTAAAACCAAAATGCTCAGCCCAGGACCTTTCCATCACAGACTGGCTGGCCAGGGAACGCCTACGCACCAGTACCTCTGACCTTAGCAGAGGAGAAAGCGGAGATCCCCAGACAGAGAACCCTAGCACACGGGAAATAGCCACAACCGACACACCGTTGTCTTTTCAGTCCGACACAGGTAGTTCTTCCAGCACCTTGGCTTCAACAAACAGGCCCCTTCTTTCCATACCACTGCAGTCACCCGACCAAATAAATGGAGAAAGCTTCCAGAATGTGAGCAAAAATGCTAGTTCTGCAGCAAATGCCCAACCTCATAAACTGTCTGAAACCCCAGGCAATAAAGCACAGTTTCATCCCTGTCTTTAAACTGGGGGGTATGTCCACTCTAGCAAGTAAAAAGCTACTGTTACACGTTCCAGTAACTCTGTCAATATTTTCTTGTACCAGAATTGTTATTATTCAGCCTTCATTTGGGCTGGTTTCACCATTTTGCACTGTGAAATAGCTTTACAGTGCATTACTACAGCCAGAAGAACATACATACATACATACATACATATATATATATATTTAAAAATATATTGGATAGTTGTATACAAATGAGCAAGGTTATTTGTTGCAACTTACTACATAGCATATACCCAAAATCACTGAAGAAAATCGCTGGCATTAGTATGCAGCAAATTTGTTCTTTAGGTTTCATCACTAACAAAAGTGCCTCATCATAAAAATACATTTGGTTTTTAGGGTGCCATATTGTTAAAATTAGATAACTTACACATTGAAGAAATGAATGCATTTTATCGGTAACAAATTTCATTACATTTACCAGTTTTAACACAGGTGGATACAGAACTTCCATTCTTTAGTCATTCCAGGTGGATCTGAGTTTTATATTCAAACTTTTAATACAGTTTTTGAGTTTTGTGTGACTTGAATTTTTAATCTTTCTGTAAAATACGTAACTTAAATGAACATATTAAATGTGTATCTTTTCTTCAGATACCAGATTTGATATAAATGTTGTAACATAGGTGTGTAGATAGTGGATCCTGGATGGAACTGGCTTCTTTATCAAGAAGAATATAATTCTGCATGAGGACTTACTGAATCCAAACCTGTGTCATGCCTGTGTGCATACCCAATTAAACACTGGAAATAAAAATTGTTTTGGTGAATTTTGCATGGCTTGACACTTATTCTGATATATTTTTAGATGTCGTCCATTTATAGCAGGCGTCCCCAAACTACGGCCCGTGGACCGCATGCGGCCTCCTGAGGCCATTTATCTGGCCCCCCGCCACACTTTAGGAAGGGGCACCTCTTTCATTGGTGGTCAGTGAGAGGAGCACAGTATGTGGCGGCCCACCAACAGTCTGAGGGACAGTGAACTGGCCCCCTGTGTAAAAAGCTTGGGAACGCCTGATTTATAGCTACCTTACGTGATTAATTGGTCCTAACTTTAAGAAGGTACCTACTATATTGATAGATTTCATCTCCTCCTCTATTTTGCTGTTGTGGGCACATACTCTTACAAATGCTTACATTAGCCTAACCTCACTCTTATAGATCAATAGTATTTAACTCTTCTAGGTAAAGTAATGTATGTTAATGACCTTTTCCTGAGTGAAACAAACCTAAGTTTGGGAGTCAGCCCAACTCTATACTTCCTACATATGTGAACCTGAACACATTATTTAACTTCTCTGTATTTGTTTTCTCATATAAACAGTGACTACCTAGTATAAGGGTGATTAGTAGATTTAAATGAGATCCTCTTCCCCATACAGTATCCACCACACACTAGTTTCAAAATAGATCAAAGCTGTGGTTGGAAGTAATGGTTACAAAAAAATCTCGGCCCATTAAGGCTGAGGAGGACCTTAACAATCATCAAATCCAGAGACTCTCAGCTGTCAAACCTGATAGTTTTTTCTCAAAAGTGTTTTGACATTTCCCCTTTATCATCATGAAATGAAATTCCTAATATATCTGAATGTAACTTTATATCCAGTATGATATAGACTGTAATTCCCTATTACAGTAGAAAAATGAAAGTGATTTATGATAAATTTTTCAAAATGTGAATGCTCAGGTACAACTACATCATGAAAATAATATAATGGAACAGTCAGTTGTTTGCACCAATATATAGAATCACTAACAATGTAGTAACTACACATGGAGATGATACTATAAATAGTTTGCTGCTGGTGATGAAATTTTACCGAGAGTCATGCCCTGCTTTTAAAGTTTTGTTCAAAACAACACACACTTCCCTTAGTTTACATGAAGGGGGATTCTTGGAAAAGTCAGTGTATTATTAAAACTGTCAAAAACACTTTTTACTTACATGTTTTAAAAGTTGTTTTCAAGGCTCAGATAGTTTTCTATTATTTGTTGTTGCTCCTATTTTTTTTTTTTTTCTTTCAAGACAGAGTCTCACTGTCACTCTATTGCTCAGGCTAGAGTGCAGTGGCATGGTCATCACAGTTCACTGCAGAGCTGGGACTGCAGGCATGTGCCACCATGCTCAGCTAACTTTTTGGGTTTTTTGTACTTTAAGAAATGGGCTTTCACCATGTTGCCCATGCTCATCTTAAACTCCCAGGCTCAAGCAATCTTCTCGCCCTGGCCTCCCAAAGTACTGGGATTACCAGCATGACCTACCATGCCCAGCCTTTCTTTGGATTTAATTTGCTGGATATTTTTTTTTATAACTTCTTGAGATGATTGCTTAGAAAATGGATTTTTAGTTGTTTTCTAAAATCAGCATTTTAAGGCTATATGCTCTATTTTTATTATTCATTTTGAAACATTTTCTAGTTTCCATTCTGATTTTTTTAACCTGTGAGTTGCGGAATGTGTTGCTTAATTTCCAAACTTAAAAACTTTCTAGTTATATTGACTCCAGCATAATGTTGTATTATCATTAAACATACATTTGAATTTGAAACATCCATTTTGACCCAGTATATGGTCAATTTTGAGAAATACTACATGTCTACTTGAATATGTATTCTATCCTTATTGGATGCTTTTTGGTTTATTAGGTCAAGTTTAATCACGTTTTACAGACGTGTCATTGTAGATTTCTTACCTGGCTCTTAGCAGTTTCTGAGAAGTGGTAGAATATGCTATGAATGTTGATTTGCGTATCTTGTGTCAGTCTTTATTTTGAAGTTGGCTTACTAAGTTAACATAAATTTGGAATTGTTAGGTCTTTGTGGTAAATTGACCCTTCTGTCATTATGAAATGTCCTTCATAATCTCTACCAAAGCTTTTTGCCTTACAATTATTTTATACATTAATGTAGCTCTATCAGTTACTTTTGGTTAGTATTTGCATAATACATCTTTTTCATCCATTTTAATCCTTTTCTATTTTTCTCATAGCATATTGGTTTTCTTTAAACATAGTCTTTTAATTGGAATATGTAACCCAATTACATTTAATGTAATTATTTATATATTTGGATTTACATCTACATCTTGACCATTTTTTGTTTCTCCATGACTGGGGCATTTTATTTACCTTTTTGTTTTTGGCCTCTTTTGGATTAATACTTCTATTACACCATTTCCCCCTCTGTTAGCATACTTATGTGTTCTTTTAGTGACATCCCTGACTTACTCTAATTTAAATTGGATTCCAATTGTTTTGTGTGTATTTTTTATAGAGACCAGGTTTTACCCTGTTGCCCAGGCTGGTCTCAAATGCCCCGGCTCAAGCAATTAGCCTGCCTTGGCCTCCCAAAGTGCTGGGATTACAGGCTTGAGCCACGGCACCGACCTGGCACGTTTTCAGCTTTACTAAGTCTGGTCAGATTAATCTCCAGAGTTCACCAGCAGTGTATGAAGCTTCTCATCTCTTCACTTCCTCAAGGACACTAGGTACTGTCAGTGTTTAAAAATCTTGTTTTTAAGACAAAGTCGATGGGTATGAGATATTTTTCACTGATTTGTATTTCCTGCATTACTAGGCAAGATATCATGTGTCATATGTTCATTGGCTATTCTGGTTTCCGATTCTGAATCATGTTAACTTTTTTTGTTGTTTTTGGAGACAGTCTCGCTCTGTCGCCAGGCTGGAGTGAAGTGGCATGATCTCAGATCACTGCAACTTCCACCTCTTGGATTCAAGTGGTTCTCCTGCCTCTGTCTCCCAAATAGCGGGAATTATAGCTGCGTGTCATCACACCTAGGTAATTTCTGGTATTTTTAGTAGAGAAAGGGTTTCACCATGTTGCCCAGGCTGGTCTTGAACTTCTGAGCTCAGGCACCCCATCCCGCTCAGCCTCCATAGGTGCTGGGATTACAGGCTTGAGCCAGCATGGCCAGCTACGTGAACCTTTGACCATATTCCTGTTGTCTTTTTCTCACAGATCTTTACAAGATCTGGATACTAATCTTAATTTCAAATTTCCTCTTTCAGTCTATGGTTTTTAAACTTTGTTTCAGATATTTCTTTGCATAGTTTTAAATTTTATTTATCCAGATCAGCTTTTATATGTGTATTTTGACCACCACTAAAAAATACCTCCCTAGCCATAGACATATGGTATATACTTTTTTCCTGGTAAAAAATAAAGTTGGTTTTCATTTGCTGGGATTTATTTTGTGACTGATGTTAGGTAGAATGGCAGCATTATCTTTTCGTATGGTCGTTTTTGATGAGCTTTTTGCCATAAAATGTCAGATCCCTGAATTCCTATGCAAGACAATCAAATGTCCCTACTTGCCATTTCACTGTAGAAAGATTAAACTGTACAACACCAGCAGGGCTGCTTTAGCTGACTGATTTGTGCAACAGAGAACAGTAAGAGCCAGTTGTAGCACAGGCATCTCAGGTGGCTGCCCAGGAAGGAAGGAAGGAGGGGCGTTGTACTAGGGGAAGAGCATCTGTTCCACAGACCTCCCAGCATCCCTGCTATGAGAGCTAAATACCATGAGAGCTGGAACAGCATCTTAGCAGAGTAGAAGGAAATACAAAGCAGAAGGAAGCTTAGTTTTGTCCAGCCAAGAAGGTTGAGACAGTATAAGATGTACTCAAAGCTTCCAATGAAGCAGTTACAAAAGGAAAATATTGGGAATTGGAGATAAAGATTTACCGATTGTCAAATTCATTGATGGTGGGGTCCTGAAGATGCTTTCTTACAGACACAAAACAGATGTCTTGAAAGCTTTACTTCCTGAGAGTAGAATGAAGATAGCAGTTGTAAAAATCTACCAACAGAACAAAACAAAAAACTAGGTGCTCATGTATGACGTTGTCCGAATTTCACCTAGTCAGCATTAGTTTTTAAGGTATGGGTAAGCTTTCCCAGAAGGTGGAATCACTGTACCTCAGTTTTTGCTTATTTTGCTTTTTGAGACAGGGTCTCTGTCACCAGTCTGGAGCACAGTGGTGCCATCTCTGTACCACTCAGGCTTTCTCATCTGCACCACACAACACAGAAAATGATTTGAGAAGCTATTCTCAAAATTCTTCCAAGGATGGATGGTACCTATCCAGTACGTTAGATTTGGATTTGCAGAAGAAAAGTTAATTCATTATACATCCCAATGTCTTGAGATCATCACACACATGTTTAAGAAAAACCATTTTACGGCATATTCTTCAAGGCAGTAAGAAAGGTAATAGATGTAACACAGTAGTTATCTGGGATTCTGAGCGCTGGCAGGCTAACTTCAGATCCTAGTTCTGGCACTTACACGTAGTAGCATCCATCAAGGATTTAATGTGTCAGGGATAATAAAGTACCTGATATGTAGTCACTGCTATGTATGTCAATTATCCACAAGAATGTAAACTCTACAAGGGTGGAGGTCTTTCTTTGGTTTACTGTTGTATTCCAAATGCCTGGAACAACAGAAGGAAGACAGTTGGTACATTGAAAATATTTGTGGAATAAATAGGGGTTTTGTTGAAAGCCTAGAGAATTACATGGTTAAGAGCAAAGCCACTGTATAATTTATTGTCTAACACCGGACACTTGACAATAAAGGACCTTGATCCATGTGGTATTGATTTTTGTGTGTAATAGGAAGTGGAGATCTATACCTTTTATCCCCTGTGGTCCCAATACCCTGTACTGGAAGTGCCTTGCTTCCCCACTGGTATGCAATGCCAGCTCTGCCGTGTCACTTCCCAAATGTGTGGGACTGCGTGCGGTTCAGTGTTCCATTGGCCAGTTCTAGTCCATTGGTCCTAATACACACCTCATAAACCTTGATAGGAAAGCTTCCCTGACTATTGCTTCTTATCCAGGCCATTGTGTGTCCTATGAGCTTCCACATGAATTTATTTTATATCTCAGTATGATGTCTTTACTTTTTATTGGGAAGATTATTCTGTTGAATTTCTTAAGTTGAATGCTTAAGCTGAGTATCAGTTATTTAAGATTATACATTTCCTTGCAAATGATATATGCTGTGTCAAACAAGATTTAATGCTAAGTGTTTTTATATTTCCTGTCGTGATTGTCTTGACACCTGGGTTGTTTAGAAGTATGTTTTAAATTTTCCAGAGATACAGGATTTTTCTAGATTTTCTTTTGTAGTTTTCTAAACTGCGTCGTGGTAGAGTATGTGGTCTATGATTTGAAATTTGTTGAGGCTAGTAAGTTCTAACTAATGTTATATGTGTGTTTCAGAAAAAATCTGTACTCTCCAGTTGAAAGGCACACACCACTGAGTATATGTCTATTGTAATTTCAAATCCATACCTGATCTGATGGATCAAAATCCATCTCATTTTGGGGAGTCTATCAGTTACTGAGCATGGCTGCCCCCAGGATGGATGATGAATTTGTCACTTTCTCCTTATTGGTCTTTCTTTTGGGGGGAGGGGTGGTATTTGCTGCTGTTTTGCATATTTAGAACGGCTATATCTTCCTGTTTCTTACAGGACACTTACGATTACATAATGATTAAATTTTTATTTTTTAGTGATTCTTTTCATTTCTACTTTTACTTAAAGTCTATTTTGTATTTTGTCAGATGTTAATTTCATTACACTAGCTTTGTTTTGGTTTGTATGTTTTCCATTCTTGGTGTCTTATTTTTTCATCTCCATTTCAATCAGTTCTAACTAATGTTGTAGGTGTGTTTGAAAAAGATATATACTCTCCAGTTGAAAGGCACAAACCATTGAGTATGTCTTTAATCTTTAATATATTTTGTCTTTGTATATTAAGTGCTATATACCTGCATTTCTTTTCCTTTCTCTTGTTTTTAAATTAGTCTTACAAACTATGTCATTTAATTTCCCCCAATAATTAGTCATTTCCATTGATAGTACTTACTGATCTGTTTTCATCATCTGTTGAATAGCATTTTGGGTTTTTTTTTTTTCCTGTGACCACTTTTGGGTGACATGTTTTTCATTCTTACTTTTAGATTGATTTTCCCTTCACTTTTCATTTCCTCCCTACCTAATTTCTATCCTTTTAGTGCATACCCTAGGAAATTTAATATGCATACCAAACAAATTTAATCAATAGCTGTACCTTTCTCACAAACAACACAAAGACCTAAGCCTACTTTAAGTCCAGTCATCCTCTCCCAACTTACATACTATTATTACTGTTTTATACAGTCAATGCCAATAGTTAGATTTAGTTACATTTTTACCATTTTCAGTAATCACTGTTCCTTCTTGAACTGCAGACCTACCTTCTAGGATGATGTTCCTTCTACCTAAATTGTGTGTTTCAGAAGTTTTAGTGAGAGTCATTAGGGATAAACATTCTCAGCTTTGGTTTATCTTTAAATGTAATTATTTTGCTTTCACATTGAAAGATTATTTTGCTGGATACACAATAATCTGTATCTGGATACAGCAATCTTTTTCCCTCAACATTTTAGAGATATTAGTCCCTTTTTCTGGGCTTCTGGTGTTGCTGTTATGAATCAGTTTTCAAACTAGGTCTGCATGTTTTTGTTCTCAGACTGTTTTTTTGTCTTGGGTGTTCTGAGGCTTTGCTGCAGTTGTGTCTAGATGTGGGTTTCTTTTTATTATTCTGCTTAGGATTGTTTGGCTTGCTGAGACTGAGGATTGGTATCTTTTGTCTCAGTTACTTTTAACATAGGCTATTCCCCTTTTGCTCTGTTATCTCCTTTAGGAGCTCCTCCTATTAAACATATGCTTAATGAAATTACTGTATCCTCCACATTTTTTACCTTATTGTTTATATTTTACTTCTCATTTTTTTCTCTGTGCTGCATTCTGGGTAAGTTCTTCAGAACTATTTTCCAAGTTATTTTTTTACTTTCAGCTATGTCTAATGTGTAGTTTAACGTATTCAGTGAGTTTTAAATTTCATTTCTCTCACCCCTCTAGAAGTTCTATTTAGCTGTTTTTTTTAAAACAGCCTAGTCAATTTTGAGATCTCTTTTGCTTGCATCATATTTTATACCCTTTTATTTCTGTAAAATATAAACACATTTTATAAGAATCACAGGACCAGACTGCCTGACTTCAGATCTAGACCTTGCCATTTACAAAGTGGATGCGTTTGGACAAGCCACCACCTAACTTACATGTTAATTTTCCTCAGATGTAAAATGAGAAATAATAATCCTCTCGGTTATTATGTTTTCTGTTATTTTATGTTTGGATCCAATAGCTATCACACCTTTAGTTTTAGCAAGGGTGATTCTTTAATGGGATATTTCTACTGCCTGGTGCCTAAGGTGATCTGTTTTCTCGTATGGTAAAGCTTGTGTTCACAATTTATGCAAATTAGGATAATAGACTTATTTTATCATTCTTATCTTTGAGCCAGAAGAGTAAACATTTGTCATGGTATACATAGTTCAGTATACCCAAATGGTATTTTATATATCTTTGAGAATACCCAAAGAGTGCTTTTTAAAGACTAAAGGAGGGAAGAATCATACAATCATATTGCTAAGTGCATATTTACAGTGTAACTTTGCAAGTCAGCATCAGATTCCTAGTAGCTCAGAGTCATACAGGAGTCTCAGGAAGGTTTTCTTAGAGGATTTCTTACCTTAATCTGAGAATAAAAGCCTATTGGTAAGTAAAACTGAGACCCACTGTGAAGCCAGGTGACTTTATATAATATTACACTCCTCTGTGGCTAACCTCAGATACCAAGAAATCAAAAACCGTTAACCTGGGCAATAAGCCTTGACATTTTTAGACTATATTGTTATAGAAAAAAAAAAAGTCTCCTTTATATCATGTGTCGAGCAGCCAGAGAGCCTCGCCTCTCTCATTTATCATTCTCTCTCTTCGTCTTGGCCAAAGTGATGGACTTGAGAAAGCCTATTAAAGTTTTCCTTAGGCTATATTGACTTTCTTATAACATTCCATATTTCTCCTTCTCATGAATTCTTAGGAGGAGAAATACCCAATTATTCCCTTCCTACTTTGCATGAGTGAGCTCTTCTGGAAACCTACATATGGCCCCACAGGATGCTTGGGCTGCAGGATAATGAGGGGAGCCACAGCTTTGATTACAGACCCTCGTGGTACCTGGGGGTTCATTATTATTGATTAGTAGACACTTCGCATCCCTGCCCTGAGAAAACATCATTCAAACAGAGTGATTTAACCTCAGTGGAAGAAGTGATGAGCAAAATAATCTTAAGCTTGGAGATTTCTCATGGAGAGAAAACAGAACAAAAACTTATGTAGTCAACCATAAAAGCAGAAATGTGACTTTCTTGTTTAAAAGAATGCCGTATTATGTTTCCAGTATTGACAGCATTTTAAATGTTGGAAAATAGTCGTCATCCCATTCCTCCAGCCTATTTTAGCAGAAATCCTGCAAGCAAAACTCAGGTCTTTAGAGTGTAGCTTTAGCCTTTCTTTCTTCCTTGGGTTTCTTCCCCAGCTGAAAAGGGGCTGAAAACTGAAGCTTACCCCGATGTCCTTTCTTACGTAACTGTGTCCCGGAATTTTGTTACACTCATGCCCTCCAGCTGCAGCTCCTGATAGCTTTTTCCAGCCCTCTCTCACCTAATTATTTTCATCTCATGTGGTCTTAGTGAACTGATTGCTTGCCTGTGGCCATAATGAGAAGACAGTGTTCAAGGCAAGCAAAAAGATGTCATATAAAAATGCAGATTTTTTAAAAACTGGAAGGTCTAGCAGCGCTAATCTCAGTACAGGGTGGTCATCCCTTAGAGAGTGCATGTGTGCTCCCCAGTTTTCTCAGCCCCACCACCTGCCTGGACCCACTGCACAACAGTATTGCAATCACTGCATTAAGCCCCAAATTTCTGCCTTCACTCCTGGCATGAAAGAGATGTCCTTGAATTAGAAATACAACAACGCTTTGGACTCTCTATCCTGCGTCAATACATTCTATCCAACTGATTCTATGTCTCTACCCAATCCAGCGACTCATCAGGGATAAGAAAGAATAGGAAAGGACAATTGAGAAGCAGTTCTCCTTCGGACATATGCATTTCCCTATTGCCAAACTGCCTGCCTCCACCACTTCCTGTATAACAGCTAGCATTAACTGAGCACAAACTGTGTGCCACGCCCTGTCCCAAGTGTTTGATATGCATCAATACACCAGGTCTCACAACTGCCCAGTAAAACCGATTGTGATGCAGAGTCCTGGTTACTTCCCAGTACTACTTCTTAGAGACCACACTTCTCAGCCTCTTTTGCAGCTAGGTGGGGGCATGGGACTGAGTTCGCGCCTGTAGTCTAGAGGCGTCCCCAAACTACGGCCCCCTGCGGCCATTTATCCGCCCCCCTCCCCCCCGGCGCCCTTCAGGAAGGGGCACTTCTTTCATTATCGGTCAGTGAGAGGAGCACAGTATGTGGCGGCCCTCCAACGGTCTGAGGGACAGTGAACTGGCCCCCTGTGTAAAAAGTTTGGGGACACCTGGAGAAGTGGTTTATGTAAACTCCAGCCTCTGCCTGCACACGCAGGGTGCACGGGCTTCTACATGCTTTCCTCTTTCCACAGACTGGACACAGCCCGGCTTCCACATCCCTTGTAACGCAGGAATTTCAAAATGAGAGCCTTGCACAGTGGATCCCAAGTAGATGACACCGTGAGCCGCCTACCTCTGGGCTGCTTGGAGATGAAAAATCACCTTTTCTCGTTTCAGCCGTTATTACTTCAGGTTTTCTGTCATTCACATCTAAACCTAGCCCCAGCTGACACAGAAGTATAATATCCCTGTCTTACAATGAAGAAACTCAGGCATAGAGAGAGATTCAGCCATTTGTCCAACGTTAGCCCAGGCCAATTTTAGGAATGGCAAATCTGAGATCCCCACCTAGATCAGATCCCGCCCCCACCCCCAGCATGTCCTAATGGCTAGTGATGGTGTTAGAATGTGTCAGATTGACTCTAGTGGTTCCAGTGTTCATTCTGATAACCCAGAATTCTAGGACCTGTAAAAATTTGAGAGGTTTCTACCACTTTATAATATACTAAGAACACAAAAGTAAATGAGAACATCAGGTTAGTATTACATATTTGAATAAAATCTAGTCCACCTGAGGATTTTATATTGTATTTTGTTTTTGAGACAGTCTCACTCTGTCACCCAGGCTGGAGTTCAGTGGTGTGATCTCGGCTCACTGCAACCTCCACCTCCTGGGCTCCAGCTATTCTCATGCTTCAGTCTCCTGAGCAGCTGGGATTACAGGTGTGTGCCACCACACCCAGCTAATTTTTTCTATTCTTAGTAGAGCTGGGGTTTCACAATGTTGACCAAGCTGGTCTCAAACTCCTGGCCTCAAGTGATCCGCCCACCTTGGCCTCCCAAAGTGCTGGGATTACAGGCTGAGCCACCGCACTTGGCCCACTTGATGATTTTAGATGATGATGTATTATTTATGTCACTTAGAAATGAGATTTTTGTTTTTTTCCATGCCCCAAGTTTACAACAAGAAATAAAGCTTTTCTAAAACAACAGAATTCACTAGGTGAAGTACATCAAAAGTAGAGCGCATAGAAGATAGAAGTCTGTTTAAATGTGTTTATCTTCTCTTACGTATGTAATTTAAACATGCTTTTAATTGCTAACTCAGCCATTTTCATAAGCAGTCTCAGTTGCTCAGGGGAAAATGAAGCTCAGAGTAAGGGCTGTGAGAAACAAAATCCCCTCAAGGAAAGATGCTTTGATTTCTTTAAATTCGTTTCATTTTCTGCTACCAAAAGTCATTTCTGAGAGAGACAAAATACTTATTTGCAATGAGTCAAGCTGAACATACTACATAGCCCAATTCCTACTTGAAATTCAAGCGAAACAATTCTTTTCTTAAAACATCTCTCAGGTCTGCAAAGATTCCGCTGCCACATTCTAGGATGATTGCTCTCATTTGGTTCCCCAGAGCTCTCCCACCGCCGGCACTGGCTTTGCCGCTATTGTCCGGATTCTTCCTTCCCTCAACCTCTGCTCCCTTTTTGGAGGTTCTTGGCTTCAGGAAGCTGCTCACACATTGCGGCCACTCTCCCTGACTTCAGAGCTAGGTTGCCACCATTACATCACTCACAATGTCACCGTCTCCTCAGCACCTCCTCCTATCCCTGATGATCTTCTCTCCCTCCTTTTCCTTGTTCCAGGCAACAATGCTACCTCCAATCAGGTACCACTTTCCAGCCCTGTTTCCCACTGGGAAAGCCATGAGCAGATGTCTTGGGAGAAAGAAGCTGATTGGGTCACTTCACTTCCTCAAAGCCAGGCTCAAGTCTTTTCCAGTGCTGCGGCAGGAAGACGGCCTAGCAGAAAGCCACTTTTCCTCCCTGGGGCAGCCTTCCCACAGAGGCTGGCACTGAGCGGTGAAAGGAGCCGGAGCCTCAGGCAGGCCTGGAGCTGACTCTCGGGTATGGAACTCTCTCAGCTGGGCCACATGCCACCCAGGTCCATCTGAGGGGACTGCGCTCTTCTTCCCAGATCAAGCTGCTGTCACCACCTCAGGGGGTACCAGAAGTGGGGTGGCATTTTCTCTGGAAGCAAAGGGGGCCGTTAAAGCCCAGGCATGGTAGATGGTATGGCTGCACACAGGGTGGGGGTGTTTGATGGAAGCATTTTAGCCCTTTAGACTATGGTGTGACTGCCCCTGAGACAGAAATTGAGCTAATTTTTCAAAACCTTGGTCTCCAGTTAAACCAAAAATGTAAAGAACTTGTCCACTTTTCTCAATGCCTCCACCTTTCCAGAAGCACCTGACATTGCCATAGCAAAAGGATATGGGAAATGTGCCCGGCTGCCTGGTCAGTGACTGACATAATGGAATCTAGAAATGTCCCCCCAGCATCGCCCCTGGGCAAGCAGCATGCTTTAATGCTGCAGAAGGTGGAGGTGGAAGGAAGGGGTGGAGAAGTGAGGCTTCCGACCAACGGGCAGCAAGTCACCCCACTCAGCTCGTTAGGCATCGGGTGGGTCACTGCCTTGTCAGCCTCTGCCACCTATCTCCTGAGCTTCTGCACAGCCACAAATCAGAGTTAGGAACCCCCTCTGCTTTCTTTTCATATTTTATTTCCTTCTTTTTAGAGACAGGGTCTTGCTCTGTCGTGCAGGCTGAGTGCAGTGGCATGATCATGGCTCACTACAGCTTCAACCTCCCAGTCTCAAGTAATCCTCCTGCCTTAGCCTCCTGAGTAACTGGAACTATAGGTATACACCACCACGCCTGGCCACCAATAAAAAAATGTTTTTGTAGAGACAGGGTTTCGCTATGTTGCCCAGTCTGGTCTCAAGCTCCTGGGTTCCAGCAGTCCTCCTGCCTGGGCCTCCCAAAATGCTGGGATTACAGGTGTGAGCCACTACAGCTGGCCCCTTTCAGCTCTGAGCCTCCAGCTTCTTTTTCACCACTCCCCTGACTGCTTCCAAAATGCTTCCAAAACACATTTTTTTCTGCTTAAAATCCACTACTACTTTCCTTTTTCCTACAAAGCAAGTGACTAACTTGGTTGCCTAGCCCTTCTTATTTTAGTTCTGACTACTCCTACGCCAAGGCTCGCTCCCCTCCAGCCTGATGACGTGTGTCCTTGGCTTGCCTTAAAGTGGACCCTCTCTTCTCTGCACTTCCAGCTGCCCTGAACATTCACACCGGCAGCACCGTGACTATGTGTCCATTTGCTGCCTTTCCTGCTGTATTTTCAGACCCTTGAGGACAGGGGTGGAATGTTACCCACATGCTGGCTAAGGAGGCACACAAGAGATCTGGTGGCACTGCAGGCTTTGTGCCCTCAAGGCAGGTGAGCAGCAGGGCGACCACACTCTCTACGGCACCGGCACGCAGGGCCAGCGCCTCCTCCAGGGAAGAGGGCCAGAGTGACAGGGCCTGGTTGAGCTGGAGCACATCTTTAGGCAAAGCTCCTCCAACACACGGTAGGCCCACTCCTCCTGCACCCCGCTGGCAGCTCCCGAGAGTCCTGGTGACCAGATGGCTCACCATCCTCGGGGATCCCTCCTCTGCCTGCCTGCCAAGCTTGTGCTCAGTGACAGCCCCTCCGGGAGCCTTTCCTTCCTGCCCAGAGCACCGCTTCTCTACCTCGAGGTGCCAGCATTTCTCATGCCCTTTCTTCTTGGAAGAGGGGGTAGGTAGGTGAGAGATTTCAAGACCCCAGGTCACTCCTTCTAGGTGACAGTCTTGCTTCTCCAGGAAGAGGGTCTCTGAGAAGTCATGAGCGCATCAGAAAGGACCTCCAACGGGGCCCTTGCGGCATCGGGATGCGGCGTGTTCTTTTGGAAGCAAGAGCCCTGGATTCTCTCTAGAACAAAGCTGAGGGTACGTCAGACCTGGCCCTGGGCCTCAAAGCTGCCAGAGATGGAGCAGCACCAGGTGTGTCTGGCTCTTCTCCCTCCCTCTCTCCCACCCCCGAGAGGTTCTTCAGCTTCTCTGGGGACACCTGCCTTCTTCCTCTCCCTTACTCTGGTCCCTTCCTAACTGCAGCCAGCTCCAGGCCAACTAGGGGCCTAACTACCAGGTTTGAATGAAACTGAGTTTATCAACTTAGCTGGCAGCCTCTGTCCCGAGCAGCCAACAGAGGCCAGGACAGCAGAGCACAGCTGGAGATCCACCTGTGCGGGTCCCCCTGGGGCTGCCCGACCAAAAGGGGTTGGACTGTGGGCAGGGCTTCAATGAGACTTCAGTGACAATGTGAACATTGGAGTTTTTAGTTCTTACAGACCCTGGGGTTGGGGGCACTTGGCACACTTGGAGGTTGCATGCACACACACACATGCACCCACACACACATGCACATGCACACACACGAAGGCCAGGGGGAGCAGACAGGGAAAGAGACCCCCTTATCTGAGCAAGGCCTTTGTTGTGTCCAGGGGATTTTCCAGACAGGTTTCCCATGGGGATCTTTTCTTGGTGGGTTTAAGGCAGGCAGGCCTAACTTCTAGGACGCCACCCTGCGACCTCACAAGCAGGTAGCCTCACCTGCTGCAGGGGGAGGGGAGAGGCGCCTCCAAGTTCTTATCTCTGGCCACCGCCACCGGCTGGAGCCATTTGGGTGGGGCAGAGTTCTTACTGGAAACCCCGTCAGGGCAACTGAGCTCTGCTCCTGGTAGATGAAAGGTAAACTTACATTAAAAACTGGATGCTGAGGCTGCATACAATTAGAAACACTCCCTGCACTCCCGTTTCTAAGTGCTGTCTTCAGCTTCTGCCCTACTGCTGAGGGAGTATTCTTGGGTCAGCTGCCCCTCAGCCCCCAGCTGTACAGGACTCTGAAGGGTGAGTCTCAGGGCCCCGAGTTGGTGCAGGTGGCCCTGGAGGATCTGCATGATGCTCTTGCTCCCGGTCCCTTTGGGCCTTGCACCTTTTTAAATTTTTTTTTTCCTCCTGAGACAGTCAAAGTTTCGGTCTGTCACCCAGGCTGGAGTGCAGTGGCGTCGTCTTGGCTCACTGCAACCTCCGCCTTCTGGTTCAAGTGAGTATCCTGCCTCAGCCCCCAAGTTAATGGGACTACAGGCGTGTGCCACCACACCTGGCTAATTTTGTATTTTTAGTAGACACAGGGTTTTACCATGTTGGCCAGGCTGGTCTTGATGTCTTGACCTTGTGATCTGCCTGCCTCGGCCTCCCAGAGTGCTGGGATTACAGACATGAGCCACGACACCCAGCCCTGCACTCCTTCTATCTTTTTAAAAAATTTTTTGAAATAAATCTCCGCCCACTGCAACCTCTGCCTCCCAGGTTCAAGCAATTCTCCTGCCTCAGCCTTCCCAGTAGCTGAGATTACAGGTACTCACTGCCATGCTCAGCTAATTTGTGTATTTAGTAGAGATGGGTTTTTGCCATGTTAACTAAGCTGGTCTTGAAGACCTGGTCTCAGGTGATTTACCTGCATCACCTTCCCAAAGTGCTGGGATTACAGGCACGTGCCACCTTGCCCAGCCAATGCTCCTTTTCTTAATCTCACCCATGCTGATGCTCTGGGTGTATGGTCTACTTCCTGCTGATGCCCTGACCCCTATGCCTGCAAGAGGGCTGCAGCCTGGCAGACAAGGCGAGCTCTCTGCTGCAGAGCTAATCAAAGCCTCCATGGCAGCCCTGCTCTTCAAGGTGTCCTCACAGTGATCCCAGGAAGACCCCCTTCCCACAGCTACTGTCACCCCTCTCCTCCTGCTTCCCAAACAATGAATCAACACATCTGGGGACATCAGGTCTTCAGCCTGGAGATAAGCACGTGTGTGTCACAGTCCAAGCCAAGAGAAGGCAGCAGGTTGAACTCCCCGAAGTAAGATGACCTGGGATGCCAGTGTGGCTGGGAAGCTGGCTTTGGCAGGGCTCAAGACAACAGTACAACTGGACGTATACATACCGCATGTCTACATATAGAAAAGTTACACATCAAGCTGACGTACTGCTAAACAAAATCTATGTTATGCTTCCGCCTGGATAAGTCTATTTTCATAAATTCCGTCAACATCCTACCATAAACAGCCATCCCTTGGAAACCTCTCCAGCCTAGAAGTCTGTACTCCAGAGCTCTCTACCATATAGACATTGGACCTAGGGTGGAAAGCCCTTGCAGTCCCAGAGGGCAGGTTTGGGGCATTTGGGCAGAGTTCCAGGGCCCCTGCAGGTGGAACGTGGCCAGTGTAAGTGGACAGGTGTCTGGACCACGCGTGTGTCCTCACACTTGCAATGTGTGTGCTTACAATGGCCATGCTCCACGTGCGGGGACCCTCTTGCAGGTATCGGGCCCTGAAGATGCCTCATCTGTAGGGGCAGTGCCACCTAAGCAGGGCCCCGTGGAGCCCTCTAAAGTAGAGGCCTGGGCCCTTCTTGCTTAAATCTCAGGACAGTTCTTTTTGCTGTTGGGTTTTAATAATCTAGGCCAGGATCTAATAATAAAAATAGCAAGCATTACCGAGCACTAAGTGACAGACATTTTAAGCTCTTTGCACATATGACCCGATTTAGGCTCAAAACAATTTCATGAGACAGACTATGATTTATATCCCTTCTAGAGAGGAAGGAATCTTAGGAACAGAGAGTTTCAAAAAGTATCCAAGGCTTGGAAGCTGGTAGGTGGTATAACCATGTTATATCTGGGCAGCCTGTCACTGGAGCTCTGTTTTTTGTTTGTTTGTTTGTTTGTTGTTGTTTTTTAAGACAGAGTCTCACTCTGTCACCCAGGCTGGAAGTGCAGTGGCGTGATCTCGGCTCACTGCAACTTCTGTCTCCCGGGTTCAAGTGATTCTCCTGCCTCATCCTCCTGAAAGGCTGGGACTACATGCACCCACCACACCCAACTAATTTTTGTATTATTAGTAGAGATGGGGTTTCACCATATTGGCCGGGCTGGTCTCAAACACCTGACCTCATCATCCGCCTGCCTTGGCCTCCCAAAGGGCTGGGATTACAGGCATGAGCCACTGCGCCTGACCCGGAGCTCTGTTCTTAACCACTGTAATATATACTCCTTTGTCAGTGTACCATATTAATAACTATGCCTAATCAATGTCATTGATCACATTAACAGAAAAAAGGGGAAAAATCAGGTGGTCATCTCAATAGATATGGAAAAAGCATTTAATAAGATTTCATATTCATAAGGTGGAAGAAAAAACTGAGCAAATTGACAATATAATCTGATAATAGAATATAATCTTATGAAGATTATTTTACCATATAACCTATAGCAAACTTTATACTTAATGCTATACATTAAGTATAAAGGTAACGGTAATGCCACCATTACCTGAAATGATACCAAAATGAGAAAAAGATATAAGAAAACTACAGACCATTACTCATGAACTTATACCCTCAAGAGTCCAACAAAATAATACAAATTAAATCAAGCAATGTATATAAAAAGAGTTATATGCCATGGTCAAGTGAGGTTTATCCCAAAAAATGCAAGATGGGTTTAACATTAAAAAAAATCAATATAATTTACTGTATTAACAAATTAAAAGAGAAAAACCGTAAGACAACTTTTCAAGAGATGTCTATTGAAAAGTTATTTGGAAGAATCCAAATTCTTGAAAGCTGTAAACCCCTGAGAGCAGAAACAAAAGAAGGGTAACTGCTAATGCCAATCCCATGTAGGAAAAAAAGAGACGATACAAAGTATCAATACCAGGGACACGAGAGTTGATACTGGTACATATTCTACAGGTATTAAAAGGAAATAAGGAAATATGAGCAACTTTATGCCAATAAATTGGACAACTTAAGGGAAATGAAAATATTCCCTGAAAAATAATCTACTAAAGATTACTCAAGAGGCCAGGCTCAGTGGCTTACATCTATAATCCCAGCACTCTGGGAGGCCAAGGCGGGTAGATCACCTGAGGTCGGGAGTTTTAGACAAGGCTGGCCAACATAGTGAAACTTGTCTCTACTAAAAATACAAAAATTAGCCAGGCATGGTGGTGCACGTCTGTAATCCCAACTACTTGGGAGGCTGAGGCAGAAGGATTGGTTAAACCCACGAGGCAGAGTTTACAGTGAGCTGAGATGTGCCACTGCACTCCAACCTGGGCGGCAGAGAGAGACTCTGTCTCAAAACACAACAAAACATTACTGAAGAAGTGAATAACCTGAATAGCCCTGAATCTATACAGAAATTGAAGCTGTAGTTTAAAACCATTAAACAAAGAAAAGTCTAGGTTCAGATAGTTTCACTGGTGAATTCTACGAAACATTCAAGAAAATAATAAAACCATTTGATCCAAGTTATTTCCAGAGTTTCCAGAAAATAGAAAAAGTAAGTATACTTCCCAATGCATTTTAGAGGCCACTATTACCCTGAAACAATACCACAACCAGAAAAGCATATAATAACAATACAACAGACCATTCCTCATGAACTTATACCCCCAAGTGTCCAACAAAATAATAGCAAATTGAATCAAGCTATATATATAAAATTATATGCCATGTTCAAGTGAGGTTTATCCCAAAAATGCAAGGCGGGTTTAACGTAAAAAAATTTAATATAATTTACTGTATTAACAAATTAAAAGAGAAAAACCATATTAACATTTCAAGAGATATTAAAAAGTTATTTGGAAGAATCCAACATCCATTCCTGTAAAATCTCTCAGCAAACTAGAAATATAAGGGAACATTTTCAACCTGATAAAGAACATTAGGAAAAAACTTACAGCCAACATATCTAATGGTGAAAGACTGAATACCTTCTCCCTTAGATCAAGAACAAGAGAGGAATGTTCACTTGTACCACTTCTCCTTCCCAGTGTACTGAGGGCTCTAGTCATTGCAATGAGATAAGAGGAAAAACACCATCCAGACTGGAAAGGACGAGGTAAAAAGAGTTTTTATCTGAAAACATGCTTGACTGTGTAGAAAATCAAATGCATCTACAAAATGCTCTTAGAACTAATAAATATAATTAGCTAAGTTGCAGGATAAAAAGCTGATATGCAAACATAGATTGTAATTTTTTTTAAATTTTGAGATGGTGTCTCGCTCTGTCACCATCAGGCTGGAGTGCAGTGGTGTGATCATGGCTTGCTGCCACCTCTGCCTCAAGTGATTCTTTGGCTTCAGCCTCCCAAGTAGCTGGGACTACAGTCGTACACCACCACACCTGGCTAATTTTTGAATTTTTAGTAGAGGCAGGTTTCGCCATATTGGCCAGGATGGTCTTGACCTCTTGACCTCATGATTTGCCCACCTTGGCCTCCCAAAGTGCTGGGATTGCAGGTGTGAGCTTTTTCTTTTTCTTGAGACTGTGTCTCACTCTGTTGCCCTGGCTGGAGTGCAGTGGCTCAATCTTGGCTTACTTCAATCTCTGCCTCCCAGGTTCAAGCGATTCTCCTTCTCAGCCTCTCAAGTAGCTGGAAGTACAGGTGCACACCACTATGCCTGGGTAATTTTTGTACTTTTAGTAGAGACAGGGTTTCGCCACGTTTGCCAGGCTGGTCTCAAATTCCTGACCTCAAATGGTCTGCCCGCCTCAGCCACCCAAAGTGCTGGGATTACAGGCATGAGCCACTGTGCCCGGCCATAGATTGCATTTCTAAATACAATTAGAAATTAGTCAAACTTTTAGAAATACCATTTATAACAGCATCAGTGCATATGAAATACTTAGGGATAAATCTGATGAAAAATATGGAAGTCCTATAAACTAAAAAACTATAAAAACATTGCTAAGAGAAATGAAGGAACATCTAAATAAATGGAGAGACACACATCTTGTTTATGGGTCAAAAGACCTAATAGGTTAAGATGTCAGCTCACCCCAAACTGATCTACAGATTCAAGAGAATCTCGATAAAAATTCCAGCACACTTTATCATATAAACTGACAAATTAAAAATTCATATTGAAATTCAAAAGACCTAGAATTGCCAAAACAACTTTTATTACAAAGCTACAGGAAACAAGAGTAAGGCACTGATGTAATGCTAGACAAACAGAGCAATGGGGAAGAAAGAAATTCAGAAATAGAACCACAGATATATATATATGTTCAATTGATTTGACAAAGACCAAAGGCAATTCTATGGAGAAAAGACAGCCTTTTCTTTTTTTTTTTTTTTTTTTTTTTTTTTTTGAGACGGAGTTTTGCTCTTGTTACCCAGGCTGGAGTGCAATGGCGCGATCTCGGCTCACCGCAACCTCCGCCTCCTGGGTTCAGGCAATTCTCCTGCCTCAGCCTCCTGAGTAGCTGGGATTACAGGCACGTGCCACCATGCCCAGCTAATTTTTTGTATTTTTAGTAGAGACGGCGTTTCACCATGTTGACCAGGATGGTCTCGATCTCTCGACCTCGTGATCCACCCGCCTCGGCCTCCCAAAGTGCTGGGATTACAGGCTTGAGCCACCGCGCCCGGCCCGAAAAGACAGCCTTTTCAACAAACAATCCTGAAACAATTGGATATCTACACGCAAAATATGGACTTTCATTCATACGTCACACCATATTTAAAAAAATGCAGAATTGATCATAGTCCTAAATGTAAAACTTAAACCTATAAATCTTACAGAAGAAAATGTAGGCATAATTATTTTTGATCAAGAATTAATCATTTCTTATGATCTCAAAAATACAATGTCTAAAAGAAAGAATTGATAAATTGAACTTGATTAAAATTAAAACTTTTATCCTTCAAAAGACAACATTAAAAGAATGGAAGGCTGGGCGTGGTGGTGCATGCCTGTAATCTCAGCACTTTGGGAGGCTAAGGCAGGAGGATCATTTGAGTCCAGGAGTTCAAGACCAGCTTGGCCAACATGACAAAACCCTGTCTCTACTAAAAATATAAAAATTAGCTGGGTGTGGTGATGCATGCCTGTATTTCCAAATACTCAGGAGGCTGAGGTACAAGAATGAATTGAACCCAGGAGGTAGAGGTTGCAGTGAGTTGAGATTGTACCACTGCACTCCAGCATGGGCAACAAAGCAAGACTGGGTCTCAAAAACGAAAAAAATATGTAAAAGACAAGCTACAGACTGGGAGAAAATGTTTTCAAAGCTTATATCTGATATTAAAAAAAGAACATATATAAATAAGTTTTAAAACTCAATAAAATAACATCAGTGATTTTAACAGACCCCTTACCAAAGAAAATAGGTGGATGGCAAATAAGCACCAGAGAGAGGCTCTGATCATTAGTAATTTAGGAAATATGAAAATCAAAGTGACATTGAATTACTAAACGCTTACTCTAGAATGGCTAAGATTCCAAAGGACTGACCATATCAAGTGTTGATGAGGTTGTAGAGGAACAGGCAATCTCAGACTGATGACAGGAATGTAAAACGTATTTAATCCAACAACTTTGGAAAGTAGTCTGGTAGCGCCTCAAAATACTAAACAGAGTTCCCATGTGGTCCAGACATGTCATACCTAAGCATTTGCCCAAGAGGAGTGAAAGCATATTACCATGCAAATACTTCTCCACAAATGTTCACAGTACCTTTGTCATAACCAAAACCCTGAAATAATCCATGTTTATTAACAGGTAAGTGGATAAACAAATTATGGTATGTCTCTGCAATGAACTACTACTTAGCCATAAAAAGAAATGAACTATTTATATAACATGGATGAATTTGAAACAATTAAAATGAAAGAAGCCACAAAAAATAATACAGGGTCCAATATTCCAGTATTGAAAAATCGGGAACACTCTAACTCACCCGCAGTGACAAAAAGCAGACCAGTGTTTGGGAAAGGGGGGATGGGAAGGGGGATTAGAAGGGAACATGAGAGAAATTTTGGAAGTCAAGAGTATGTTTGCTACCTTTATTGTCATGATACTTTTGTGGGTGTCAAAACTTGGGAAATCATACCCTATACATATGTGCAGTTTATTGTATATCAATGTTATTCAATGTAGTGAGCAAAGTTTAAGATGCCCCTGCAGTGATCCCACCTACTCGTAGTAACAGCCTTGAGTAACCCTCCCTTCTTGAGAAACTTGTTTCTAATCAAATGTTACCTTGATGTTAAGGGGATCACAGTTCCAAGTTTGTAACTGCCCTCTTGCTGGCTCACTCTATGCCCCGCTGGCTTTGATGATGCCACTTGCTATATTGGGGAGGTCCATGGGGAAAGGAACTGAAGATGGCCTCTGGTCAACAGCCCACAAGGAACAAAACCCCTACCATCAACCACTTGAGCTTGGAAGCAGATCCTACCCCAGTCTAGATTCCTGGAGAGACTCCAGTTTCAACGAAAGCCTTTTTGTGGCCGATTTTTAAAGCAGGTAACGCTGCTAAGCTTATATGGATTCCTAACCAATATAAACTGAGTTGTTTTAAGCCACTAAGTTCGCAGTAATTTGTTTCACAGCAATAGATAACCAATATAATTCTTTAAAAAGGAAACGAGCAAGGAACAAAACCAAAAACCTACAGTGAGTAGTACCCACACAGCTACCAGAGTAGCTAAAATTAAATACTGATGATACTGAATGCTTGGAAGTGAAGTAATTTAAAGTCTCATACACTGGAGTATAAACTGGTGCTGCCTTTTTGGAAATTCTATGGTTCGGCAATTCCTCTCCTAATGATAGACCCAGCAAAAATGCAACCATATATGCACCAAAAATATATACAACAATGTTCAAAGAAGTTAGTAATAGTGCCAAACTAGAAGCAAGCCAAGGCCTTATTAGCAGTAAAATAGATTAATGATGATATCTTCAATGAAATACTGTACAACAATGAGAAATAAACTATGGATAAAACCAACACCTTAGATGTTGATCTCAGAACCATAATTAGGTGAAAAAAGCAAAACACAAAAACACACTTAATTCAGGTAGAAAACAAATCTAACTAATATATGGTTATAGACTCACTAGCAAGGAAATCAGTTACTTGTGAAGTCTCTCGGAGGTGGCATGGGGATTTTGGTAACTTTCTATTTCTTGATGTAGTGTGGGAGGTACACCAGATACGTGTACTTTGTGAAAACTGGGTTGTACACTTCTATGTATGTTATACTTTATAGAAACCGGATTGAAAAACTGGTTCATATAAAAAACAACATACCTCATAGCTACGTGGGATTTTAGAATCTACAAGGCACTTGGCATCCATGCACTGTACTTTTATCTATGTTATACTTTATAGAAAATGGACTGAGAAAAAGATTTCTCACAGTTCTGGAAACTAAAAATCCAAAATCAAGACACCAAGGCTTGTGCTGGCAGATTTCTTGTCTGGTGAGGGCCCACTTCCTGGTTCACACGTGTCTGTCTACTCACTGTGTCCTCACATGGTGGAGGGGGCAAGGGAATGCTCAGTATCGTGTTCATAAAGGCTAACTAATCCCACACCTGAGGGCTCCTCCCTCATGACCTAATTACCCCTAAAGGCCACATCTATTACCATCACACTGAGAGTTTGGATTTCAACCTAAGAAGTTGAGGGAGATACAAACATTTAGTCCACAGCAAATGTCATTCTTTAAAAACAGGTAAACAATCTGAAAGAGGTATTTGTACATGAGAAAACTGACATGGATATTTGGGACCTGGGATACACCCAAGATATTCCTTCTAATCAAACTAATCACTGAGTACTTTTTTAAAATAAAAAAATACAGCTAAATCAGTCATATGAAAGTCTGTCTTCACAGTAACTCATCATCTGGGTCATCTTGGAATTAGTAATCCTGATCCTGTTAAGACAGAGTAAACAATGGGGTGGCTGTCCTCATAGGGCTCTGAGTGAAAGAGATGTAAAAACCCAACGGATAAGGTGTGGAATTAGGGCAGAGCCGCTCAACCTGGGCACACCTGATGCCCTGAGCCAGCTCATTCCTTGCTGTGGGAGTGGGGGGCTGTCCTGTAGCCCCCTGGGCTCTATGGACTAGACAGGCGTCCCCAAACTTTTTACACAGGGGGCCAGTTCACTGTCCCTCAGACTGCTGGAGGGCCGCCACATACTGTGCTCCTCTCACTGACCACCAATGAAAGAGGTGCCCCTTCCTGAAGTGCGGCGGGGGGCCAGATAAATGGCCTCAGGGGGCCGCATGCGGCCCGAGGGCCGTAGTTTGGGGACGCCTGGACTAGACGTTGGTAGCACCCCATCACCCCAGCTGTGAGAACCAAAAACATCATAGACACTGTTGAAATGTCCCCTGTGGGTGATGGTGGGGGCAAAATCACATCAGGTTAAGAACCTCTGAGGTACAGCTGTGGTCTCCGGAGACGGAGGGGTCAGTTCTGCCGGGGAAATCAACAGAGGCCGCAGAGAACTCGGAGTACATCTGAAATGACAAAACCCCAGGCCAGGGCATTCCCATAGTGCCAGCGTCTGAGAGCCTGGACATGGGAAGTATTGACAGAACTTCAAAAAGATGCCCAAGCAGAATTTCTCTACCTTCTTTGGTAGCATGAGACCTTTTGTTAGAGATGAAAATTCCAGGGGTGCATCTGGTGGCTCACGTCTGTAATCCTAGCACTGTTGGGAGACTGATGAGGGAAGACTGCTTGATCCCAGGAATCTGACACCAGCCTGGGAAACACAGTGAGACCCTGTCTCTACAAATAATAATAAAACTTAGTGTGCCTGTATAGTCCCAGCTATTTGGGAGGCTGAGGCAGGAAGATCACTTGAGTCCAGGAGTTTGAGGCTGCAGTAAGCTATGGGCATCCTACTGCGCTCTAGCTGGGTGAGAGAACAAGACCCTGTCTCCAGACAAAAAAGAGGGAGGAAGGGAGGGAGGGAGGGAGGGAGGAAGGTGGGGGAGAGAGAGAGAGAAAGAGAGAGAGAGAGAGAGAGAGAGAGAAAGATTCTGCATAGCTCCCCCGACCATCCTATGGCTTTGGGAGAGAATAAGGGTTACCCATAAGCTGAGAATTACTGATCCGCATGTAATGTTCTTGCTTATTCATCAGGCAAAAAGTTACTGCTGAATAGCATGGGGTGAAGTTGGAGATGTTGACAGAGCCAGCAGGCTCTAGAAAAGGCTTTAGATTTTATTTAAATGCACCTAGAACGGTCTGTTGAATTGAACAGGTGGAAATGTGACAAGGACAAGGATACATAGAAATTTTTCTTCGAGTCCAAAATAGCAATTACACAAATATCGAACAGTGGCTACATGGCTTAGTTTCTGCACAGGCGGAGAGGTTTGGGGGCTTTTGGTGACAGCCGTTATTAAGTGAACCATGGGCTGCTGCTCAGAATTTAATACAGCCATAGGTGCACAAATAGAAACACAGTGTGCAGGTCAAGAGATGGAACACAACCACTAGGCCCTGCCTGCAGACACTTGCTCAGACTTTGATAAAATATGCCATCATCTGCTCCTAACTACCCTTTAAAACGGAATTGAGAGCCAGGAGCAGTGGCTCACGCCTGTAATCCCAGCACTTTGGGAGGCTGAGGCAGGGGGAATCATGAGGTCAAGAGATTGAGACCATCCTAGCCAACCTAGTAAAACCCCGTCTCTACTAAAATACAAAAATTAGCTGAGCACGGTGGTGCACACCTGTAGTCCCAGCTACTTGGAAGGCTGAGGCAGGAGAATTGCTTGAACCCAGGAGGCGGAGGTTGCAGTGAGCTGAGATTGTGCCACTGCACTCCTGCTGCCTGGTGACAGAGCAAAACTCTGGTAAAAAAAAAAAAAAAAAAAAAAAAAAGAAGAATTGAGCCATTGCAGCCTCAACTTTCTGGGCTGAAATCCTCCGATCTCAGCCTCCTGACTAACTGGGACTATAAGCACACACCACCAAGCCTAACCATGACATTTCTTTTTTTTTTTCCTGGAGACAACATCTATGTTGTTCAGTCTGGTCTAAAACTCCTGCACTCAAGTGATCCTTCTGCCTTGGCTTCCCAAAGTGTTTTTTAATCCACATGTTTACAGCTTCTAGGTCCTTCAGCCCTGTGATGATCAGCAAGATTTCCTCCAGAAATTCCGCAGGTGGAAATGAAAGAACAGCAAACTCATTGTCAGCAGAGTGAAATGTACAAAAGGCAGGGGAAAGAGCTGCCTGCCAGGGATTCCCATTCCTGCCCATGGAGTTTGAATTCCCACAAGGTTCTACTCTGGATCTTCCCTCTCACACTTGGAATTCCACCACTGGACACGTGACCCTTTGGCTAAGTTGCTGTCGTCTTCCTATTGTCCTAACATGCTTGGAAGGGAGATCAGTTTTCTAGTGCCTCAGTTTATCATTTCACTTCTCCTGAAGATAGAAACAATGGAAGGCACAGAGTTCTGAAAAGAGATCCCAAGCTGAGGACAAATGCCACCTGCCTCACATTTTTATCTGGGGTTACAGCTGCATATGGCTGGTACATTGTACATTTAAAATTTAATTGGCAAATAACATATATGTTCATGGGATCAGTCGCAGGTGTTGTGGGGGAAGGGCAGGCAGGAGGGTAGCCCTGAGGACCCTTAGATGGCCATGGGAAAGCACACACGTTGAGCACCTACTACGTGCCAGACGTTCCCCAGTCATCCTAAGACCCCCGGCAAGCCAAAGGTTGTTCCCATTTCACAGACAGTTCCCATCACACATAGTGATGGCTTTATATATATAAGGCATACTGATCAGATCTGGGTTAATTTATCCATCATCTTAAAACATTTCTCATTTGTGTTAGGAGCGTTCAATATCCTCCTTCTGGCCATGTGTGGTAGCTCACACCTGTAATCCCAGCACTCTGGGAGGCCTAGGTGAGCGGATCACGAGGTCAGAAGTTCCAGATCAGCGCGATCAGTAGAGAAGTCCCATCTCTACTAAAAATACAAAAATTAGCTGGGTGTAGTGGCCGGTGCCTGTAATCCCAGCTACTCAGGAGGCTGAGGCAGGACAATCACTTGAACCCAGGCGGCAGAGGTTGCAGTGAGCTGAGATCACACCATTGCACTCCAGCCTGGGGTGGGGAGAGGGGAGGTGATCCTCCTTCCAGCTATTTGATGCTATGTAACATAGCTGCAGCAAAAACTGACATAAGGAAACGGAGTCAATGAGATGCAGAAGTTCCAGATGACCACCAGATGGCAGCAGGGGACCAATCTTTTCCTGCTACGCTGCAGCCTCTTAAAGCAGCCTTCAGCCTCAAGAGTGTTAAATGTGGATGACGTGAACAGTAGCAACCACATGCCCCCATGCCTCGACCCCCAGCCTGCATCCCACAGAAGAATGTGAACCTTCCTGATTTTTTGGCAGGTCCTGCCTTGGGCTCCTCTGTGTGCAATACAGACATTGATTCCTGTGCTTATTAATAATTTACTGATCCCCACTGTCTACTTCACCCTCCAACAAGGTCTGTGAAGGAGGGCGTACTCACAGAGGGCACTCTGAGATCCAGGTTTTCTGGCGTGAACAGTGTGTGAGTGGAGATCAGAAGGATGAGGAGGAGGTGAGGTGAACATTCCAGGCACAGGAAGCAGCTTGTGGCTTGGGCTGGAGGAGCAGAACAAAGAACATGGTGGCTGGGCCAGAGGGAGCCACAGGGCAGGTGGGTGAGATGCCCACAGGGAGAACCCAGAGTTGCTGTGCTTGCCCTTGGGAGTGTCTCCCTTGAGGGATTTTAGACAGAAGGGGCAGAAGGAGGTCATGGCTCCTTTCTCTGGAGTTACTCAGCGAGAAGGAACTCTTTTTGCAGGATGGGAAAGGTATGTCAGGCCTAGCAGGGCATCTTCCACAGTGCAATGGATTCTGTTTACGGAGATCATTTATGCACAACACTCTTCAATCTCATAAATGATCTAGTTATTCCTGAACGTTTTCTTCCCTGACTCCATTTCCAGGTGAGTTAACCGACTGTTTGAGAGTCAAACACACCTTTTTGGCTTAGCTTCCTGGAGCTGATGTCAGGTGAGAAAAGCACTTCTCAGAGAGAAGTAGAGACCTCCTTTTCTGGAGGAGACCAGAGATGTGACGAGGCAGCCGAGGCCACGGACTCAGACCCTGGTGTGTTGTCAGATGAGCACAAAACCACAAAGTGGAGAACACTCGGGCGGGGAGACCAAACAGGTAAAAGACAAACTCTGCCTTCCTCGCAGAGCTAAGAAATCTTAGCTCTCTGATATGGTTTAGCTGTGTCTCCACCCAAATCTCATGTGGAACTGTAATCCCCAAAGCTGGAGGTGGGCCTGGCAGGGGCAGGTGACTGGGTCATGGGAATAGTTTCTAATGATTCAGCACCACCCCCAGTGCTGTCTCATGATAGAATTCTCACAAGATTTGGTTGTTTAAAAGCAGGTAGCACCTCCCCCTTCGCTCTCTCTTCTTCCTGCTCCAGCCATATATGACATGCCTGCTTCCCCCTTGCCTTCCACCATGATTGTAACTTCCCCGAAGTCTCTCCAGCTATGCCTCCCATACGGCCTGTGGAACTGTGAGGCAATTAAACCTCTTTTCTTTGTACACTACCCAGCTTCAGGTAGTTCTATCAATTTGAGAACGGACTGATACAGCCTCTAATTCATCTGCAATC